>NW_020884959.1:1450284-1456128 GCF_003945725.1 Corapipo altera
TAAGGCTGATAAACCACAATTTGGGCGTAACTAAATTTAAAATAAAATACCAAACACACAGAGAAGAGGAAAAAAAAAAAATCAGACTAAAACACCTGATGTAGATTGTTTAGTAAATGATGCTGAAGTATTTCATAGATAAGATAACACACGATTGCTCAGCAACTATGTTATTTTTGGTGTTGTATCATAACCATACACACACATACACTCCTCCTTGACAATGCAACACTTCAGGCATCTGAATACCTGATCTACTAGCAGCATCTTGAAAACAGGGCCGTGTTAAAATTTGACAATCTGTACTTGGATTCTCCAGGAAATGGTCACGACACTGGATTAAAATATGGATTACTCCACCATAAAACCAGCAGTGCCAAGGTTTGTTCACAAAGATAACACGTAGATTACTTTACGTCCTGGCAAATTATTTCTTTTCATTCACTCTGTACTACCATATGTTTCTGCACAAGCGTGCACGTAGCACGCTTAAAAATGTACCCCACACTTCACCCTGAAGGTGATCTTTTCTATACAGTTTCCACTAATCCTGGAAGCAGGGCTGACAAAAAGGACCCACTCTAATCCTGCTAACTCACCCTAGCTTCACTGCATTTCCCATAACCCTGCAGCAGTCACAATTCATTCTAATCACTTTACAAAACAATCTTTAGTAAAAAGAGGAAAAATGCAGACTTGTAAGCCAATTTAAGAAATAACTGCTGATACATCAGTTATTGACTATTTCACTCCTGCTCATGATAGTGCTCAAGGCAAAACCGAGAACAAAATGACAACATCAACCGCACGCAATAAACTGTGGCCCAGGAGAGCACTGAAGCCCTAATTGACAGCTGTCAAGCTAATGGGAGAAATGGCAGCTGATTCTGGAAAATTCTGTTTTCCAGGCGGATATTCAGGGGAATCTATCAAGCCTTTTTATTTTTATGCCCCTTTTTCTTTTTTTTTCTTTTTTTTTTTTTTCATTTTTTGGATTTTTCCTTCACACTTTTCAGGGAAAAAAAAAAGAGAAAAAAAAAAAAAGCAGAGGACAGCCATAACTAATCATTTTGTCAGCTTGCTGCTAGGAAGAATCTCTGTCCAACAGAGAAATATGTGGCAGGTTTGGAGGCAAATAACATACCAAGGGCTGACACTGCAAGTACCTTTATAGGTAGTCTACTTTATCGCTACATTTACTTTTGGGGTATGTATGTAGTTGCAAGCAATTCCCATAAATTAAAGCGAGCATTCAAGTTCCCGAAGTCAGAGCTGCCTGGAAATCTGGTGGCACAACCTGCGTGCCATCTTGCATCTGTTTTCTGTGGCGCACCCCCAGCCCTGCTCTGGAGGTGCTGAGAACTGGCAGGAGCAATGAAGTCCCTGAGAACTGGAAGTGCTCCGCGTCTCTGAGAAATCAATTCCGTGTATTTCAATGTCCACGCTGACCAGGTGCATCTTTTGAATGTAAGCACAGAAGTTGTAAAGAGCCTAAAAAGCAGGCAGCAATCTCTAAGGTTTAAAGCATACTATACAGAAAATAAAAAATACCTTAGGCCCAGGTTTGTTTGTTTGCTTTTTTCCAGAGGCTTGAAAACTCGTGTGCAGTTGTCTGGGTCTTACTGTTTTATTCAATTTTAAAATAAATAACCAAAGTAAATGAGATCTCAACAAATCACTAGTTCCCAATCCCTCCCCAGAAGATACATATACAAAACATATTTAAGTTGTTTGTGTCAGTAGGAAGTACATTTTCTTGATCTTTTAAATAGGTTTCTAAAAAAGCTGCAAGTGAAAGCTATAATTTAAGGATAGATAATTACTGTTTGCATGAACAAGACTGGCCTCTATTAATACAGTTACCTTAGCTTCTCCAGACAGTAGCCTCTAACTAGTAAATACCTTCTTCCTCCTGACTTAAATGACAGAAGTCTTTGGAGCAGCAGTTTTGACTATTTCTTTCTTTTACAGGTGAGGAATAAAATTGCAGTCCCTGAATCTTCTTCCCAAATTTATCTATGATATTCACCTGAGTCTCTAAGAAAACAAAGTGAAATTATCATTTTTACAGATTCTTGATTCTCATAGACAGCTTTAGTCTTCCACAGTGTGGTGTTAACACTTGGGCTAGACATAAAGAATTTGTGCACCTGTCTGTTATGTCTGCGAGCTCTGTGCTGCTGAGAGTTCTTTGTTGTTGTTATTCTACTCCAGACCATTAAAAGGGCCCTAATTCCTATGACATGATTATCCAGGTACCAAAGCCCATTTGTCACCTGCAGCAGAAAATTGAGTTAATGCACAACTAAAGGCAACCAGGACTGTGTAATATCAACTTGATTACATCAAACTAGCTGCAAACCTAATTCTGCTGGATGACACTGCGTGGAGCTTGTCATCTCCAATCATTAAAGCTGTCAGGAATCCATCAGGTTTACAGCTAATTAGGTGAACACTAATGAAGCTGGCAAAACAACTTTTCTTTTTTTATGGCTGAGCGGACCTTTCAGTTTGGAGAAAAAAAATTCTCGAGTATTCTCAAGGTTGCTGGGGACTGGATTTCCTGAGTTACCAATCAGCAGACATCTTTAATTCTCCCCCACCACCACCTTTTTTTCTCTCTCAGTACCAAGCAATCAATTTGTCATCACTCTCAGTATGCCACAAAAGCAGTCATGAACCTTATAACTCGCAGCTCTCAAGCCAAAAAGGGGAAAAAAAAAGTTTCTTCTGTCTTAAAATAAAACGCCTCATACAGCTCACTTATTTATCTTCATGCACTTATCAACAGCATAAATGTTCTTGTTTTTTCACTCTTGTCAAATAAGTAGCCCTTCAGTCATTCTACATCCCCCATATCCATTAGGCAGAGGCATTTTGATAAAGTAAAGCCAAAGCTAGTGTATGGGAAAGAATGAAAGCACTCACTCTGCCAACTTCTGATTGACCATTAAGCTATTGATGAATGTGCCTGTCAGGAGAGAGACAATTAAATCAAATATGAAACAAAGTCGTTTTGACGGGTCATTTTGATAGAGCAAAACAATTCTTCCATCTCCTATTAGTCCTGCAGTCAAGTTTTTGTAATGAATATTTCTTAACTAACCTGTTATTTCTTAGTTGTTTTTTAAGGTGTTAAAAAAAAAGCCTTTGCTTTTACTGCTATTAGAAAAAGTAACATTTCCAATGTGCCCAATAAAACAGCATCTCAGTGGGAAGCAATTATACACAATACTAAATGTTTAATGTGGCTATCAAAAAGCTAAAAGTTTAAAGAGATTACACTTCTGCTAAATATGAAAGATAGATCGCACATCGTGGATGATTCACTTGAGAAAGGAGGGGGAGAGAGAGAGTGGTACAGGGAGAGAAAGATACCTTAGAATGTATGTTTAGTGCAGAAACATTTTCTTCCTGCCTATGGAGTGCCCAGGATATAGCAGAGTCGAATGTATCAAATACACAGAAGAGACAGATTTTGCAGAATTAAATTCATGTTACAGAATAGAATTTCCCAAGTATTAGGAAAAGTTCACCTTCTTATTTTTTTTAATGGTTATTTGATGACATAGGCCAGAAATGCAAAATATTATCATGAAGTGTTTGGCTATGATATTGTTTGCTAGATTGTATCACTACAGTACTGCGAAACTTCCCAAACTTTCTGGCTGTTTGTAAATCGAGTAAGACTGCTGGGAAGTCTATTTCTCTGTCTCAAAAGTACGAGCTGAACACATGTGTATGTCAGAGAAAAGAAGAAAGGAAACGTGGACATCGTTACTTACAATTTGTATTACTGCCCGAGCCCCTTGCTGTTTACTAAATTCAAACCACACCACTCGCAGAAGTTGTCAGAGCAGTGTGAAAGCACTGTCACATTTCTGGACGCCTGTTTTCTAACAACACCCTACACCAAGCTGCAGGGACTACCTGCTCCAAGTTGTCCTAAGCACAACCACAACTGCGCTGCCAGTAACGCTGCCAGAGCCTCTGGAAAACTTCCACACCGGTCTCTCAGGGCTGTTTCACCCTGGCCGCCCCAAAGCTGCCCCTCACCAGCCCCAGCCCTGTGCCTGCACCTCCGCCAACCCTGGGCCATGTGGCTCGGTGGCACCGCTCGCCAGGAGCCCCTCAAGTTGCACTAACAGAGAGTTGACAGGCCACGTGTGACGTCACCGAGTCTGGCGTTACCATGGCAAGTGATTTATTGATGTTTATCGGGAATGAATAGATCAAAGGCTGCCAGATGACAGGCGATCAATCAGACATCAAATCAAGGATGGCAACAGGCCAAGGAAACCTTTTCCAGCCCACATATCCCCAACTAAGGATTACTGTAAAATTATGTAGGGCTTTTCTTTTGCTGTTTTCTTTTCAATTTGGCTTTTCCAAAAAATACTGCTTAAGTTTAACAGGAGTTGACATTTCTGGCAAAAGAAAAACAAACCAACCAAACAAAAAACCTCACCAGCACAACGCCTAGAAAAGTATTTCTAAAAAGAAAAAAAAAATATGGAGGAAATTGTAAAGAAACATTTGCCAGTCATTTGACAATTCACAGACCTTTTTTTTTTTTTTTTTTCCTTGGGTTTACTTTGCAGCTTCTCATCTGGACTCATTAATAAGAAATCAATAGGATTAACAGAAGAGGCTACCAAAGAAAGTGACCAACTAGGCGGATCTGTCTGTCCGGCAGAGACATCTCCAGTGCAGTACAAGGGGAGGAGAGAAAAAGATAAAAGTTGGGCAAAGGAACCAGTTCTGGGCTTGGATCTTCAAGTGACACTGCAGACCTTCCAAATCACTTTGTCCCTGACACTTCATTCGCAGCGTGTCATGTATTTACACATACCCTATCTCTTTTTCACAGGAATTTTTAAAAAAAAAATTAATTAGAAAGAGTATTTTCCCTGGCTTTCACAAACCATTTGCCTGTGAGGGAACGGGATGTAGAAGAACGAAGAATACAAGGGAGAAAAGCAAAGTAGGTGCCAAAGTACGGGCTGGAAATGAACAAAATTCGCCTCCTTGCTTCCCCCAGCCCCGGAGTCACACCGACCATACGTGCCCGTGCAGTGTGTGCCCGCACACACCCGCCGGCCCCTGACTGCGTGTTGCCCCAGAACCGAGCCCGGGCGATGGCAGAGTCCGGAATAAATCAAAGTGGGCACCAAAGTGGGGAAAGGGCTTTCATACGCCCCCACCCAAGCAAACAAAAATAAATAAAATACCTCCAGTACCCCCCCCGCCCCCTCCGCCCCGGCGCTGTGCCTCCAGTCCGAGAGTTGCTCAGCAAAGCCCCCGGCACCGGCGGGCAGCGGGGCAGGAGCGCGGCGCGGAGCGGCGGCTCAGCCCGCCGGGAGCCGGTTATGAAAGAGACGGAGGGAAGCGGGAGGAGAAGCCAGCGGCCGCGGAGGGAAGGGAGAGAAGGGAAGGAAGGGAAGCGGCTCTCGTACCTGCTGCGCGCCGGGGCGCTTGCTGCTTCCTCCTCGGCATTGCTGGGCTCCTGCGGGCGCCGGCGGGGGGGGCAGCCGGGGCGCGGGGGTGGGAAGAGTTGCCTCAGCCCCAGAGATCCGGTGAGCTGCTCCAGCCTCGGCGCGAGGGCTGGGTCGGGGATATATTTTTTGTTGCTGTGCATACACGATGCCGAGTAGGAGGAGGAGGCGGCGGCGGCGGCGGAGGAGGCGGCACAGAGGAGAGGACAGCCCTGCTGCTGCTGCTGCTGCTGCTGCTGCTGGCAGAAGAGGGGGGAAGTTTGACAAATCGCCCCGGAGGAAGGAGGAGGGGAAGCCCCCCGAAGAGGTGTGCGGGCGGGAGGGCTGGGGAGAGCCCGCAGTCCCCCCC
>NW_020884959.1:1456528-1456776 GCF_003945725.1 Corapipo altera
TCTCTCTCTCTCTCGGTCCAAGTTCACTGCCGAGCGCCGGCGGATCGATGTGCTGCGGGTTTGATTGCGCCTCCCTGGGCGGCGGGGCCGCGCGGCGCGGGGAGGGCCGGGGGCGCGCAGGGCCCGCTCCCGCACCGCGACCCCGCACCGGGACCCCCGCACCGCCACCGGGGAGCGGGGCAGGGATGGAACGGGGATGAAACAGAACAACAGCACCCCCACAAAAAAAAAAAAAAAAAAGGAAAAAA
>NW_020884959.1:1456876-1509376 GCF_003945725.1 Corapipo altera
TTTTACGGTAAGATCAAAAAAAAAAAAAAATCTCCACTCTCTCGCCCCCATTCTTCGAGAGTTGGGATAATTCCAAATACCTGACTAAGTGCAGATGTTGTTGCGTCTTCACATCCTATAAAGCCGCCGTGCCGCTCTCGGGCTCTCGCTTCCCTTTCAAGTTGCAGGAAATTCAAACACTTTACGTGACGGGTGGAGAAGGTTTTGGGATATTTTTTTTTTGATTATTATTGTTATGAGTTGATTTTTTTTTCCTAAGCTGATCTTTAGGATGAAAAAAATAATCGCAGTCGCCTAAAGTCCCCGGGAAATTGCTACTGTTGGGGGAAAACGAAACATTTCTCTTGCAAACAAGAAAATGGTGAGTTGTCAATTGCCGCTTCTGCTGCCAAACTCGCTCAGTTCCATCTCATTGATACTCGCTGGTTGCTCCTCACAGTTACAGTATCTGCTCACAGAAGGAGCGATCAGATCTGCTTAAGAGACGACACGGAGATGTTCCCCCCCCACCCACCCCGCTTCCCCAAAAACGCCCGTGTGTGTGAGTGTGTGCGGGCGTGGGTGAGCCGTGCGGCAGGACGGGGCCGGGCGGGCGGGCAGCCCCGGCGGGGCGGGCGGGCGGGCTCGCACCGCGGCGGTGCGTGCCGCTAGATCCGCCCTAACATCTGTCCGTCTCACCATTGGCGCATCCATCAGTGTCACCCCGGCCGCACATTTGCAACGACAACACATCAGACGCTACGCAGACCGGGATTCGGTACAAATAACCGACATACTAAACAACCGGGGAGGAGGGGACCCAGCCGCAGCATAAGTATTTACAAATGTTAGACATCCTCGGGAAAGCGCGGCTCGGCTGCGGTTAATAGCTCGTTCATTCCCCTCTCCCTCCTCCCCCTTTAAGTAGGAATTAAGAAATGGAAAACCTAAATAATTCACGCCCCCCACCCCCCTCCGAAGGATGCTGCCGTCCGGGGGCAGGGGCAGGGACAGGGGCTGGGGCTCAGCCCGGCTGCGCTCCCGGCTCCGCGGGACCGCACCGAGCGCGGAGCCGGCGAGAGGCGAACCCGGGGCTCAGGGGCTGCCGACCGAGCCGGCCCGCGCTGCGCAACATGGAGGATTCCTCCGAGCTCTGGAGCGGGAGAGGCTGCAACAAACTTTGGGATGCTCGGCCGAGAGCCTCGGGAGCCCCAGGCGGCTCTGTCCCTGCCTGCCGCACGGAGCGCAGGAGGAAGGTCGCTCTGCCACCAGGCGCTGGTAAAGCGCCCTGAAAACTACAGCAAAATTAAAACGATACGGCGCGAGTGTAGTCACTGCAGTCCTGGGAAGGCTGTTCAGAAATATACGAAAGCCCTCACTAAAGCCAGTGACGATCACGATTCTCCTCAAGCTGGCTACGGGGGCATCCCGAGGAACGCGCTGCAGCGACCAATCCCGAATTTTGGGGCGGTTGCAAGTTGGAAGAAGTTTTTTTATTCCTTCCGTTTCCCTCTCCCTAAATCTGCTCATTTCTCACCGACTTTGTATCACCCTCAGCCCGCAGGAGGGATGTCAGCCCCTGCCCGCTTGGCTGGGCCCGGGTGCCCGGCGGGGTGCGCAGCCTCCTCCCGCGGGTGCGCTCTCCCACACGCGGGCGTGGGTTTATGCATGTGGTGGCATTTGTGTTGGAACAGGCTCCCGAGCAGAGCTCTGCCTCCCGCAGCACAGCCTGCGTGGAAGATGCTGGCAGGTGGCACCTCAGCAGCTGAGCGGTGTCACTTAACGCAAACAAACACGCGAGACGGTCCCCGGCCCCGCTGCGTGGGGAGGTTTGTGCAAACAGCGCTTACCTGGCTTTGCAAAGGGCGGCCCACACGCGCCGGCAGTGGAGAGTGATGGGCTCGTACCAGTGCGCCGAGCTGGGACTGGGGGGGGTAATGAAATAAGTGAAACTTTCCGTAAAAAGTAATTGGAGGAACTTTCTGAGTTCAGTTAGAAATAATAATTCTCCTGTGTGTGAAAGAGAAAGGCAGCAGATATACGTGCACACAGACACATGCCCTGCGCTTACACATTCACAACTCAGTGCCAAAATGCTCAGGAAGTTGGGGAATAATTTGGTTGTTAACTATATTAATTTTTTTTAAAAAGGAAGAAAAAAAATCTATTGAACTTTCTAACAGACGATTTACAGAGGGAAGTGCAGATGCCTTCATGTGCGTCGGCTTCTTTCGGGGTCACAATCTATTCCAGAAAGCTGGAACCCGCAACTTTATGAAGTGTAACACTTCCAAACATAACGCATCAAATCGAAGGCTGAGCAGACTCCATCTACAAAGGCTCAGCATACGAGGCTCAGCCCTAAGCTCGCTCTTTCCAGCAGTTTTAAACTAAGGTACCAATTATTTATAAGTCACATAATTAGATAACCATCACTCCTGAACTTTCCATCAGCTAAGAATGTTTTATCTTTCACCACTGGACGCTGCTTAGTGCCTTTCTTTGGTGTACATTTTCCTGCTCACTTCATTCCCCTACGCCAAAACTCCACCAGTTGCCCGAGACACCCCTCCCGTCCCCTGGCACGAGCGGAGACAGCAGCTGAGCCGACAAAGGACCCCTGGAATTAACTGCTGGCTATGGGAACGGCCAAAGAGGATCAGTGAGGAAGTTTAGCAAACTTGGAACGGCCGCCTCTTAGAAACCAGCGTGTTTTACCCGGGCTTTAACCTTGTTCTCTCCCGAGCAGCGTGTTGATGTTTCGCCACTTGCTCCCTGCAAACAAGGCAAGGAGCGGCGTGCGCCGAGGTGCCCGTGTGTGGCTGCTCTCCCTCGCTGTTCGCACCGGTTCACTGCTCTCCGGGGGTCAGCCTCGAGCACCGAGCGGCCCCGGCCCGGCTCTGCCGGCGCCTCCCCTTCCAGCGGGGCAGAGGAGCCGGCGGGGACCCGCGAGAAAGTACCCGAGTGCCCCCGGCCCGGGGGAAGGGTCGGGCACCGGCGAGCCGGGGCCTTTGGAGCCACCGGTGCGGGGCAGCGGCTGTCGGGGGCAGAGGGGCCGGGCTGGCGGCCGGGGGCCTCACCTACCCCGGGCAGCCCCCGCAGCCCCGGGCGGACCGCGGGCTGGGCTGGGGGAGCCCCGCGGAGGCGCCGCCGGCACCGGGCGCGCACAACGCGGCGGCCCCGCGGCCGGTCCCGCCGGGCACCCCCGGCCCTCTGTGCCAGGGCACAGCCTGCCCTCCTGCCCTATGCCTCGGCAGCACCATCGAAATGCTGGAAGTACTTGGGTTTCTCCTGGCGAAGAACAAAGAAGCAGCAGCTTTCATTAAGGCTGGACCAGATGAATACGGATCTGACAAGTTTGTTTAAAAAACCCCACTGCCCGCGTCCGAAAACGATACTGCGCTTCTGTAAAATACAAAGTGTTGTCAATAACCATTATAGCAGCGATAATTATCTGAGAAGAGAACAAAGACATTTTGTAATATCTACATAACTTTATTAGAGCAAAATTATTTTAAAATGCCTGTGAATTCCCAAACCTCCTGAATACAAATGAATAAAAGTTTTTTCTTCGGGCTAAAAATCTTTGCTTGAATGTAAATTGTTTGGGTAAGTGAAATTTACACAGCAGCAAAGTTTGTTTGTCTTAGTCCAGTAGCTTTGCTTTAACGAACCAGATGTTTTGTCTGTAAATTGTCCAGAGGACTTTTACAATTCTGACATGCAATAAGCCCCAGAAAATCAGAACTGGAAAAGCTGTGCCCTTGCAATCAGGACCAGGCATTTCGACAAGAGCACGGGGAAAAAGGGCAAGTCTAAGTACGCCCAGTGTCTTCATATTTGGAAGCCTTATTTTAAGCTGGAGGTAATCTTGTCCGAATCGATTCGCTTCCCTCCAGAGTTGACAGTAATTCCTCACCCAACCGCAGATATCAGAAATACATCCCCCCAAGAAAAACATCAAGACAGTAGGTAAGAAAAGGGGTGGAAACTTCGGCCGAGGGAGCAGTGGGGCGCTGCAGAGGACCGAGCGGAGCGGAGCGGTCCGGCCCGGTCCGGGGACCCCGCAGCTGCACCGGAGCGAGCCCCCGCAGCCCGGAGGTGCCCGCGGCGGACGCTCCCTCCGTCCCCCGCGGCGACGGCCGACGGCAGCGGCTCCTCTCCCGCGGGGCCCCGCGGAGGAGAAGCCCCCCCGCCCCTCCGGGTGCCAACAAGTTAAACTCGGCCCGGCCGCGGCTCTGCGGGATGATGCCGCCGCTGCTGCCCTCCCCACGGAGAGCCGTCCCCGGCGCGTCCCCGCGGCGGTGGCAGCGACTCTGCCTTCCCCCTCGGCCACCGAGTTGTTCCGGCTCTCCCTCGTTCCAGCTGGGCTTTCCCTCGGGCTGAGCCCCTCTCGGCCCGGCCAGCGCCCGCCCCGGCACCCGCCGCGCTCCCAGGGGCCGCGCCCTGTGGCGATGATGCCGCTAAAATAAGATCTATCGGCGCGATTCAGTCCCCCCTCAGCTATCACATTTTTCTGCCCCCCTTGAAGTCCTTGAAAGGACTTGAGGTCTCTGAAGAAACAAGCGGCCGCTGCTTTGAAGGAAATAAGCGATACCATTCAGAGCTACTGTAGCGTAATGCATTGACTGGGGCAGCAGGAAAACCTTTTATGAAAAATAGTTACAAATCCTGGAACTCTACCACATGTGACAACAAAGGCTGTTGTCTCAGCAGAAGGGCTTTAGCTAATTTTACCTACACAAAGTTTTACTGGCTGCAGGCTTTGGGAACGCCTTTGTGGAGCCTGGCAATGATCCTCAGGGCTGGCTAATTTGAAAGGCATTTGGAGGATCCCGGAGAAGGGGAAGGGATTCCCCTCTTATTCCTCGCATCACCTCAAAGTTCCCATCGCACAGCTGGCACGGCTGCTTCTCTGCTGACCGCCTGTGACTGGACGCAATGAAGATTTTGTTGTGCACAGATACACTTAAAAAAAAAAAATACTTGAAGTGGGAAGTTGATAAAGCTTAAGTTCGAGCAAAAACCTTCTTTCTTTTCACAGAAACTTCCTTCCCAGGCGGGTCTTTAGCGTTTGGCACATAGCGCTTGCACTGAGACGTGGAAGTTTATCTTTAAGAAGTTGCCCATTTGCCGGTAGCGCACCTTGACCCGCTCCGGGCCCCACTGACCGCCGAGGGAAGGGAAAAGCTACAGCCGCCCCCGCCGGCCCCAAAGAGCGGACGGAGCTCGGTGCCCCCGCGAGGACGCGCACGGGGCCGAGGAGGGGGACCGGCTCTCTGAGCCCCGACCCGCCTCGTCCTCCTCCTCCTCCTCCTCCCCCGCGCTCTGACCCCGCAGCGGGGCCGCCAGGACACAGACACAAAAACAGCCCCGGCGGGGCCGCCGGGCCGTAAATCCCGAATTCCCACTCCCCGCGTGCCCGGCGGCTGCTGCTCAGGGAGGGCTGCACTGAATTTATCGCGCAGGGAGAGCGCGGGGCCCGGGCGCTGCGGGGCCGTGTGCGGGGTCCAACAACGTGTGCGGCACCCGGCATCCCCCACCCTCACCCCTTGGCCGGGAAAAATTAATGGAAATGTCAGAGATCCGCTGTCCGGGCATACACCAAGCAGGCCCCGAGCCCCGAGAGGGCGACGGGCGCCCCGCTCCTGTCCCGCACCCCGGAGGTGGTCCCGGGCACTTGTCCCCTCCCGGGCGGCCCTGGGTGAGCAGGAGCCGCGTCCCCGCCGTGTGCGGGGGCAGCGCGGGGCAGGAGCCGCGGCGCTTTGCTCCCCGGCTGGTCACTGGGGTTTGCACCGCCCGGGTCAGGTGAAACGTGGAAACTAAGAAAATCTGACACCACCATTGATTCCCTCTCTTTGTTCTCCTCTGTACACAATGGAGAGGAAGAAATGCGACTTTAAAATTGCAATTAGCCAAGCTTTAGAGCAGGTTTCTGTCATTGGGTATTTATTCCTATCAAATCTCATTTCTTCTCTGAAAAAGCACCTCTAATTGTAAAATAAAACAGACGATATAAAATAGCTAATATCCTTCTGTAATAAGAGTTGCTTAAATTATGACTGGATGTGCCTAAACAGTCATCTCATAGTTTCCCACTGATTTTGGTCAGGTCCTGAAAGAATGGCAATTTTTTTCTAATGTTTTAAAAGTATTAACTTCCTTTCAAACATTCTTTAACCTTTAATGTTTTGTAACTTGATGAAAAGGTCACTTTGTTCAGAGTGGATGCATCTGCTCCATAATTGTTCTAATATCAGGCAGAGCTCCATCCTAACACCACATTCTTTTATGAGGATTTTTTTTTCTTAATATACCATTGTTAAGGTTACCATGAGTAATTGTTTTAAAGGCAAAGAGCTCCAGACTAAAGGATGCTCACACTTTATTTAATTTCACCAGCTTCAGATGTTTAGAGCTGTATTCAGCAGATGACATTAGCTGAGCTCTGAGCAGAATAACCTGAAACATTTCACCTCTTCCTACTTGTGGGGGCCTGAGATAGAACAGGATCGGAATAAATAGCTGGTTTTATAGATTGAGCTGCATAACAAAATAGCAAAAAATACTGATTAATACTACTTTGGACAGACAGCAAGTTTCATCCAAGTATCTCAAAGTACTTTACAAAGGGCTGTGTTTTGGAAAGCTGAGACACAGATGGGTTAAGACCTAAGAGCAAAGCAATGCTGGAGATCCTGAGACCTCTGAACATCAGTGTCTCAAGAATCAGCCTCAAAAAGTGATTTGGTGGCAGAAACATTACTAATCTAATTATATTTTAGACTCCTTGCTGTGAAGGCAACAGAAGCTTTTCAACACGTGTAAATCAATATTTATCATTAGGAACTATAATATTTTGAATCTGCAGATTTAGCCAGTTTCGCTATAGAGAACCTATGTTTTTTCCTGTCTAAAAGATTAGAAGATGAATACATTAATTACCACTCACGGGCTGAGAATGTCCACCCAAGGGGCAGCTTGTGGCCTCAGATTTGTGGGCAAACATCACTTATTTGCAGCACTGTACCTGCTTTGCAAGAGCAGCAATGATACCTGACTGCATATTGGAGATTAGAGCAAGAACCTTAAATTGATGCAATTAATCCCTCTAAAATACAACAGGATTTTCTAATTCTTACACAATTCAAACATCCAGAGAATATGTTTAATTAAACTTGGCTCTACTTTTTTTTTAAGATTTTCTAAAAAAAACAAAGAAATGAGCTAATTATATTGCTTAGTATTCTAATATGCACTTTTTTTTCCCTAATAACACACTTTTCTAGCCAGGCCAGTCCCTTGAGGACCAGTTCCTCATTTATAAGGAGAGCCCCAATGGGAGTTAAAAAGAGGCTATTTTATAAAAAGAAAATATATTCTGAAAGAGGAGCTATACAAAGATAACCCTGCATCACATATATCAGTATGGAGGCTGGAATACGTATTCCAATGATGCAAATCTTCCCTTGCAATAATTTGCTCGTTAGTGTTAATGAAAGCCCAGATACTGATGTCTATGTATTTGTTCTTCTATTTTTCATCACACTAATGCTTTTAACTAAAATTATTTTTTTTAAATTTGCTTTATTTAATGAATTTAAAGGTCAATCCTCTTCCTTTCCATATGCAAATCCTATTAATAGGATAGTAGATGTTTGATATTAATGGGAGTTAATAGAGGAGATACACCCTTCACACAAGAAACCCCACAAGAGAACAAAATAACATCAAGATAATTTCAGTAAATTTGTTGCTTCTCTCTCCCCTTTGAGGAACCAAATATCAAGACAACAGTACCTTGGAAACAAGAGTGGCAGCCAGAGGAGGGATGAGATGTGAAAGGGCACACAGGGCCTCTCCAGCTTCCAAAGGCAGAGCCCCAGGACAGGACACAGTCCCACAGCACCTGGAGCCCACTGCCACCTCCTCCTCCTCACCAGTCTCTCACACCTACAGGAGCCAGGCAGGACACAAGGAACCGTCACCAAAAGACCCTTCCCCATCCTACTAAAGAGGGAGCAGGCAACTTCTGCTCCATTCAGAGGCCAACAGCCTCCACCTGGGAGACCACAGCTGCTATTCAGAGAAAAACAGGAGCTGCTGGGCTCGATGAGGGAGTAAATGAAGTTACTGCCTCTCTGTATTCCTGCCAGTTTTGGAGTTTAAATGTTTTGTCACTGTCTTTTTATGTATATTTGCTGTAGCAGGACTCACAGAGGTCTTGATAGTATTTTTTTTTTTTTAATTACAGCTGTTGATGTTAAAATAGCACTGATGTGCCTATGGAGGTGGCGTTGGGGAAAGAGGAATAAACTCATTCCTTTCATTTGCTGTCCCTGTGGGAAAATGCTCCCTGTGCTCACGAGTGAAGAACAATCCTGTCTAGCCTAACTTCTGCAGTAAAACTATCTGTGCTATTTTTCAAGTAGATGAATCTAGATACAAAACAGCAAAGCATCATTAGCCCAGAGCAGCCTTTTCCTTGGTAAGAAATAAGAAATACCTGGTGCAGCCCCTGGCCAGGCCAGCCCAAGCACTGCTCCTGCAGATCCTCCTCTACTTCATTGGGGCAGGCTGAAACAATGTGATTGAAAGGTGTGGAAAAAGGGATGAGTCATGGACCACAGAGAGGTGTTAATTTACTTCTTATCAAAGGGCTCTAACTTGCTTCCTCTGGACACCTGGGAATCTTGCAAGGAAACCCATTGTCATTACAGCCTCCCTCGTAGTTGTCACTCCTCAGCTGAAAAAGTTTTCCAATACCCTTTCTCAATCTGCACCAAGTGACATTAGGGTACTACACTCCCAAACAGTGTATTCACAACAGCCTTTCACAATATCCCCTCCCAAAGCTCTTAAGACCTCAGATTTTTAGGGAAAACAATTTTTGTTTCCTTAAATTGAATTTTTATTTTTCCCACTGTTTATACCAAAGGGATTTTTTTTTTTTTTGGTTTATTCCTGAACCCAGAAGCTGGTTTTATCCTTTGAAAAAGGTTGTGTGTAAAATCTACAAACAGTCCCTGGGAGCTGCAATGCTCTTGGTCTGTCCAGCCTCTGAGCTGCAGAGAGACAGAGCAATAACAAGGACCACAGTCCTGTGCCTCTAAACCACACAGAGCTGCTGCTTCGATGGGTGGATACATGGAACAAATCCTTTTCATTGCTCTTGGCTCTTGGGATGTTGGAAAGCCCCTCTTGAAACGGTGACTGTGGGCAGTGACAGCCCTCGTGACACACACAGCCTCCATCTCTCAGATAGTGTTTCTGGCTCTGTGCAGACTAAAGCAGATAATATCGTATCATACCAGGGCTTACATTGAGGTCACCTTTGCTTTCACAGCCTTGATGTGGCCACGGATTTGGCAAGGGAAGGGCTGGAAGGTAGGAAGCACGCTGAGATAAAAGGCATCACGTTTCTGAGGAAGCAGGGCCTTGTTCACGGGCCTGCGGTTTGGATTTTAGCTGAGACACACTCAGAACTCCCCTTGGCTTGGGCAAATAGGACAGCAAAGAACTGGGTCTGGTGTTTGGGGTGTATGACAAAATAAGACTTACACTGATTATATTTTGGGGATGTGAGTGCTGCTTGCTACAAACAGTCTGTTTCCAGCCAAACAGCAAAGCTCTGTAGTTGCCCAGTTAACTCTTCCAGGCTGGAAGTTTGCATTTTTACAAAATGTTGGGTATAAATTACTTCCACAAATGGGAGCCTGGACTCAACAGAACAACACAGTTGTCTGTTACAGCAAATCTGGCATTCCCAGATTCAAATCTGCTACAGGCGTTCTGGATTTTAATTAATATATTGTTTCATATGTATGAGTATTTCATGGGGTTTTTTGTTTCCACACACTGCATTTTTAGCTTAAACAAAGTGTATTTATTCTCTGTATTGTTCTCAAAGCAATTGAATAAATATCACCGAGTCTACAGATCTGGTCTCCTTTCCAGTGAACAACACAGCAGTCATGCTTCACAGGAAAGGGATAACATCCTCCAGTGCAGCTGATAAGAGCAACAATTTACAAAGCAAGAGATCCGTTATGCAGTGAAAGCTTTATTACCATGACTCGATGTTACATCTACAACACATAAGGGTTAATCATTGCAGCAGTTTGCAGCTGGTTTGTGCTCTCAGGGGAGTCATAGCAATAGACTTCTGTGTGTAAGACAAGGTCAGCCCTGCTCTCCTGGGGTCAGCGGGCCACGTGATAACACAACTCCGAAACTTCGGCTCCGGGCAGACACAGGTGCCAAACCCATTTTGTGGTCTGTTGTAGAGCACTTCTTGTGGTTTTTATTCTCCTCAATAAAAACACATCCATAGCTCTGTGGTACATAATTGGAGGGTGAGTTCTCGGAGCTACCCATCAGTGAGAGTTTTCCGTGGCAGCAGTGGGTTCAGGAGTTTGCCGAGTACATGTAACATTTCACGGGAGACTTATTCTTAGTGGACTGAGAAAACAGAGCAGTCAATGCTGAGTTTAAGGGCCAAATCCTGCATAATTTGTTCGGTCTCTTGGTATAAAATGCTCACATGCGTAAAGTGAGCAGAAATTGGACTGTAACATTTTATTAATATTTATCTTCTACTGTTACAAGACACAACAATAATCAAATAAGAAAAACTTTAATCCTCAAATGCAGCTTTAATCTTCAAATTGGTTAGCTTATCAGAGGGGTAACATTTATTTTCAAAGACAGGCTGCTCAGAATGATCAGCTGAAATAGAAACCTATAAGTGAAAGGATGTAAGTTTATTGGGCAGTGTTGTCTATATTTATAGTTTCTGCTCAACCCATATTTCTGGTTTTATATGCATGTGTCAGAAATTAATATATGGTAAACTTCACCAACAGTTTTAGGAGATCCTAAAATATAATAAAATCAATAAATGATGTTCTGGCATAAATGTTTCTGTAGCTGAGGGTGGTCAGGTTCAAAGGGCAACATCTGACCATTTCTCTTTCCCACCCTGCTGTGGAGTAAGACCCTCCCCTCAACTTCAAATCACTGGGGAGAGGGTAATTTAAGCTATACTTGATGTACCCTATACATCACTGTCTTCAGGACCAGGTTTAAAATTAAACTCTGATGTACAAAGTTAAACAAAAATGAGATAAAAATTGGCAGGGGTTGAAGAGGGTCAAAGTAGTCAAAACACAAGGTAGACTATTGCTTCTTTTGATTTATGTTATTCTGTGCACTAAAAAAAATAAAATTATAGCTCTTGTGGAGACTTTTTTCATTGAGAATAACGCATTCCTAATTTGTTTTCTATAGACTTATAGGCATTTGCTCTGGGAGTTGGAAGCATTTATTTATTTTTTTATTTATTTATTATTTATTTATTTTGGTGGGGGCAGAATATCCCAAACTGTCAGCAGAATATTCAAATTATCATTAGATGCAACCTTTGTCACTCAACAGCAAGTGGAGCAGAAGAGTATTTCACCTTCCATTAGTGGTTATCTTACAATGCATACATCTATAACCTTGTATGCCTGTAGAGTTTTGCTTTCAGGCAAGTCTTTTAAACACAAACAATGTGGTACAGTTACATTTGGTAGCAGAAAGAAGGAGTTCAGTGAATGTTTCCTTTTGCATGTTTTACATGCACATAATGCAGTTACCCTCCAGAAATTCAGTACAGGAAAGATGCCAAACAGCAGATTCTTTTGAAACCAATTCAAGAAAATCCTTGCAGGAAGTAAATTTTTTATGATGTAGTCAACTTTTCCACATATTGCCATTTACATGGTTAGTGTGTGGACTACAGGCAAAATAATTTGGAATTGTAATCTTTATTTTCTATAATATGGTAATGAAATCAACTACTATCCACTAGAATCAAATGAATTTCTCTCTGCTACTCCAGTGGGAGGAATAAAAGGGTTCTACTGGCTAAACTGCCAGGCTAATGGGCAAATGAAGAAAAATCAGGTCCTTGGATGGCTAACAAATAAAAAATGCTTATTTTAAATAATGGTGGACATATACAGATCTTGAAATCTTTTAAAAACTGATTAAGCAAGCTTTTTCCAAAGGTTTTTAATTGTCATACTTGAAAGTCCTATTGACTTCATATGGATTACAGCTGGCTGAAGTGTGGCCATGTTGTTAGGCTGTACAAGGGCACGAGACAGCAAAGGCCTCTCAACTCTGAAAATGTCTGAACTTGATTAAAAATCTAATAGGAGAAAAACTTACGCTGTCCAGGCAATGATAAAAAAAAGCTTTTCTAGCACTGTTTCATTAATATTGACAATGATGATCCTTGGTTGTTATTAATGTAGTGAGGTCCTGTTTGCCATCTACTATTCAGATTTTAATCTTTCCCCAAAAGTCTAAGCGATGTGTTGTGTAAAATGCACTTTGTACGTGTGATGGTGCAGGATTGACCTGCATATATGCCTTTAGTATACCTAATTTGGCAAGCATTTATGTCCTAATTAATAAATGCAATTCTTCACAAACACTTGATTGAAAAGCATAAATGCAGTAATGCACAAATGGCAGGTTGTTTTGCAGATACAGCCAGCAAAGGTAAAGATCAAATGTTAGAATGAGTCTACTGTTTGGGATCTACTGTGCCAAACCCTCTGAACTGAACAGCTGGGCAATATTTTTTTGTATTAAGACTTTTTTAATATCTTATTTTTGTTTAAAACTCTTGTGGTGTCACATAGAAGATATGTTTTGCAACTATAGCAGATCACATGTAACAAAGAGCAGAGAAAAGAGCTATTTGGTTAGGAAATTATAATCAAAAAATTTTCCTATGTCCATTACACTTCGGGAATCAGAGGAAACTATGAATTAAGGAGATGACCACAAAAGTTACAAGGAATTGCTGCAGCATTCACAAAATATGTAAATGCTATGAGAACTGTAGTATCTTAAAATGAAGGTTCAGAAAGAATACAGGAGCCACTCTGAGGCTGGTAACTGCTCAGAAATCAGGTGAAGAACAAAAAGATATAAGAAATACAAAAACCAAGAGATTCTCAGCTGCTCGAAATACCTGTAACCCCTTAAAATAACATGCTTAGCACGAGTGATATCTCTTCCTGATTTATCCATGCAGCAATTAGGAGTTGTTCTTTAGGAGAGGTGCATGGCACAGAAAATGAACTGATTGATTCCTCCTTGCACCGAGTAGTTGATTAGGGGTAACTGATCTGTTTATAGATGTTACACTGAGTGCGTTACTGCTCACAATCATCCAGGACTTGGATACTGAGGGTGTCTGAGAGTGTCTGCTCAAGAAGGGCCTAATTCAGAACTCATCAGACTCAGATAACCAGAGTGCACAGGGTTCTGGATGAGGCCTTTTCCACCCCCCTGTCTGGAGGGGAGATCTCCATTCCAGTGCAGCTGTGAGATGCAGTTTTCCACACTGTCTTATGCTGCCCATTTTTAGTGCACTGTATTCTAGAATTGACATGTACAAATTCTCTGTACTGTTTATTAATGACATTTTTGCAGTCCCTGTCTTTACCAAGGAAAGAAATTGTACCTGAAATTTCCTCTGAGTGTGTTCAGATTTTACAGTTCTTTGCTCAGGTACTTGCAAAGGTATCGTGCTCTAAGCAAAGATAAAGAACTGAGTCTATTATTTAATAACCCCCTTCTGACTAATTAGCATTCACTCAATGAATGAAAGCTTTGCAGAGGTCCAGTCAAAGGCCTAAGCACCATTTAAGTCCAGCTTATTCCTCAAGGCACCTCTGAACTGAATTGGGCCCCATTTTATTAAATTACAATAGAAAGACTGCCATGTCAAGTATACTGATGCTGAAAGACCCAACCTCCCAGGACCTCACACAGATAAGTAATCATCACTTATGCTAATAGCACATTTGACTTCCGTGGGATGACACATGAGGATGGACTACTTACTTGACTAAGATTAGTAAGAACAGGCATGTTACACAGAACAAATGACTTCTAAATATCCAGCTGCAGCAAAGTGCTGACTCCCATCACTGAGTGTTGGGAGGGTGAATGAAGGGCAGGATATGATCTCTAGAAACCTCCCTGAATACTATTATTGAATTGGTGACAGTTTTGCAGATTTCTAACTCATAATAAACCTCAGCTCAGTGACACACTTCTCTCCAGTTTCCCAGCTCTGTTTTCCTTTTTTTTTTTTTTTGCGTAATCCAACAATCCATTTAAATGATTTTCTTTTTCACTCTTTCTTATTCAGTGTTTGCAAATTAATTTTGTGGGTTTGAAAGGTATTTAAGTAACAGCCATAAAGCCACAAGCTCTCCTGTTACCTTCAGAGCAGACTACTTGGTAGCATCTCTACACTGCCCTGCCAAGGTTCCTCCCCTCTGCTCTGCTGGGATCAGTGCAGTCTCTATGCTCATTTAGTCTTTGGCTTCTCCCTTCAAAGCTGACAATAATGGCATCATACAGGGTATACCATTCCAGTGATTTTTGTCTCATAAAATTCCTAACTCTTAGGCCTCTGTTTAATACAATTTTGTTCCACACAGGTCACAGAAACAGATTTTGGCCCTTATGGTCTATTAAGCCTCTGAATCAACACTCCAGGAAGGGAAAAATCTTTATGTCTAACCTGACTTAGTTTCACTTCATTGTTCTTGAATTTGTCAAGGTCCAATTTTTGCTTCTTATTTTGTTTCTAATTTAAAAAGTATTTTGTTGCTCTCCCTGTTTTTTCCATCCTGACCAGACTTTTAAAAATTATTCTTTTTTATTTTTTAATCACTGGCCTGAAAAGCTTTTTCTGAAAGTAATGTACTAGCGACCACTGAGGACTGGCTTCTAGGGATTTTATGAATCCAAGGTCAATTTATTCCTAAGAGCGGAAAAAACATAAATGATGAAAAATATTTCTGGTACATGCATAATAACTGGTATAAATATTGCATCTAACACCAAAATCCCAAACACTACAATCTGTTTACCAAGGGACCCGTAAATCCAGTTTTGTTTCACCTATAATGTAGGGTCTGTATAAATGCCACAAAGTCGAAGAACATAAGTATGACATCATTAGTAGTGTTCTTAATTGAGTATTTTCCTGTTTCTTGGGGGCTTCTAACTCAGCTGTAATGATTGTTCCATGTGTGTGCACCTGGGTGTTTTGCCAATCACATAAGTGAAACAAAAATGCTCTAATTTCTACAACTTTGCTTTCATTGCACTGTAAAGCACTAAAAGGAGAAACAGTTTCCTGAAGAACTCCTCCATAGCAGGCTCTTGAACAAGATGACTGTTTCTAATAAGCAACAGCTGTCGTTGTGGTTTTACTAGTCAAATGATTCATGTCTTTTCCTCAGAAATGATAAGTGGAACAAATGTTTACTTAGATATGTAACAGAGGAACAATTGAAAAATAGTAGACTGTCAAATAGAAATATTTTCCTGTTATCTGATTCTTGACAATTAGTCTGAACTGGTTTTTAGTCGAAAGGCAGTGTTATAGTGGTGCAGTTAGAATGGTGAAGAGTTTAGCTCACAGAGTTCTGCAAACCAAATTCAGCAGGCTGGTGTGTGAATGTCTGCAGCAACCCAGCGGATCTGAGGGGGCACAAGCACCTCTGTACAAAGTCCTACATCCGCCCCCCCCCCCCCCCCCATTCCTGGCAGACTCCCCTCCTAAATTTAGTCATCTTTGAAAGGGAGACAGTGAACTTACCATTTCCTCTCATTTTTGATGTCTTCAGGGAATACCAAAGTGCTGCTCTGCTGCTTGGTCTTTAGTGAATATCCTCTGTTGGCTGCTGCCTCCCTGGGATCTTACAGGGCCTTCTGGGAGCAGCGAAGTGTTCTAACACAGGAGATTCCAGGCTCTGTCCAAGGACAAAAAGATCACGTTACCCTTCGGATGCTGGGAAGGAGAACCCAACAGACCCTTGATGTATCTCTGCTGAGCCTGGAAACTGCTGCAGTCAGAGAGATTTGACACCCCTGTGGCATTGCAGGGCTTGAGGTACATTTTTGTTAAGTGCTAGAGGAAGCAGTGGCAAACTTGTACAAGCTTAAGACAGCATCAAAAAAACGGTGTTGTCTGCCTTTCAAGGGGGTCTGGGAGACACATGAGGATGGAGAAGGCCAAGGGAGCCTTGGGATGCCCAGTGTGCAAATGAAATCAGTGTGCATCTCTAACTTATTTGGATTTGCATGGATGCTTGCCAGTATAATAGGGTTTAAATCCATCTTTATTTTGCATAGTTTCTGGACTTTGTTGCTTTTTCAGAACTCTCTCTTCAGAATCACTGTATGGCACAACACTGCGTTGTACAGAGAGATTGTCAGAGCCTTGGTTTCCCATCTGTAAAAAGAGGTAATATTTCCTTTCTCCCAGCCTTTATTCAGCTTACAAGGCTCCTGGGACTAGAATTCTTTTATTGCATGTTTCTGTATTGTCTCGCACAACAAGACCCTGATCTCAGTTGAAGTCTGTAAGTATCTCAGAAATATAAATAGATAATAATAAAAAGATGATTTTGACACAAAATGGAATTTTATATTCTGGAGAGTGAAATAAAATATGTACTAAAGTCTACTAAAGTGTAACCATGAGATCAAATGATAAAATTCTTCTGGCAACAAAGAGTTGACACAAATTTGTGAGATTAAACTGAACCAACTCAACGGAGGCCTGTACTGGTGGTTTATTCATATAAAGTATATGAAAAAAGTAAGTGAGATGATCAAATTACCCTCACAGCATGGATTTTGACATGGATGTAGACTAACTGAGTCACCGGAGGACTGAGCAGGTGCGTGGTTCTAATTATACCCTCAGTCTTGTGAGGAAGGAGCAAACTTCCCAGTTGCTTCCCTGGTGGAGATAAGGTGTTATCAGCCATCAGCAAATGAGAGGGGAGAACAAGGACAAGGCACCTGATGGGAGAAAGAGGAGGAGAGGAGGGGGCGAGGAGAGCATATTCATAATGCTACTCATCCTTTAGAAATGTGTACACACATCGACTCTGAGCCTTTGGATGCCACTTCTAGTACTCATTTCTTGTGTCTCTGAGTAACCCTTATGGCAAGGCACACAAAATTCCTTTTTAACATTTTCTCTTTTGTGGGCCTGTAGTGAGATATCTGGCTAAATATAATGATTTATTTGTTTATCAATTACTCAACAACGTGCACACTAGGAGTTACAATCCAAACAGTCCCCCACACAGGTTTTTATCACCATATACTATATCCCTAGGGAAATACACATCTTTTTTTCAGGAGTATAAATGGACATTTCTATAAATTGTAACTACTTGGGTGCATGTAATATGCAATATTATTCATCTTTGTATTCCAGGTGAATCCAGACTAGACTACCAGCCTCTGGGGAAGCCTGCTTCATATAATTATCAGTATTCAAAGAATGATTGTAGATGTTGTAGCTTAACAGCAGGTGAATGGTCCTTATCTGAATATTAAATAAAGTGCAACTGGATTTCTAGGTTATCTCTGGCTAAATGTTTGCAAAGTCATTAGTGAAAGCATGCAGGTATAATCCCCACCACTCTTCTTCTTAAAAAGATTTCCACTTTTGTTTTTAATTCCTTTACAGGATGAACTGTTCATCTCCCCTTCCTATACACACAATCTTGTCCCTTGATTGGACTACCAGAAACATCAAGGAAGCTGCCTTGTAAGTAGTACCTACACTTTTTATTTTTTTCAATCCTAAACAACAAAAGGAACCTAGAGAAGAGTGACAAAGAGAAAGATTTATTATTTCCTCCAAGGACTATCAGAACTCTGAGTGTTGGGAAAGGCTCTGTGGTAAACTGCTCCTTTGTCCTCCCAAGTTCTGGGAACTTTAGCTCTATATTCAGTTTCCTTATTGCATGACCTAAGAGAAGCTCTATGTATTTATTTAGTAAAAACCTTTCATTATTGTTTTAAAATGGAGGATTTAATATGCTTGAACACTGGTTTAGTAGCTTGAATGTGGATGTTACATGAAATGTAGTAGATAGTAGCTGTGAGAGAATTAATAGAACAAAGAAAAGGAACAACCTCCCCTGCTGAGCAGAAGGGACAGACGGGACCCAGCAGAGGAAAATTACTAGAGATAAAGGAAGAAGAATTACCATGGGACTATATAACATAAGATTTTCAAGGCACAACTCATGTTTAAGACCCTAGATGTGAAGAACGCAGTAGTCCTACATTTTGAAGAGGAATTTTCAAGGCAGACCTACTCTACAAAGTAGCTAGGCCAGGACATCACCTGCTTCCTTTGCACCCACCTCAGCCTGGGCCGTCAGTGGCAATGCATGTTATCACAACAACTGCAGATATTTGATTTCATTTGAATACAAAAATAATAGAACATTAAATTAAATATTATTTAGCTGAATATTAAAACGCAAACACAACCCCTCCAAAATGGGGCCATCACTACAGTAAGCTATACACTATTTATTTGTACATGGATTCCCATTTGTTCTGAGCTGTAACACAGCCTGAGTTTTCAGCATGGCATAGCTGACCATCTTTAGTTTTCAAGCATTATAGCTCTCATTGCTGCTGCTTCAGGCTTCTGCAGAGTCAGGCAGATGTTACTACACTCATCTACAAGGCCTTCTGCTCATCTTTGCAGAAAGGCAGGGTAGAAACACTTTTTCAGGAAGGGAGGAGGGAAAAACAGTGAGCACAATTTTGTGTTTAGCTCTGAATTGCCCAGCAAGCCACACAGCCTCAGGGATGAGGGAATACAAGTGGCTCTGCTTCTACGTACCAAAGTCCTGGTCCCTTCCATAACAAGGGGAGAGTTTTTTCTAGCACATGAGCACTTCTGTGTATTTTTACTTAAGTAAGAATATAAAGCTCATGACTTTTGGAAATGCACTGATTCAAACTCTTCCATCAAGAAATGGGTATTATGTAGCTCTCTAACTTTTCTAGCTTTGTTCCTTGGGACATCTACAGTGGATGTTGCTGTGGGCTCACTCTGGGCTTTGTACCTATGTTACCATCACCAGGAATTTAGGAAACACAGCCTAGAGCTGTCAGGCTTTTTCCAATCCCATATTTCTAACTATTTTTATATGAAAATGAACTGTACAATAATAACAGTATCAGCTCTGATATTCCTGCTTTCACAGAGTTAGAAAGAAAAAAAAGAAACTAAATAAGTAATGTTTTTTGGTTGTGCTTGTAGTGGAGATAGTCTGCTTTTGCAGGGAAGGGCTCTGCACATTTAGTCAGGAGCCTTTAGTGACCATCTCAGAATTTCTCCTCTAGGACCAGAAGTACTCTATTTTGAGTGGAACAAACTGCAAAAGTTAACAACTGTTTTCTATCTGGCATTTTTTTTATATGTATTAAAAACCTCTCCAACCCAACCAACAATGGCTTCACTGAAAAAAAAAAAAAGCAAAAAAGCTCACAAAAAAACTCTTCTACACAGTTTAGAACCCAAATTTTCATTTTTGCTTAAATGTGAGTCACCTGCAGGCACTGGTATTAGTTCTCATTTAACCTTAAACATTTTCTAATGACACTTTTTAGCAATACCTGATCTCATGTCATTTGCATTCATTACTATTTTTATATTCTCTTGAAGCACTTAAACACCTCCTGATTAAAAAGTAAGCTCTTTAAGAGGCCATTTGCACCTAGAAGCCAATGGCCAAATCCAAATCCACTCAAAGCTGGTGGAAATTTTAACACTTATTTCAATGGTGAAATCATAATTTGGTCGAAGTGTACAGTAAAGCAGAAGATGATTTGCTTAGGGAGTGATGAGGGTTGGCTTTGTCCTTGTCATCAACCACATGCTGGCTGATTTAAGAATGAAACTTGGACCTGCTCACAGAGGCAATCAATCATTAGCCTGGATGCCCTTGTTTCAGCTAGGCTAAGCAGTGGGACAAACAAGGGAATATAATGGGAGAGCAAAATAATAGTGAATTTTGGATACATATTTCTGTATCATATCCTCAAAAATCTTAAAAGCAGTCAGTTTATCCAGCATATGGCTCCTCTGTAGCTGACTGACTGAGGCTGTGGTTCCTGACTGACATTGTGGTCTTTGTTCATAACTTTCACCACTTTCAGAGACAATATTTACATGCAGGAGGGCTGAACAGAATAGCCAGAATAGATGCTGGCTGTAATCTGAGGGTGACATACATGCTTTCCATCACTGATACGGACTCTTGACCACTGCCCCAGCAGGTACTGCCAGGTCTCCTAAGCAGATCTGTGATTTGGCAGAGTTTTTAAATATGTACAGACTAAAACTCCCCCAGCAATGCAGACCTAGTCTCAAGCACTATGGTAAATACTGTAGTACATATTTTACAACTGTACAATATTTACATTAGGAATGTAGTTGTTTCTAAGTCTATGGTAGATACTTGTCTGTCAGATTCTGATGGGAGCAGATTGTGAAGACAGAACCTGTGCTTGTGTCTGGTCCAGGAGCGAGGAGCAGTAACAACACCTTCTCAGCTCCCCTTGAGCAGGGGGGCCCATGGGCACAGAGCTGGTGCTCTGCCACCCTTGCCCGGCCTCTCTGTGTGGCCAGGAACTGCAGTGAGGGTTCATTGACCCCATTCTGGGTTTAAACTCACCAGCCACCCCCACGGAGCCACACTCCATCCCTACAAACTAACAACTTCCATAACACAAGGGGCTGAGCCCTGGCCCAGAGCCCTGGTCACTGGTGCTCCCTGGACCACTATTGAGTACGTGCCCAAGATGTTCACAGCTCTCAGCCCTTCAACACAGTCAGGAGGAGGCCCACAGCAGGTAAATTACTGTTGGCCATGGAAACATTCCTGTATAGGAGAGGGTGTGAGTTACGCAAATATCTACTCTATAAATCTGGTATGTGGCTTTGAAGAAAAACAAAAAAGCCACTTAAAAATTTGTTCCAAATTTGGCCACAGTATAGTTTTGTTAGTTCAAAGAAATGAAGCTAACTTTATTGTTATTTGTGTTTGGATCAAAGAAAACTATGAAAATAAACATTAGACAGAATGATAATCAACACTGGAAAAGAAATGTTTACTAAAGATTTTCTTCTGTGTTCTCTTACCAGCATTAATAATATTTTCTTTTTCTAAAGTTTTCTTGCTTCCTTCAAAGAGATTGATTTCAGTAGAAAGAACAAACATATGCAAATAAACTGAATGATGTTATACCCCCTGCCCCTATCCCCCCAAACTACATCAGATAATTCTATATTGTTAGTCTGCATTACATTTTTATCAGTTTTTTGTCTTAATCAGATATGAAGCTCTTGCAGTACATCTCTCGAACTGGGCTGTGACCCTGATGTGACTCTACAGCACAGAAGCAGCCTTAACCCTGCTGTAATCTAATAGTTCAAATTTAACAGATTTGTTTTTTCAGTGGAAATAATGGCTTCCTGTCACAAAACAGAGACACAGATTACATATCTGATAAATGGCTTTGGCATGATTTTTTCATGTAACACACAATTAACAGTGTTCTTCATAAGATTCATGGTTTAAGGATTTGGTGAAAGCATGAATAAGTTCATTACTATGCCTTTTCTTAAAAAAAAAACACCCTGCACATCTGCTAGTGCTTTAAAAACAAATATTTGCCTGAAAAGAGCTCACCTATGCTTTCAAGTGTTAATTTAGCCTCAAAACATTATACTGAAATTATTACCATTGAGTGCTGATGTATTTTTTTCATGAGGCATATTATTATAATTGATAACCCAAAATGGAAATAGGATAATTCTGATTTTATAAGCTACCACCCATACAGACACTGAAAATTTCCACATTATAGCTATAATTGTTTTTTGTCATGCCATAATCCCCTAAACATTATCAACTAATTAATAGCTGAACAATACATAAGGAGATATACAATTCTTCTACGGACAGAGTTACATATTTTGAAGGAGTTTATTATCTGTAGTTTGGTTTCGAAATCACAGTTCAGATTATGCTTCTGCTGCCTCCACTGGTTATCTTCAGCCCACCCAACCACCAGCCTTACACTGGGAGTTGCTAACTCAGAGCATTTACAATGAGGTAATCATCACCTTGTAGCTGAGTGGTGCGAATGCTGGTCAGATGGCCTGTATTTTATTAACAGAAATAGGGTCACAAGTCAAATACATGCTTGGGGTCAGTGAGCAAATACAAAAGAAGATTAGAGGAACAAAAAAATGTGACTGGAGGGGTAAAATCCCACTGGGGGTTAATCGAGCAGAAATGTATCAAAGAATGTAAACTACCCTTTCTTTTGTTATTCATCGTGCGGGATGTAGTTCCTGTGTCCTGCTGATTCCAGTTGGATAGGGCATCATCTCCCGAGTGCTATCCTTTAATGAGCTCTTTGGGCAGAGCCTTACAGAGGGTCTTCCAGTAATACTCCTACTTAGGCTATTACTACTGCTGCTACTATTAAACAACAACAATAAGAAGAATTAAAACCACTTAGCATAAATATTTAGATCAAAGACTTGCTTCACCTAATATTGCGCTGTGCAATGACTGCTTATAAAAATAGGAGAAAAACAGCATTCAGTGTCACTTCTCTGAGATTCTCTTCTACCTTCAAGGTGAAAAGACTGGACCAAGAATTAACTTCACCAAATTACTTATTTAGCTCCCACTTGCAGAGCAAATTAATTAATAAAAATATTTCTGAAGAGATGGCATTGCATTGCTATAGTTCTAGTTTTTCTAAGACTGTCTTTTCATATTACAGATGAACATGTAAGGAGTCAGCAGCCCTGATCTGCACAGTAAGTACTGGACTTGGTAGGGCCCAAATGGCAGCAGCCAAGAAAAATCATAGGGTACTTACCAAGCAGCAGCTGATTTTCTCTTCTGATACATGTTCATCGCTCTTCCTGTGACAAGAAGCAGAAATTCTGCCTTATTTGAACTACACACATTTGTCTAATTCTTAAAATCCCAGCAGTAGAAAGATTCCCTTTTCATCAATTTCCATTTATTATGCTTGTAGCTACATATTGTAATATGAATTCTTTTATCCATGTATACTGCACATCTATAGATTTTATGTTTTCACACATCACATGAAAAGCATATTTCAAAACTATTGCATTATCGTGTGCCAGAAGAATATTGCTGTGGGAATGCAGACACATTATCCAAAGTACAGTATAAAACAAGGAAGTGAGAGTCAGAAAGGAAGGAATTCTTAGTTCTATGACTACGTGCCACTGACTTACCATGCAATGTTCATAAAGTCTCTTAATCTTATTTTGGCATACTTTATATATAAAATCAGGAACATGTCCTTCTGCAAGGCTGAAATAAATGTTAACTGGTCCAATCATGCCCTTTGAGAGCAAAATTGGGATTTCTGTCATCAACTCCAAGATGGGCCAAATCAGGCTCAGAGATGGTAAATCTTTATTTTCCAAAGATTAAGACTACATAGATGAAAATTTCATGGCCCGATACAGAGTATGGCAGACTACTGAAGACTAACGTGAAATAAAATACTGTAAATGTAAGTATTCCTTGAACCGAAATCAAGGGCTTCCATCATTTTATATCTAGCTATCTATAAATGTTTTCCCATACAATATATTTTCATGCATTATATACCTCCTTCCAGAATATATGTTTTTGATCCCTCATCTTCAAGCAAAGTATATTTCTAACTTATGTATCACCCCTTACGTTTAAAACTAATTATGTGCTTAAGTGTTTTGCTGCACTGAACCTTCATGGGGCCACAGGCAGGATTTCCCTCCTCCTTGGATGAAGGGTGTTATGGCAGTGTGTGCACACTGTGCCTGACCTCAGATCAGCTGCCAGGTTGTGGACACCCACATAAGGATTTTCTTCACAGAACTGATCTTAAAAATGGAAATGTCTGTCTCCTCCAGCTACACTGGCAGACACTGTTTACCCAAAGATCCAGATACACAAGACCTTGTTATCAACTGCAGCTTTTACACAACTTACAAGTAAGTTAGTGGGTTGGAAATCACACATGTTAGAAATATTTTCTGAAGGATATGATCATATTTGCTGCCCTTAAAAGTGTTTAATGTTGCATGTTCATTACACAGATTAGTGTTACTTAATTTATAAGGTTTTAAAAAATGCAAATTAGCACAGAGTGGATTTATAAATGCTTGGAAAATAATAGTATATATCTATTACACACAAAAAATAAAAACTCATATAGCTACATTGACATGCAATTAATAGATTTGGAAAAAGCCATGAGCAAAGTCTTTCCAAGGTTTACATTTCAGTCATTTTAGTCCTTTCTTTGGAATACAGTCCACTAAAACACAACATGCTGAAGTCTTTCTGCTAACTCGGTGTGGAAGCACTACTGAGAAGAGTTAGCTTTTTAATAATGTGGTCAAAATATTTTAAGAAAGATCACTTCATGCACTACAATTAATTACCTTTACATCTGTATTATGTGGAGGAGACATACTGTACACTTTGGACAGCAGTGCTGAGATGTATTGAGGTTCGCATAATGCCAAAATGCTGTATTACTACTTACAGGCTTGTGAATAAGAATTTTACTACAGTCACAACATATACATTGGGCTCTTCTAGTACATTGATCACTCAAATAAAAAGAATGTTTTTGATCTGCAAAGAAGATGAGCAAAAAGTAAGTCTGCTCTTCTTAACTCTGCATTAGGTGAAAAAATGAACTTTGATCTATCATATTGCAGAGCTGCTTGTATTTCAGTGGCAATTTATCAATTTTTAATAGTCAAAGCTCCCAAGTAGCAAAAGCTTCTTAGACTTCCTAATCTAATAGTCATTATTTAAAATTTTTATTCTGTATGACTTACTGTTCAGAAGCAAGAAAGCAACATAATTTCTTAAGAATTCTTTTTTTTTATAAGAATCGATGAAATGGAGTCCAACACTACTAATTTTGTTCCTACTCATGCTGGTGTAAAAACAGTGCAGAATCCCACCAGAATCCCACCTCAGTATATCTTAACATTTCTTACCTAATCTAACAGCACAGTGTATCAGCAACAGGACTGACTTAAGGTCAGGATACAGCAGCACCACCATCCCTTAAGGGAATTCTTTCTCCTTTTGGGATTGCAGCCCATCCGTGCCATCACCCTGTCAGTGCTGGGCTGGGGGCTCAGCTCTGCCTCCCGTGCCCCTCCAGCCCCAGCTCGGGTGTCTCCCACCCTGCAGGGAGCAATTAGGAAGCTCTCACTGTTCCCCAGCCACCACGGCTGCTGTAATTTGTAGGGGATATAACAGGTCTCTCTGCTTCCTCCCCCAGCACCAGAAGGGTGAGAGAATCATTCCCAAGCATCCAGCTCCACGGTGAGTCCCAATTTTTCTATGTAAGGTGAGCCCTGTATTCCTAAGACAATGGAGTCGTGAGGATATTAAGCACCCTGTGGGCCTACCAGAGGAGTGATTCTAAAATAAGCTTAAGACTGTCTAATATTAAAAAGTTGACCTTGGCAAGCCCAAAGCACAAGGAGGAGCATTTAAGACTGCAGATCTAAACTTGCATGTTGTTATTGCTAGACATTAAACCCTAAGGTCAGAATTCAGAATTCAGCCACTCCGACTCAAAAATACATCAATGTATTTGCTAAATGGAAACCACTCTCGCATCACATCTTATCATAATGTCACAAAACGCAGAAAATTACAAATCAGTTTTAAGGCAAAATACATGACAGCAAAATATGAGTACACAAAAACTACATTAAATATCAGTCTTCATTTGTCCCTACCACTTCAGCTTACCTCTCAGTTCAAAACTACTCTCTGCAGCGCACAGCTTGAGATAGTCTAAGATCCATTTTAGAGTGGACTGAAATATAAATGACAGTTCGCGCTACACATGAACATAGACAACTGTATAAAATATTTAAATAAAGACAGAAAAGAACAGAGGAAACCAACAGAGCCTTTGGCAGACCCAGCCTTTGGGAATTTAGCAGCTTGAGATTCATTGCAAATTTCATCTTTAATGTTATTTTTAGTTCAATATTTTGTAGCACTCAGAAGTAAATCTTTGTGTGCTGTCTCTCCTCCTGCTTGTGCTGCTTCCTTTTCTGATCTTTTCTTTTAAAGAAACCCAATATATTTTCAATACAATTGATTTGTGACATGTTTTGTGATATTTGTTAAAGTTATCCTGTTTCTTCATACAATTCAGTGAAAACCATCGCACTGTTTTTCTTTTTAAGTGCTGAATATTGCTCATCATAACTGAATATAAACGAGACCCCCCAACAGTCTTTGTTTCACCATACCTTGTGTTGCATTAAATTCTCTGACATTAAATTTGATTCTCGGGTTAGGGTCAAACTTTTTTTAACCTCTCACCACTGCTCCAAATACTGCCACACACAGTGCATTTCTGGAGCAGTTTTGATTTTATCCTGGAATCTGTTCTTTGTCTCTCTCTGAAGCAATCTGACTGGAATGATACACAATAACACAGAACTGGAAGATGCTGCAGAGAGGATGCTGGATAACTACCAGCTGTAGGAAGATGGAAACACTGCCTCACATCGTCTCTCTTTCCTGCTCCTGCCTGCACAGGGTGAAATATGGGAGACTGGGGAAAAGCACAAATCCTTCCACACTGCTTCCTGCACACTGGATGGCTCTCCAGCTCCCTCAGGCTCACCTCTCCTGTTGCTGTGCCAGACAAGCCCACACAGTTACTGGCTCCTTCTCTACCTGGCCAGGGACCACAGAGGCCAAGGAAACAAGTCTGGAGGTGTACAGGCAAATCACTGCAGGCCAAAGCAGGGTGCACAGCACAGCCCTGTCAGCCACCCCACGGAGAGCATCCCACACAGGCTCTCACCCAGCACCAAGCACAACACAGCCTGGGTGCAGGTGGAAAAGAAACAATCACATTTACATCAGGTACCAGGGAGTTGGCATGTGAAAATGGAAATTACCAAAGCTTCTGAGAAGCTCTGACTTCACACCCTAGTCCACCCCACTGTACTTTGCTGTCTGTCCATGCTCAGGTGACTTGTTCAAAGCCTAGCCCTAGCTTTTTAATTGACTTTCCAGGCCTTTCCCCTTCTTGCTGTTGCAGAGAACTCAGTGAACACACTCTCCCATTGCTACACTTATGACTTAATAGTTGTGCCACAGATCATGGCATTACAAATGGATTATTTCATATATTATGCAAATGATAAGAGCATTGTGATGTGACATAAGATGTGAACCATATAGGACATATAAGTCTAAGGTTACTTATCTGTGCAGTATGAACACTATAAAGCTATTTTTGCTTTAATTAATTCTAATTTCATCAGACTGCAGTTGGAGTTGGGAATTTTTCCTTTTTTCATGGCAAGACTCACAAGAGGAAGAGCTTGCCTGATCATAAGGCTTTAAAATTGCAAGAGAGATTTTCTATTTCAAAAACCTAATTTCTAACATATAGAGCCATTATTCAACAGTTGCCACAAATAGAAGGACTAGGAGCCCCAATTAAATGACCAGGCATCAGTCTTAAAACAAACAAAAGAAGTATTTTATCCTCACAGTGCATAATGAAATTACAGAACTCATGGCCACAGGATGGTGTGGAGGTCAAAAGTGTAAATGGACCATAAAAGGGATTACATGAAATCATGCAAACGAAATCCATCACCAGCTACTAAACATGATGATCAAGATCCAGCCTCCAAATCAAAATGTCTCTGACACTGATCCTCAGAGGGCAGGAGCACACAGGGGAAGAAGGATTGCTCTGTATGAGTGATATATCAGAGTTCATACAGTTTTTCCCTAGACATTTGCTCCTCTCACTCTCAGAGGGAAAACACTGGTCTACATGGACATTTTGTCTGACTCAGGATGGCAGCTTCTGTATGAGTTCTAAAGTCTTCAAAAATCCTAACTCATTTCATTTGACACTGTATGTTTGAGAAATGTTTCCACTTAAAATTCAAGATAATTAGGAAAAAAAGCCTATAAAGAGTCAAACAGAGGGCAAAAATAAACCAAGGTACCCAGAAAAGCTGGAGTTCAGAACATTTTCCATGCAAGTCATATTTTGCCATATATCTGTGCTTCAGGATCTCATTTTGCACTACAAAAAATATTTCCATCTGATGGTTGCAAAGAAGGAAGTTAACAATACAGAAACCTACTCAGTGTCCACCTTCCAAGGTCTGCTGGGAGGCTGAAGCACATCTGACAGTTGAGAACCATCTCATAAATCTGAAATGTGTCCCTGTGGCCCCTGCAGCACTGAAATCACTGCTCACCATTGCTTTCACTGCATTGAATCATTTGGGCCTCTCCCTTTCTGTGTGAGTCAGGTTTTGAAAGCTGAGCTTCCTCTAGCCTGTAGGATTCATAAACACCTGCCCCATTAACCCAGTTTCACTATTTGTCTAATGACAACCACAAGTAATGACCTGATTCCAGTCATGTCAATATTCTGCCAAAAACTACCATTTTGCCCTCTTAGCCACCTCCTCCCACCCACCCATAGGTTATGGAACTGTGGGATGGTTGCCAAAGAAATGCAATAAAAAGTAGGAAATGACATATACAAATAAAATTCACTTACCTAAAAGCCCTGTACATCAGATCTCTTTGTGCTGCCTCCTCCCCCACCATCTACTCCTTTACTTCCAGCACTTGTTTCTCCTTTCTCTGAATTTCCTCTTTCTTTGCTGCCCTTTTCCTTCACATGTTCTACTTTCTGTTCTTTCTTTTTCCCTCCTCTTTTTATGCCCTAGTTTTTTCCTTTGGCTGAAAATGAATAAATGAATGCTTTCACAATTTTCCCTTTCTTCAGAGACAGTAAAGCATTATGGTGTCACTTTACCATTTTTGCTCCCTCTTCCCAGTTTTTCTGCCACTACTTCTGTTGTTGTTTTCCACTTTTTCTCTGGCCTTCCTCCCTAGCAATCACTTCCTCCTTGCAAGTACTCCTTCCTCAGTGACTTCATATGCTCCTTCTCTCTGTGGAGCTCCTGTTATCTTCCAGTGCAGTTTGAAACAATCCAAATTTCCGGGTGGATTTGTTGGGCTTCTGAAGTTTTGATGGTGGGTAAAAGTCATCCTAAATATGTAAGGCAATACTGAGGTAAGTTTCTGGGTGCACAGATGTGGCTTTAGGGGGAAGCAGGGATGTGAACTGGAGTGGAGCTGAGCCCTATTCCAGTTGTTGGGGGAAATATCCCCCCGATAAACTCTAAGTCATTTATTTCACTCTTATTTCCTTAGCCTTCCAAATATTCTAAGTCATTGCCTTCTGAGTGCACTTACAGGATGCATCCCTAAAATCTGGACTCTTTAACCTCATGGATGCCTCTCCTGCCAAGAGTACACAATATTAGGAACAGCACTCTGGTTTACCTTGTAGTTGCTCACATTGTCCTGACGCTTAAAACCCCTCTGAAGCCTGTCCATGGATCCCAGCAGGTAAGTTTACTGCTCTAATTTGGGCTGCACTTGCTGAGCTGTGGCCCCTTGCAGCTTTGCAGGGTTGTGTCTAAACATACAGTCACTACACACACGTTTCCCAAGGTTTAAATAGGCTATAAACCATTCACTCATTTCAATTCATCCCTGTGCTCCTTCATTCCTGTTAGGCATAAGTACATTCAAGACTTAAAGGGAAAAACAGGATTTCAGGTTTGTGAGATAAGATGGTGAAAAAATGGAAGCAGCACTAGCTTTAGTATATATTTTCTATGCTAAGAATTGAGAGAATGAGGGATTAGGTCTAAAGTAAAGTGCAGAGAATGGGAAAGAGCCTGACTAGCTGAGAATTTCATGCTGTACACATAATTCTAGGAATAATCTTTTTTGTGTTTCTGTTCTTTACCTTTTTAACAGCACAGTTACCCGTGACAATGTCATTTGAACAAGACATTTTAAAAAAACACACAAGCCACCTTAATAAAATACTGTACACAGCTCAAACAACAAAAGAAGAAATCCTATTTTGGGGTCTTCTCTCAATTTATATTAATGATCGGTTATTTTATGGAAGAATTGCACAATATGGGTTTTCCCTGCTTGTTCATAATAGGTCATTCATTAAAGAAAATACTGGGAAATTATTTTCTGTGTCAGTGGATACAGGATGCCATCTGGGAGCTGGAAAAAATGAACAGAAATCAGACCGAAAAGAAATGATTAAAAACATGAAATTAGTTGCACTTATGGAAACCAGACAACTACTTTAAAAAACCCCAGACCCATCAGATAGGCTGCAATAATTGGCACATTGTCCATTTGCACAAGCGATGCACTTACTCGCAGGAGCCGTCAGTGCCTCCATCAGGCCCTCGATGATTCACCCCCACCATTTCCCCTGGGTCCTTTCCTTTTCTCCTGCCTCTCCAGAGCCTCCTGCTCCCCCTTGGTCCCAGAGTCACCATGGATGCTCTTTGCCATCTCCTCCTGCAGCTTTTCCCAGCTGTCTGCTCGCTGGCACTTCTCCATTCCTCTTGTTTCTGCTTCCAGTTTTCTGCTCCCTTTATTCCAAGGTGCTTTTCTACAAACACAAGGCTGTTGTGATGCATCAGTCGTTCTCCTCCCCAGGTTCAAAAACAACAGGTGGATCAGAAAACCCCTTAAAATGTGAAATGGTCTACTCTGACTCTGATTCTAGGATAACCTAAAATTAAATGTTCATCTTTCCAGGGTGAGGTGGGTGGCTGAAGTTATGCCTACATCAGCTGATAAGGAAATCACAACAATATAGTGATAAATATATTAAAATGAATATGGCCATATGCCAATTTCCCCCCCTCATAAATAAGACTCTTGTTTACCAAATGTTCAATTTTGGTTATGTCACTATAAAAATCAAGCAGCTGGTAATTCAGGCTTGATTAGCAGGTCTCCAGTTTTGATTAGTAAATTACTGTAGTAATCAAGGTTAATTCTCATTTCAGAGCTATGCCACAGATTTTATTTCTTCCAGAGAACTGGGTTTACCATTCTGGAGAAGGAATATTTTAACAAATATTACAAAAATATGCAGAAATAGATATAAAAAGCAGACCCAAAGGGTTTTTTTAAAAATGGGGGACCAAAGCAGCAACACTGATCAAACATGAAAAAGTTAATGTCCTAGGAATAAAATTCCAAGCTGCAATTTTGCAATAGATTTCCACATAATATATGCAGAGATTGCATTGCTAATTCCTTTTACCTAGTGTTTCTATTTCTATCTTTAAAAATTGTTTTCTTTGGATCTTCATCTTTCATTTTAAAAGAAAAGAAAAGTATACAGAGATGCTTAAAAAGAAGCCCAAGAGACCATTATTAGTATAAAGATAAACAGTAGAATGGATTCTAACTGAGCCAGAAAACATCACTGTAGAATTTACATAAAATTTAGTTCTCAACCAAACATATTGCACATCCAGTTCCAGCTCATCTCATAATGAATATTCAAGCTTTCCAATGACCCACATGTCCCATAAGTGAGCAAGAGTCCCCAAAAGCCATCATTGTTATAGAAGAGGCACAATATTAAAAAACACTGAGAATTCATTAGGGATTTTTTTTCCATGAAACTTTTACTAAATGTTTAGCCTGCAAATGCTGCGATTATTTGAGCGTACAAGTCTGTCAGGGATTTGAGGCTGGATAACAAACTCTTATATGGTTTTTAATTAGGATAATATTATTATTTTCTAGTCATAATTCTAGGTCAGATTCTGTGTATCTCATCACTTTTGTATAATTAGAGACTAAATTATCTAAAATAAATACGAAGTTTTGCTTTATCTACTCAGTACTGCATGCTTTTCTCAGATAGGAAAGAACAGGCAATTTTCAGATATACCATAGTATTCCACTCAAAATATTTAAACAAATTTCTCCTCAGTAACACAGAAAGAACTGACTGAAGTAACCCCAAAATATATGTATATAGAGACACATTACTGAGAATACAGTAAAAAATTAGTTCAGTATAAATTTATACAATCCTTATGTTTTTTGAGGGAAAAAGAAAACCAAACCCACAAACCACAACTCCCTTTTCTAGAAAGACATGCTATGTCCTTTTGTAAAAGGCTAGAGAGGAACCTGGCGTTTACTTCTGTTCCCATATACGTGCTTTGTTCCACTGGAGTAGTTTTGCTATGAGCACTTTCCTTATGGCAGTGGAAACAGGCAGTTTTGAATCAGACCAGGATCATCTTGTTCCTGATGATGGCAAACAGAAAATGCTTCAGAAGGTTCCTTCCTAGTGCTAGAAAGTCAATAGCTGTCTTCTGGTCTGAAGCAATGAGATTCTTATCCTTCCTGAATTTTTCCCTTTATAAAAAAATCTCAGATATTTACCATTAGGTCTTATCTGCATGGTTCATTTGCAGCCCAGCACCTAATGACCTAAACATTGGCAGAAAGTGGAAAGCAACCTGATCTATGAACATTTATTTAAGATTAGCACTTTGTTAAAATAACAATCAATTTGATTAAAAAGTAAGCATATACAGACTGGATTTACTGAGTATGTTAAGGGCTTGTCTGACTTTCACACATCAGCAACTTAGGAAGCCCCAAAATTTGCAAGAGAAGAGGAGAAAAATATACTTTCAGGCAGAAAGCCTGTAAAACAAACATTATAACTCTGTGAAAAAAAAGTGTGTGTGCTTTTTGCGGTCTGTCTTATACGTGCAAGACAAGATTCACCTGGGGAAGGGAGGGGTGGGGTGTGGGGGGAAGCAATTGCAATCAAGCCATTGCATTAATAGGGGACTTCCACAGATTTCTGGCTTGTCTCCAGCAGCACAACGGCTCCCTGATTCTGGCAGATTTTGCTCATTGCTTTTGCGCATGTTTTTATTTTTGGCTTTGGCTTTCCTCTCCTTTGCAGCTCTTCCAAGTTACATGGGAGGAAGCACACAGCTGTGGTTCCTCAGGAACAGGACAGGAGACAGCGGCCTCCGCAAACACCTCTCCCCACCAACAGTTGTGATGCAGGGACGTAACAAGAGCTTGAGATTCAAGCTTCACTCTTGGCCACACTGATTGTTTCCCCCAGACTTTGGAGAATTATAACCAGCAGCTTTAGGGCTATGGCTGCAGCATGGATAAAGACAAATTTGAACAAAATTCAGAATAAAATTCAAAACTACAGCCCCCAGAAGGGCTGTTGCTCTAATGGGAGATAAAAACTCTGAATGGGAAGAAAGAACTACCTCTAGAGCCCTTGGGCAAAGACAGGGTGGCATATAACAGACTCTTTTGGGTACTCACCACCCTTTTGCCAACCTCCAAGCCATCAACACGAAGGCAATATGACCAGGGAGTCACTGCAATCTTGTTATCCCTGGCAGAACAATAGTTTTCTTAAGAGCAGCCTGGCCTAGTGTAAATGAGAGAAGTCATAAGGTTTCTGGAAAGGTATTTATTTTCTCCACAGGTAGGATTGCATCACTGAATGTGATAGTCTCTATTTAAGGTGATTAATAATATGTTATGTTGCTTGTTTTGAGCAGACTATAGGCCAACTCCTACCCTGGCTCAACTCCCATTGAAGTCAATTGTTTAGCCTGAAAAATGGATTACAGGATGTGGCTATAATTTATGCATACAAAAATGCAGAGGATTTTACTTTAGAAACAGTAATTTTTATTTATGTGCACTGCAGTAGTGCCTAGAACCAGAGATTCTTTGTGCAGGACAGTACCCAAATGCACAGGAAATACAGGCATGGTCCATACCCCAAAGAGTCTTTGATCTAAGCAAAAGACAAGTGACAGCAAACAGATGGGGAGAGGGGCAGAAATGACAAGGTAACTGGGAGATAATTATGATCACTATGCAGTCACAGCACATCAGCTGCTTAACCACTATCATTTTTTTTAAGGTGTCACAGCACAGGAGAGTTTTAAGGGAGGATGTGAAGAAGGGCAAGTGTAGTAGCTTGGCAGATTTTTAGGGGAGTGGACCCTCACAGAAGGAAACAAAATGAGTACTGTTCAAGATTTAAGACATCAGGGATGAAATCTGTTGTGAACAGTGGATGCACATTGATCTGTCAGTACCTCATGGATGTGATAGGGACAAAAGAACCCCAGGAAGAGCCTATGTGGGCCTTAAAACATCCATAGGAGGTTTTTGGCTGCAAGAGAAAAGAAGGAGCTGATGAAAGGGTGCATGATAGAATATTAACTTTGAAAATGCACCCCTGCAGCAGTGTCAGAATGAATGGACAAGGTCTGTGCCTACCAAGGCTGAAGAAATTGGGTCTCAGTGGTGGGGTTCAAATGAATGTTTGAGTTGAGCTTGTCAAAATGTCAGACTGTAGAAACGAAGTACAAGAATCAGAAGGTTTTTCCTAGCAAGCATAAATATAGAGAGAAATATGTAGAAAGACACAATGTCTAGAAAGACATAATATCTAGGAAGAAATGGGCCTAGAACCTGAGATGATGGAGTTTAAACAGTGGTCACACCTTTAGTTTTTGTTTTGCAAGATGCTGCTGGCATGAAAGGGTCCCTGTACCTGAAAAGGGGAACACTTCTGAAACTGCTTATGTCTTGGTGCATGAGCAAAGAATATGGAAAATCAAGAAAAAGAGAAGACAAAGAGAATAAAAACTACTCTGTAAAGGTTTTATGGCTTTGGGGGGCTTTTTTTTTTTCTCCCCATAAAGTTATTAAGCTCATATTTCAATAAACAAACCAATGGAAACAAACCATTTCTTTCTGTCATGTTCCATTTTTTGTGTGTCATTGTGGGAACTGAATAAGAGAAACTTATGTATGGAGCTGCTCATACATACTCGTAGGAGTAACTTTTAGAGAACCTGAGCATTTGCAACTCCAATCTTACCATGAGCTAAAATAGAAAGGACAGTATGCACGCTACTGCAAAGCAATTTTTATATTATAAATATGTTTAGGTGGTATCTAAATTACCACCAGAGCTCTGACCTTGATTACAAACGATCATAAAGTAAAGAATACTTTGAAGTGGCCCAAATTGTAGATCAAAATCCTTGTATATTCATCACTTTGACTAAGATCCAGCCAAGATTTTCTTGGCTAATAAAGACTGTAAATTAAATAGAAAACAGGCCCAGTAAAGAGAGGTCATGGCTGTTTTTTTAAATGCTTACAGTCCTTTAGGGCAGGATGTCTGTGCTGCTTTAATTGTTCAGAGTTTCACTTTCTGCCATGGGAGCTGCAAATGTGCAAGCCTCTGTCTCATAATGCTGCAATATAAACCTCCATTTAAACTTGATGGGTCCCTTCTCATTGGAGTTTTATTTTCCAGGCACTTTTGTGATGTGCTCTTTTATGAGCAGTGTGAATAAATACGATAGCAATATTACCTATGCAAATGGGCAGAACTAAAATGTCTAGAGTTAAGAAAAAAAAAACCCCAACAAAAATAATTCTGCTTTAAAGCAGAATCGAACAACCAAAACATTAGCTACATTTTTCTTTTCTTAAATAAGAATTTGTTCTAATCTTCCTGCCAGTCAGAATTTCTCTGCAGCGCATACTAACTGTCCATGATCTGATGTCAAAATGTGAAAGTGAGCCTAATTTCAGTCTTATTTTGATTCTTCTTCAGCGTGTAGGTCAGTGACCACTCACTAAGAGCAGTCCTAACTTTTGGGAGGATCGGATGCTTTCCTGACCTACCTCCTCCCAGTCCACATGGAGATACAGGAGAGGCAACCTGTGAACAAGCTGTTCTAGCTGTGCTTGATAGTGTGCAAATAGACTTTTGTATTAGTACCTACTGATCTATTCTAGCAGGGGTGTTATGAGCAGTGCTCTGCAGTCTCTAATGAGCAGCCTTTAGTTGTTTGAGGACTGCTTCCAATCAAAGAAGTTTATAGAAAGCTTAGAACACCACTTAAAAGAAACATCTTTGGGGATCATGGCCTTAAAATACAGGACAAATTCCCACTTTTAGTCCTGCTTGAAAGTTGTGACCTACCCAGACTCTAAACAGTTTTTCTATATTTAAGTGATAAAATCATTATGACTCACCAGAGCAGGACATTGGATGGTCTCCGATTCTGTCATTTTGTTTGCCTGAAAAGGAGCCAAGAATTAAGATTTACAAAGCAGATTATGAATTTTGTGCATCTCAGTGAAAAAACAGGATTGTTAGAGAAAAGTGAGCTGTTGGCTGTGCATGATAGTCCTGCAAGGGGTGTGTATGGAAGGGGAGAAGATAGGAAAGCTTGACTCCATCCTTATTCATTCTAAATTAAAATTTCAATTGCGTTAGAATCACTTGATACTAAAGTGCAGATTTCTCAGCCCAGAGATGAAGCCTTTACTATTTAGGGTATCACAAATTTGGTAAAAGGCACTGTTTTGGGGAAGGATAGTACAGCAAAATATAGACAATAGCCAGTACTTCACATTATAGCACAAGCTCTCTGTTAAATTCATGTTGCCCCTAATGATTTATTCCTATTTTAGTTGAGGGTTGACCAGATTCTGTTTTTAGTTACACCACTGTAAATCTGGAGTAATAATATCAAAGTCCATTGAATTGATAAGGATTTTGTAATTTTGTTAAAAAAATGCCAAAGTCACAAATGAGACATCCCTATACTCCCCATATTTTGCACTGTGCTTTTTCTTTGTCTCCATCCTTGCCACTTATTTTTTCTCAACCTCTGTACTTATTTTATTCCATTCTCTCCTACCCATTCCTATTGTTATTTTTTATGGGTTTGGGTGGGTGGTTAACTGGCATTATGAAGAAAAGCCACCCAGGAATATATCCACATACAGTACCAACCAGAGCACCATCTCCTTCTCTTGGTTATTTCAATGTCATTATAAAACGTGCTATATATTTATTATTTAAACAATTATAAACAGTAGAAAAAGAACACTGTGGTTTTTTTCTCATGTTGTCAACTATTACAAAATCCTACAAACAGAGAAAAGGAGCTGTTAAATGAGTACCTTAACTCCTTGCTATTGAGAAGCTGTTACTATAACAAACAGCAGGACTTTTAAATCAGGCCTCTGGAACAAAGCATTCCAGTGTCATTTTTACATTAGTGATTGCAGTTGATGTCATTTTCACAAAACAAAATTATAACCAAAATGGATATTTCAGGTCAAAGTGCCACAAAGAGTATATAGATACATTTCCATCAATAAATCTGCCCTCTTCCTGCCCTGACATAAGTGTTCAACCCCTTGTGATTGACGTTTTTACCACTAAATTATACTATGTCTGCTTCTAGAAGAAATGTCTCCATTACAAAATTAGCTAACCATCAACATAACATAAAATAACTTCAACATGGTGTCATTTCACAAGAATATTGATTCTCACAGACTTACTGGATTAATTCCTGGTTTCCCATAAAAGGAGCAGCCATTATGTCTTGGGCAGACAGAAAAATATATATTGTAGAAAGATGTATGTTGGGGTGATTAAAACTTCATTGCTGAGCTCAGAAGCATAAGATTTTGTCCTTTGGCAATCTGAAATAAAGAAAATAGACGAAATATTAGTTTGAATTATACGTAAGAATAAGGCTAAAAACCAGCTACAAATCTATTTTCCTCTTCTGGAAGATACTTTTGAGTATTGGTTCCATAGGAAAAGTCATCAGTTATTCTAGACTGACTACTGAGTCTGCCAAAATCTTTTCAAGACCTTGTGCAAGCAACTTTTCCTTCATTTTTCTCACCTTTAGTGCTAATAGAATTCCTTATACCTCACAGGATGTTGTTACTAATATCTGAAAGGACTTTGAAGCTATTTAAGAGCAAACAATCATGATATGGGCTTGTAGTTTCTTCGTATGTCAAAGCTGTAGAAAGAAAAACTAATTGGAGAACAGATTTTTTTTTTATGACCCTCTCTACTTCATTTTCATAGAGTTGCCCTATATTTTGCATTGAAATAATAATGGACTAAACCCATTCTGGGCACAACTTTGTGATTTGAGTGAAATTATATTGGGGATAAATTTGTCCCAGTTCTTTGTGACCACAGAGAATTACCTAAAGGAGAAAACACCACTTCTATAACCACAATTCACTCCTGGTACATGCAATATTTTGTGTTTCAGCCTGAATTCTTCAAATACAAGTGAAAAACAGTGTCTCCATTAAGCAAGGCCAATGTAAATTGTTGTATACACTGTACTGTCCTTAAGATTCTAATCTGCTGAGGGCTGGCAGCATGCTCAGAGAGCAGGGGTAAGGTGAACAGCTGCCAGATTTCTCACTTTCAGTCAACTACTTTTCATGTCTGTTTATCAAATAAGAGTCTTTAAAATCCAGTTGGTGCTGCACTCCCTTGTAGAGAAGAACTGGGTACCATCCTAGTTCCCGGAAGACTGGCAGTGACAAGGTGTAAAAGACATGGGGGAAGCATGAGATTCCTGGGGAGGACTGCAATTACAATGTAATTGCATGATAGGCTTGTATCCCTTGAAAAGCACCATCCCTCAACCACAGCTTGTGCATGTTTGTGAAGGCAGGGGGACAAGTGGGGCTCTTCTCTCTTATTCTGGCTCTGTGTGGCAGGAAAAAAAGAACATTTTCACCTTGGGAGAATGATAGTGTGCAGCTGCCTGCTAGTGAAGGATAGTCTGTCACCATTCATCCCTGCCCATTAAGGCTCGAAGAGGACAATGTTACTAGTCTCTGCCCATTCAATCCTTTTTTGTTGGCACATTACTATTTTATCATTTTGATCTTCTCCCTACTGAAGATAAAAGACACCATGGGCGGGATTCATGAATGACTACTGTTATTTATCGACCCAGGACTTTTTGAACATTTTTTCCCCTCTGATTCATGAACCACTTTTCCATATTCGAAAAGCAGTTCATAAATCGTTCAGCACCAGCAGAAATTAATAATAATGAATTCATTTACATAAAAGGACTCATCCTGCCAGTTGCTGATAATGTTTGAAGCCAGAACCTTGTCAGCAAACAGGATTTTTGCTGGCAGTGCAGGAAATAATCTTTTGTTTATAAATTAATTAAAACATACTTTTCCTCTGCTTTTAGAGCTCCAATAGGGACAGTGGGCAACACCTTATCTTTTTTCTTTTTTTTTTTTTTTTTTGTATTTGTTCAAACAAAATGGTACTGCCCAAAATGGAAAGAGAGATATTTGGTAGCATTAAAAGTCAGAGTTTTGAGAGAAAGGAACGTGTTTTGATTAAGTTTTTTGAGTGAGGATTTTTTCTAAAGCCATTGGCAGCTGCATTTCACAGGGGTTGGTTTGAAAATATTCTTTCCTGCGGATCTGTGTGTGTTCACTCTCTCCCTCCCCAAGTTTCATTCTGATTTTAAAATTCAAGTGAACTTAAAATCTCAACAAGAACCTCCTACGTTTCCTCTGGACTCAAACCCACGAGTTTCACATGATTCCGACGCAAAGCCATCTGTAATCAGTCCCAGGTTTACTTTTGGAAAGGAGGGGTGACCCTGAGTGAACATTTCCATAATGCCAATCAAGGGGTTGAATCTGTGAATGGAAGTTTAATGCCACACATCACCACACGTGTGCTGGAAGGGTGTGTTTCGTTATGTCTGAATGTCACCCTTCCCCAAGATTTACATAATTTACCCTAATGGAGCTCCCACTGGACCTACACTGCCATAAGAGAATGAGGATTTTGAAGCGTAAGGGTATGGTTTCAAAGACACTAAAGCCAAACTAAGTTGCAGGCTGTTGCAGTGGAGAGACACTTGCTCCCCCTCACCCAAACCTCGTGGTCCTGCCATGCAGTGGGACAAATTTGAAAGAAAAACAACACGTATAAGCCCTCCCCATACATTCTCCTTTGGCTCACCAGCTTGCCAGGGTCATTACCACACCCCCCTCACCTCAGCTCTTTCCTAGCTGGCCTTGGACTACTCCAGGTGACTCTGTGCAGCCAGGGAGTTTCTGTAGCTCTTGTCAAGCATCTCCCCATGTGCTGTTCATGGAGACTACGTGTCTACAGCAAAGTTCAGTTTCCACACCAGAGCCCAAGCCCACAAACTGTGCACAGCAACAGACAATATTGACATATTTTAAGTTGCTTTTTGCATTCAGGCCCAGCTCTTTCCAGAAAAAGCTAGGAAAGACTCATGGATACTGCTTTTTTAAGAAACACAGGAGAGAACTTGAGAGATTTGCAAGGAGGGAAATGAAATAGCCATATGAACATTATACACACAAAAAAAAAGTCTAATTATCTCTTAGTATTTTGAAAAGAGCAAAACACTTGAATGTCAAGTATCATTGGAAGCGAGTGGAAATACTTCTTAGCTTGTTTATTTATGTACAGCACCATTATTAGAAATTGGGATATGGGATATGATTTGCTGGTTTATTCTATTTCTTAGCGCTGGAATTTGTCATTTGGTACTCTGATTTTTATTTGTATTTAAGCTTTTGTTTGGCAAACACAGAACAGAATGTTATCACAAAGAAAGACTAGAAGTTGGAAATGTGTATTATTAGTCTGATCTGCATCACATGTATGGATATGGCTTCAATAGAAAAGCCACTTTTAAAAACAACAACAAAAGGCCTGAATTGTCTGTTCCTACTTTTGCTCTTAATTGGTGACATCTGGGTTTGTTGGGATTGAATGAAACTTTTATTTTGTGTTTTTGAGGAGGAAGAGTTGGCTGACTAGTTGTCTTTATATGGTTTAATTTCCTCTCATGTCCCCTTCTCTTTCATTTTACTGTTTGAAGACTTCTAAGGTAAATAATAAGGGAGCCAAAAGAGTTCTCCAGACAATTCACTGGACTGTTCTGAGCTGTACCACTCACCTGCAGCATGAACCTGGGCAGCTCATTTCAACTTTATGTCTTCATCTGTAAAACAGAGTTAATAATTCAGCTTAGAAAACTTTGAGTTGCATTCACCAAAATCGTTATATAAATGCAATATCTTATATTATTATTCAGATCACTTTTGTTATTTAAGCTTCTGTGTAACAAGTGATATGTTGCTTCTCCAGTCTGCTTGAGATAAGTTTGGGTAATTATTGATATCACCAGTTATTGCCAGCTTATACCTCTGTGTGACCAGAACCAGCTATCACAGGGCTGTCATGGCTGTATTTGTTACAACATTTGATCCTTCGCTTTAGAAACCTTTTTAATAGATTGTGCTAAAAGAAGGGGATGTTAAAAGGAGACTATTTGGATGTGGAGCAGAAAACAGAAACTGGAATCAAGCTGGTCAGATCTGAGGGAGAGGAGAAAGTTCCGTCTGTGGCAGTAAAATGACATGTTAAGCAGACTGAAAGCAACATTCATAATGTTGGGAGCCCACTTTCCTCAGTGCATAAATTTGAGACAATGAAAATGTAATGAATAAAGCATTTAGAGAGGTGATTGTGACAAGGACAGGAGGGGGGAGGGGTGCTGGATCATATTGTCAACCACTTCAAGTGAAACTGTTTACTACTGGAGAGGAGACATCAAACTGGGAAATAATTTAGGCTTAAGGTTCCCCAAATACATTCTTGCCCAAGCAAGCAAACTGTCAGGCTGAGGTTGCAAACAGAATCAGGTGCTTTCAGTGACTGTGTAAGACCCTGATTCCTCATAACATAAGGCTGCACAAGAAGGATCTTCAGCAATATGCAAAAGGTCTGAGCTATTGCACACGAGATAGGCTTTTGAAAACATCCTACTGCAAGTAACACTGAAGTATAAAAATGTACCAACCCTGAACAAATGCCTGTTGGGAGTTGCAAAGAGCCACTAAGTCTTGATCCCTGTAGGAGCTGCAGATGTTGCTGGAAGCCACTACTAACAAGAAGCCAAGTCTTTAGCTGGAGCTGCTCAGCACCTCTGAGGATTTGGCCTTCGATTTGAGCAGCCCACAGACCCCAAAGCCCAGTCCTGGGAGGCTTCTGAATAAGCTTTGGGGAGGGGAAAGTCTGAGGCAAGCTTTCAACCTTCTCAATTAGTTTTAGTAAGGATTTTCAAAGTTATCTTCAAGAGGAAAAGGGCTAGAAAAGTAACTTGCTTAAAGGAAATCTGAAAATCTGTGTTCTGTTCCTGTCCTCTCCAAACACAGCAGTGGAGTTTTCAAGGATGGGCCAGGTCACAAAAGCAAATTGGAGAAGAAAGATATAAGAAAGGCAGATGATTTATTGTCAGAATCAATATAAACATGCAATCACGGCAAATAATTCTGTTACTCATTTCACACTTCTGCAAAAATCTGCATGTTTTCCAGTTACCAAATAATCCAAGGATTTTAAAACATCAAATAAACTTTTTGTAAAGTGTCTGAAACACAGGAGATTCTACCAAGCAGTGTAAGTTTTAAATACTGTAGGCATCTAAAGCAAATGGCAAGTTTTAAAAAGTAATTGTTCTATGGCTTTTAGTTTTTTTCTTCTTTTTTTTTTTTAAATTTGGTTTGTTTTGCCTTTTTTTTTTTAAATTTGCTTAATACACTGGAGAGCATTAACCAGGAGACACCAAATGTCTTACCACTAGTTTTGAGGGAGAAGTCCCTATCCTCCTTTTTCACAAGGGCCTGAAGCTGTAGTAGAAATATTATAACCTTCATTCAGTATATGCACTGCTCCAAACTTTGACAGATCATCAACTGGATTTCCCAAAATTCTGAAAACAGGCATAATATCTCTGAGATCAGAAAAAAAATCCAAGAAACAAGAACTTGAAATCCCCAGCACACTTGGGTTCTTTATATTCAAGTGATGACTTCTGAATGTTGAGGGATTAAGTCTTAAGGTATATTTCTGGGATCACACTTTCAAGCTTCCTACATAATCATGAGACCTAGAAAGTTTCATTTTACCTTTAAAAAATTTCTTTTTGCATTTTCAGGAGCTGAGGGTTTAAATAAAGCATCAAATACCTCGAAGTTCATGATAAAATTGTAAGAACTGGCAGCGCTGCCTGATAACAAGCAAAACTCTGTTCAGAGCTAGTAGAAGAGGAGGAGGGATAAAGTCCTGTACAAGACAGCAGAAGGTTTTGAAATGTTACTAGTTTGGAAAGGCTGCATTTTTTCATTAGGTTTGTACTGTTGTGAGTGACTATCTCAGCTTTCAGGTGCCAAGGCAGGGGTTTTTTGTGGGCCTCTCTGAGACTAAATTACTCACTAGCAATTTCAGTCCATTCCCACTTTTTCAGACTGTATTTCTCTTTTGCATCTGATTATTTTATTTCTTTCTCTGTCTGACCTTTCCACTGAAGTTTCTTTTAAATAGGAAATTCCTCTTCCCTCCTTTCTTTCCTCTGGTCTGGTGAGCTACTGAGCTACCAAGGGGTGCCAGCACAGGTCCTGCTCCTGCAGAGCACAGGCTTTCCCACCTGGCAGGCAGACTGGGAAGCCAGACTGTGCTGGCAGGGGGATGCTGCCCTGCCCAGTGTGCTGGCATTTGCTGTTATCCACCAGGGCATGGGATGTCCTCTGATTAGGGAGTTTTCCTCAGGAGCCAGTAAGGTGCTATGGTGTTTCCCAGTGAGCTGGAAGGAGGGATCCTTTTTTTGTCACGCACTTCTTACTGGAGAAAGCAAAGAACTTATCTATGCAACCCCTTCTTCCATCAATAAAATAAGTCTTCTCTCTGTGAGGAAAGGAAAGGAACAAAGATCTCAGTATGAGCATGGCTGGAGACTTGCTCTAATGCCACTGTAAATTAGCTGTATTTCAAGCAGGACAGGAAGCCATGAAAACATGGCAGAAATGGTGAGCTGGAAGGATCATCTAGAGCAAGGCTTCCTAAATATTTTTAACCTGGTAGATTAATATCAACTCTCAAATTTTTTCATGTATTACCAAACACCAAATTTCTCACCGTGTCAAGGGATCACCATTTGTAAGGACCTTCTCTCTGTTCAACCACCTGCATAGTGGGAGGATCTCACCTCTACTCCTCACTAAGACAGATGTTATTGAACCTGTTCTTAAAATCTCTTCGGGATTAGACAACATAATTACTTTCTAGGGAGCTACTTCTAGTGCTTCACAGAAGGAAGCTCTTCCTGAATTTTTCACAGGATATCCTCTCTGTTTTCCCTAGCAGACAGGGAAGAAAATGGGAGACAGTTTTGTCTTCTAAGACCTCCTTCCCTCTTTTTGCTTCTCCATTCAGCTCCAAGCACTGTCATGCAACAGACATAGAGAAGTATTCTAATGCATCTAGAATAGAAAGTTTCTCTCAAGCATTTCTCTCAGAAAACAACCACAAATAGCATAAGAAAGAGAAATAGTGATGTAAATCAACTGGAATATTTAATTTCACTGTCAGAAGGGAGGCATCTGTGGGTTTGACTAATTATTTTATAATCCCTTTCAAATACAAGAAGGGTTACCTAGTAAATGATGGATGCATTTGTCTTACATAAATGCACGTAGTTATTTATTTGGTATTTTCAATAGGTGTGATTATATGATAACCAGCTCTAAGATTTTACATATTTATGTAATTCTTACCTAATTTAGATATCTAGAAAAGACATAGAAGTTGCTTTCTACTTTTAAAGGTCATAAGTATTACAGTTTTAAACCCCTGCTACAAAGATAGAAAGCATATGGTACATGTCTTAATGGGATGTTTTTAAAAACTTGAGATATTTAAGAAAATACACAGGCATTCATTTGATGTCTTGTGTTTCGAGCTGTGTCACAGAAGTGAGAAATAGAAATGGACACAAATTTTAAGATGAGAGGTGGCTGGTGAGCCTACCAGTAACCTCAGTTTCACTGTTGGGTATGGTTCAAGATTGCTGCTAGACCAAATATAGAGGTAATTCCACTTGAGCTCAAAATCCAGTCCTACCTCAGGCAACTACAGTTCTATCACACTTTTTAGATTAATGAACACATATGAACACTGACCAAAGTACTGACTATATATATCAAATTATAATAATCACAATCACTTCATTAGACTAAGAAAGTTAGAATCACTTATTTAGGTAGCAAGAGCTTTAATTGTAGGATTATGAAAACCTGGGATGCAATAAAATATAGTATACAATGCAATAAAATTTAGCAAAAATTGTAACTACTTTAACTCATATAATACCAGGCTGCTCAAGAAATGCTAAAGGACTGCTACGTCCTAATCTGCTTTCATTTACAAGTTCATTTTGGAGATGTTGAAGAATCTGCACCTAGCAGAAAATTGCTCACTCACTGAAACCAGCTATTTTTAAGATTTTATTTAAGGGAGATAATGAATAAGACTAAATTGATGCCAGGCATGAAGTAATTTTAACCAATACATTCAAAGTCTATCATACAAAATATTGAAAAATTATATGTAGAGTAATCTCAAGTAATGAGATATTAAAATTCCTTCAAACCTAGAAACTCTTCTATTCATTCTGTTCTTCTTCTTTCAACCTCACTGTGGGAGGCTCCATCTCTGACATCTTTATATATGATGTTCTCATTTCAAAATGCCACTGAACCTTCAAATGAACACTTGCCTATGATCTTTGAATACAAAAAACCTTAAATCAAGGTTTTTATATTTTAGTGCACTCAGCCATAATATGCAGTGAAAGAATTTTGGTATTTAGTCTAGGTCTTATTTCAGAAGAAAGGAAAAGATGAATGAAAACAATAGTTCAGTAGGATGAAATAGCAGCAGTACCAGATAATTTCTAGACAGGATATTTTAAACATATATTGAAAAGAAAGGGAAATTAAAAAACCTTTACAAAGTTAAATCTGGAGCAAAATACAGTATTTTCCTATAAGAATTGCTACACATTGCCTTTAAAGAATGAAAGTAAAATGAAGTAGGGTGAGCAGTGTTTGTGCAGTATTTGTAGGTGGGCACCTACTCCCAGAATTAGTGGGGACAGGACTTGAATGAAGAGCTTTGAAGATCTCCCCATTTGTGGACATTAGAGGAAAGCAGGCAAGGGCAGCCTGATGTTCTGTGGTGGACACAGGGTTATCATGGACACACTTCTCTCACATGCTTTCAACCAATCCCTTTTTCCTCATTGGGCTATAGAGGTTCTATAATTATAAACACGTTCTGAGGCCATTTGTTAGAACAGACCACCTTCAATACTGCCCTTCATTAATCACCTGTAGGCACACAGTTTAATATGATAAACAAACTAAACCAGCTAAGTAACTTGATGGAATAATGCTGATCCGCTACTGAAGTCTCAAGACAAGCTTGTTTTTTCTTTTTTTGATATTACCTCTTAAAAGTGTTGATTTTATACACAGTTGTCTCTCACTGCTTTGCTCTATTTTTGCTATTCAAATGAAAATGCAGGGGAATGTATTTTATTCCTCCAATGGATAGTCAAGCTTAGCACCAAGCCTTTTTTCCCTTTCACTGTTTGTAGAATTACCCACAAAACCTCAAATTGTACTTTTTACAAATTTCTCCTACACTATCCGTTCCCAGCTTTCTAATGCCCATCAGAATTTACTGTTTTCCAGGGGATCAATGCATCAGATACGGAACTGTGAGTTTTCAGTAAGCTCTCACAGGCTGTTGTAAGCAGCAGCATTAGTGAGTGTCACTGCTCTTTTCTATGCTTGGGACAGGTGTCCACCAGGCATTTCTTCTGGAAGCTTTCACTGGCTTTGTGTGTCAGCCTGGTTGAAGCAGAAGGTGGTTACATTGCTGTACAAGGTACAATGACTCAAAATCTGATTGTTTCTGCCTTTCAGGCAGCAGGATATCAACAGGATAGCTGCCTGAACTGCAGTAGTATGAAATCAAGCTCTCTATACTTAAATAACCTTCAAAACCATAAAGAAGTTAAAGCGTATCTACACAAAAATGTTAAAGCTTAAGTGGAGGCAGAAACAACAAAAACACAGGTACCTCCCTCCTTCTGACAGATCCTAAGGTCTGTAACTGATGAGAACAATATTAGGATTTTTTCACCTTAACTAGGTGAGTGTGACTGGGCAACCCTGGGAAGTAGAAGGATGCACACCCTGAACATTTTACAGGCACGCATTAAACTTCCAGATGTTAGTAGTGCCAAGGCAGCCAGAGGAAGAATCCTTACTGGCTGCAGTTACTGGTGGCACAGCCAGGACTGAGCGCTCCATCCAGTGCAGCTGCTGCCCTGTGTGTGGTGGGATGCACTGCTCACATCCCTCCCCTCTGCTACTGGATGTTGCTGGCAAAGCTCAGCAGCTCCCTGTGACTGCACAAGCTGCTGGAACAGCTCCAGTGCTCTGGAGAAAAGTGAACACCTGAAAACAGCTCTGCTGATGAAAATAAAAAGAAGACGAACAAAAGAGCACAGCAACACTCAGAACAGCCCTGCTACAGACTTTAACTTTCAGTATTTAAACCCAGCCTGCAGAAGGGTGTTACATCATGACAGTTGAACAAGTCAGCATTTGAGGTCCACTAGACTAAAGACACAGTAACTCACTATCCTTACTTTGGAATTATTCAGATTCTCTGACCTCAGCAGATGTAATGAATGTTAATGCATTTGCATTCTGATATTTCAGGAGTAGATGCAATAGACGAAGAAAGAAATCAGAAAGGGGTGAAAAAAGGCTCACATCTGGAGTACCAAATTTTTTTCATGTGGTAAATCACTTCTTGCCACTTTCACATTAGTCTGAGAAGAAAGCTAAAAGTTAAAACAGTTACTTCTTTTCACCGACAGTGGATATTATCATCATGTCAGCCAGGTATAAAGACAGATGTAAAAGCTCTTAGAGGATTATTGTGAATGTGAAGATACAACAGAAAGGTATAGCTGTGGAAATAAATAAATGAATCTTTCATGATCATTCAGAGCCACTAAATAAAATTGATTATTATGATCAGAAAATTATAAAACATTTTCAAGTAATAAAAATGCTTGGAAAAAATATGTAAGCACCTGCAAGTTAAGATACAATTCAACTGAATTTTACTTAAATATCCAGATCTGAAAGTAAAAATTGTACACAAATGATCTTTCTTGAAGAGGTTTCAATGCTTCTTGACCATAGATACTTGGCTAAAACACTGCAAAAGATGATAATTAAATGGCTTTAGGATTTTTTGCACTTAGAAGTATGTAACATCTCACACAAGCAAGTTCTACAGCAACAACTGTACAAAAATCTTCTAACCTCAACATTCACTATACAGGTTGAGAGTGAATTTTTTGTGTGTTTCAGCAAAGGTTCAGTAAGTTCAGTGGTCCATATTTTAAAATTGTACATATTTTAGAGGCCTTGTAGTTATTTCTACAGCTACCAAATTTTTCAGGAAGACATTAAAGACTGATTAAATACTTCTAAGTTCATGAAACATTAAGAAAAGCAACTAAATATATGGCTATTTAAAATATCTACTCCTTTCTATGAATCCAAGCAAACATATGGGGGTATATAAGTACTGTTTTGTCATTTGTTTGTGATGTTGACTGCCCAGCAATGTATATGGAAGGGATGAGGTTAAAAAACTTTCCCTGGAGTAATAGAGGAAACCTTTTCTTCCCCAAAGGTATTGCCTCAGCTGCCAGGAAAAGAGACAAGTTCCTCCAGGTGAGGATGAAGGTGGCTTGATTGAGGTAGTCCAGCAATGAGGAATTCTGCTGGGATCAATTAGGATGACCCAGATATGAAAGCAAGGAGAATGCATTTGCTCCTTTATTGCTCCTGGTTTCCCACTCTTGACTCCAAGCTGTGGGTTGCAGAACTGAGTCTTGAGGAGCACAGTGAGGCTGATCTGTTGTTACCAGTTTGTGTATGGAGCACCTTGAGAAATTAATATCTCTGTAAGCAACAAAACCTCCCTCCTTTTAGAGCCGCACAACAAAAAATACAAACCTCATATCTTAATGTAGTTCCCCTTCCTCCCCACTACACTCCCTCTTATTTTAATCTTTAGACCCAGATCTGACAATGGGATAATCAACCATTCATCACAGGATGCACAGCTAGAAATGTCTTCTCTAAAGACACTGGCTTCTAGAAAAGTTTCATGAAGAAAAATAATCTAGGACATTTCTTAACTTACAGTATATTTTTCATTATTTTTAGAAATACTATCAAAAATTAAAATATACACTCTATGTTAACAACAGAAAAATTACCATGCTTAATATGTGTCAGGTTTTCAACACTGCTTTGACAGAAGGAAACATCAAGCTTCCAAGTCTAGAATTAAACACCCCAAGAAAGCTATAAAGTGAAAAATGGGGATCACAAGACCCAGGCTCACTTCAGTACAGTAGTGAGTGGTTTGGGGTTTTGGTTCTCCTCCTCTGCACCAGGACTGCAATGGTCTGAACAGCACACCATGAGGAGGCTTCCTGCAGTGCACTCCAGCTTTCTGTGTAGAGGACAGTTGTCATTTGAAACAGTCTTTTTGTCCAATGTCAAACCCCAAAACATTTAGAATAGGAAAATAGAGAGGGAGCTCAGTGTCCCACCCAGGAAAACTCACTGTAGAATGTTTCCTTTAGTAGTACCATATTCACATTTCTTCCTTTCAAGCCAATCTCTTTGCACCTTTTATTTGAATGAAACACAGTCAGGGATTAAAATTACTATTGCCTGATTCTTCTACCCTCCATTATATAATCAGGTACAAGTAAAATCCCTGAGGCAGAACAAAGCTTTATTGACTGGAAGCAGACACAAACCTGTCCTATTATAATTAGGGAGAGTTTTGAATTGGTTTCAAGGGACTGTCAGAGATAGACCTCAGAAAGAATGCAAGAAATATCTTGTCTTTTGCAGATCCTCCAAAGCTATATGCTCTTAGAGCACACAAGAACATGTTCCAGTTCAGAAGAGCAGAAAACCCACAAAAAAAATGAAACTGCGTTACCAGTTTCATACCAGAAACCTCCTTTTACAGAGGAAACCCACTGTACACAAAGATACAAACCTTCCAGAGAAATGAGTGTCTGGGGGGAAACCCCAAGAAAAAAAAAAGAGTAAAAGAAAAAACATCATTCTGGTTAAACAAACAAACAAACAAACACTAAGAGAAAAAGGCCTCTCTTGGTTCTGGAAAAAAACAACAACAAAACCAACAAAATCCAAGCCGAAATAAAATTCCCCCTTCTTTTTTTTTCTTTTTTTCTGAAAAATGAAATCTGCTCTAACAATATGCCTGCCCATAGTTTCATGGCTGCCTCACAGCTCATAAATTAAGCAAGTTCTAACCTGAGCACACTTCATGCTGAAAGAGGCACAATGTTTGATTCTGTAGGCTCTATTCATCCTGTGATCTATGGAGGTGTTAAAATACCTTATGTTTGAGGAAAATTAACCAAAGAAGAATGGAACAAGACTCATGCCTTTGAGGTCCCTCTGGCATTACTTCTAACAGGACATGTGTAAACACTGCTGTTCTGGACAAATTTCAAATGGAAAGCAGAGGTAATAAAGAAAATCAAAGTACTAGTATAAGTTAGAAAAATTACTGTTTCCACCCCCTTTTAAAGATTTTAGACTTGTACTGGTGCAACTGCCTTCCACCAAAAACATTGCCTCTAAACAGACCATGCGCAGAGCTCTCCAGTAACCTGGAAACACACAGTGCTTACAGTGCAATTTTCACTAGTTGGGATTTTTTTAAGAATCCACATGTACTGCATTTCCATGTGGTTGTTTTAGTTTATTTCCATCCGAGCTGAGGGCTTTTTAAGTAGCAGACAGGACTGCTTTACAGAATTCTTATTTCTTGGTGCTTAACATTCCTCTACAGACAAAGAGCACTTAATGACTCCTCGAGCAACGCAGTGAATTGATAAAAAAGGGCTATTGTAATCATCACTTCCACAGTAGCCATTACAGTGGCATATTTATATTGTAAGACATGGTGGGATACAGTTTCCTGTACACTCAGCTCTGCAAAGCAGGAGGGGAAGGTGGTCTGGAAAGTAGCAACACAACAACACTGAACATGTGAAATGTCTCTTTATGCATTCCCGTGGTAATGTGCCCGTCTGAGACAACACTGCTGCCATTGTACAACATGAAAAAATGATGTCCATTTCCATCAAAGAACAGCAAAAAAAAGAAAGGGTTTTATTGTGGTTAGCCTGAGTTCAAAGCTTGGGGTAACGCACTTATGGATGAACAGAATAAACACTTACACTTAGACTTACTGTATATAGCTTAACGAACACATATGAAGATCATATAAATAATTCACATTACTCAAGAGGTGGTGAGTTGAACAAGTCCCTTCTGGTTAAACTTATTTAAAGATAAGGTGAAGTTAAGTGAGTGATGGCACAGTTACAGAGGCCACAGTCCAAGGGGAATTTGGACAGTCTAAGTTACACTACCAGAGTGATTTGTGCAGAATTATGTCAACTTACAGATCTTTAGACCTTATGGGAAAAGGAAATGTCTGATCTCTAAAAGAAGTGATACAAGATGAGTATTTTACAAAGTACAATTATGCTTTGCTCAATAAACTATTTCCATGAAATAAAACTGGACATCAGCAAAGCATAAAAGGAAACATTACAGTACAGCTGAAAAGCAAGTTCAATGGCAACAAGGAAACTCTATAATAATAAATACTTGAAACAAAAAGCCACATTAAAGTAGATATAATCCTTTTCAGTCAAGTGCTATCAAGTCTTTCTTCTGCAGTACCTTAGGAGTATGTAATGGATCTATCCTGTATCTGTCTAGTATTATATTTTAAGCATTTAAATGAAATTGTAAATGTAGAAGGCATTTGTAGAGTAACTATTGTATGACTGAAGCTATTGAGTTATTTTTGGCTGACTATTAGCCACAACCATCAAATTTGTGAATTAATCTGTAATGGAGATTTTTGCTCTGGTACAGAAATAACATCAACAAGCTAGGTAGCATTTCATCTGTTACTATTACGATAAGCCTCCAGTATTCTTCATGTTCGAAGGGTAGCATTATAATGACAATCTGTCTCTCTTTTATTATATAAATATATTATACATACTTAGGCTTGATAATTATAAGCAGTATTCTGAGCTCCAAATTCATTGTTGCAATATTACTGAAGATTCTATAATTTAGAAGCAATAAAATTCAATCAGCTTTTCACAATAAAATTTACAAAGCAAAATAATCTCTCTTTTCAGTGCCTTCTAAACACCCTTGTTTTGAATGGTCAAAATGCTAAGAGCATTCCAGTTCAGTAGCTCTGCTTCAGAAACATGTATAACAGTTAACAGTAATGACAAATAGATATAGAAAATAAGCAACAATCCTTGCTGCACTGAACTTTGCAATTTAACACTTAGTTTATATTTAATTAATTCAGAAAGTGAAGAACTTCAAAACTGGCTTTGAACAGGCTGTTTGTTAAAAAAAATAGAACATTTATGTTTTCACTGTTGTTTTTTCAAATGTGATGTGACAAAGTGAAAAAGCTGCATGAAAGTGTGGTTCTTTGTGTGATGGAAGTGGGATGCACCTACTAGTCTCACATCATCAAAGAAACAGACATATATCTATAATTTATGCTTTGCTTTAAGCTTCCGCTGATCCGATGTGGCTTTTTCAGACAACACAGGCAGCCCTGGCACAGCCTGTCAATCATCTGGGCATGCTCAAATTGTAGACCATTAGTAGGAGAGACAGCAAAGTTTCTTTAATG
>NW_020884959.1:1514376-1606876 GCF_003945725.1 Corapipo altera
TCAAAACCTGAGCAGTCCAACCTCTGGAACAGAGCCCTGAAATCAGGGAAAGAGTCAAAGTCCTGGCTCAGCCAGGGAACAGGGATCAGCAGACCATTGAGGGGGGGATGCAATATCTTCATGTTGTAAAAATATCATTCTTGGTGCAAATTAGTATCATAATGCCTACAGAAAATACTGTTTATAGAAGCACACATATTATTTCCCAGTATTGATGTCATGCCTGGACAAATAAAAAGAACTGCAAGATCTTCCAAAGCCTTAGCAAAGGTGAGAAACAAGACACAGGTGAAAAACAAGAGAAAACTCACCCTTCTTTTCATCTTGGCATGTGACCAAGGCAGCCTATAGACTTGTCCTCCTAGATTAGTGCAAGGCCATGGCAAGAAAAAAAAAAAGTGAATTTTGATGAATCATAGGAAAGAGTAGTAAAGCCATATGGAAAAGGAAGCCTGTAGGGGAAAATTAAGTCAGCATTTTGAGACACTTCCTGTATTATGGAACTTGAGACAAATCGTATTAAGCAACTTAATGCAATTTGTTCCCAAAATTTAAGTGGAACTACCATTCAAACTCCTAATCCATATTAACAGGTACCATGACAGAGATTTCCAGTGATTTCTCAAATAAGTGCCATGTCCATCACAGAAATAGTCCTTGAGGACTTCATAAGGGTGTTGATATTAACTTACTTCAACTGTGATTCTTGCCCTAAGGGCAAATAGCATAATTGCATGGCAGCACATATTTGGGCTCAGCCTGCTTCTACTCTGTATAGTTCTGCTCTTTCCTATTGTTTCTATTGTACAAGATGTCACAGCACCACTTTGATAACGTCTGAGTATATCAAAGGCCAAGGGAATTCTGTTATGTAAACACATCATTTATTACTATATACAGCAATGATTACCTGACATCAAAGCTCATCTAGGAGCGTGCTGTGTGCCTGCAGAGGGGGCGGCCTCGCTGCTAAAAAGCCCTATCGATTGACAACAGTGTGGAGCAGAGACTGACAGGGAAGGGGGTTCTATCAATACCTTCACCACAGCAAGGAAAGAGTCTCCCACTCAACAAGACTTAAATACGGATGTTTTCCTGTCCAATCTCCTCCAAAACTGCAACAAAGCCACAGAAGTGGCTCTCCCAGGAGCCATGGCAGGCAGGGTAATAGCTCTGTTCGGAGTTGCTTATTAGCACCAAAATTTAAGGCTAGAGGATGTAGCAGCCTGTGGTCACAGCTAAGTCAAGGATGGTCTCTCTGTCACTGTCTGCCAGCTCTATCCAGGATTTGGGAGAGAAATAAGATCATAGAATTATAGAATGTTAAGAGGTTGGAATGGACCTTAAAGATCCTCTAGTCCCAACTATCCCTGCCATGGGCAGTGACACCTCCCCCTAGGTCAGGTTGCTCAAGGCCTTATCCAACCTGGCTTTGAACACTGCCAGGGCTGGGGCATCCACATAATCACTTTCTCACCATACAGACAACTGAATTGAAAACAGTGGCCCAGAGACCACATAAAAGAACAAATTACCAGAGGAGTACCAAAAGGACTACGATGGAGATTTAAAGGGTGGACAATAAAGAGCATCACTGTCCATTTGAAAAGTTAAGCTACTTTTATATGTAATCAGGTTCAAGTTCATTATCTCAACAGAGAGGAGGTATGAAACATAAGTAATCTGTACTGGCCTAAGGGTTGTTAAATGTACATAGGCAACTACATTCTAAAGAAAAATATATGCAAACTTAAACATTTTCCACTGCATTTAACTGATATCTCAAGCAGGTACTAACCTGCACAGTTTGCATGTATGTAAAGACAGGCAGATTTATCATTTTACCTGTTTGGCTCCACAGTAATTTTCTTCAGACCCCAGGATTTCTCTCACAAGTCAAAAGAATAAACTCTTCAGCAGTACATTCTCTCAACCCTGTCTTTTGATTGTCCAGCAATCACAGAAGAGTTTGTCTTTCACCAGGCATTGTACTTTAAACTGAAAAACTCACTCCACAAGGGCAGTTGGAGACACCATCCCTGAAAGTGAAATACATTTTTAAAAGTCTGTCAATGACACAAAAACTCCACAAGTTTCATTTCTGTAAAAAGAAATACTGCAGAAAACATCCCACCCAAACATTTAAAAACAAACCAATTCTGACTAATAAATTTCACCTATAATCAAATCCCCTGTTATCACAGTAATGTCAGATTTGTGTAAGCAAAGGTATAGCTGGATGCAGCCTGGAACAACTCTCACTGCAACAAGAATTTTGAATTTGGGGCCTGACAGGTTAAGAAGAGAATCTTATGCTGATCGGGTAAGAAAAGAGGAAGACTCCAATACATGGGAAAAATATGTTCAGACTCTGGTCAGGAATTTTTTGAATGGGTTTCAAAGAGGGGGAGTGGAAAAGAGTTAAGAGAGGGGAACAATAAAGGTAGCTCAGGTAACAGTAATAAAGGAAAGGGGTGAGAATTCTGGCAAGAATAGAAAGCAAAATGTGATATCTGCTGATACGAAACACAGAAACAGAGATTGATAAAAAGTTACTTTAAAAAAAAAAAAAAGGAAAAAGGAGCCAAAGCTTATAAAGCTTCAATTATAGGAAAGGGAGAGCTGCAAAATGGAGAGGCATCATTATTTGGCCCTGCTTGTGAGCAGAATTGGCAAGCCTTGACTAGGTGGAAAGAGTGTCTTGGGAGATCTGTCTTCTATTTATTTTCTTCTGTGGGCTTTTTGCATTGTGTACTAATAGTTCAATATGTGTATTGGCTATTAGTGCCTTCTTTCTGTATTAAACTTGTGAGTAGGACTGGTGTTAGTTTTTAGGAACTTAAGCTACAATGGTAAGACAACATGAAAGCTCTATAGAAAGCAATAGAAAAAAAAATCTCCATAAACTCACTACTCCATGGCCTTCCTCTTCAAGAGGAAGAAAACTCACACAAACAAATTCTCCTCAGCTCAGCTTTAATTTCTTTTGAACATGTCCTTGATCACTTCCACCCTCTCATTTCTTTAGGCAGTGTGCAGAGACTGCTTTCACTGAGAAAACCTTATCTCCTCTCCTTATGCATTCAGTATCCTCCAATAAGATTATTAATATACAAGATCCATGGGCAAGCTCAATAATGATATATTGCTGCTCAAAACAGAGCAAAACTATAGTTCTCAAAAAAGTAGAAATTTCAGATCTCCCAGAACAGGACCTCCCATAAGGGATAAATCCTCTAAGACTGTGAGCTGGAATACAGACATTTTCACCAATATTTAAGGCCTGGTATTAGCCACCACATACTATCAGGGTAAGACTGGCAGAAGGGTAAATATAGCAATCTGTAACCTTTCCATTTTTGCCACAGTAAGCTCATTTTTCTCTAGAAAAGGCAGGAATTACAATAGCTTTTGAGACAGTATCTTTAAAGTATTAGCATTTTTCTTTATAACGGGCTGAGTGTTCTAAGAAGAAGACAAGGAAAATAAGGTAGAAGTAAAAGAGTATTGAGATGAAAGGGAGGAGAATACATGTTTCTTAGATATATGTCTGTAGTACAGTAATGTTTTCATGGCACATACATGCAGAGATTGTAGAATCTACCTGTATTCAATCAGAATTGTGGCCTCTTAGTACAGAAAAAAAAACCAAAAAACAAAACCAAACACCGCAAATAATAACAACAATGCTGGTTAGGAGGAATCTGGAAGTTAATTTACTCATCTGATAGCAGGAAAAAGAGAGAAAAGAATCCTTAGCAAGTTACTAAAAATTTGTAGAGAATTGGTGCAGAGAGAAATTTTATAACGTAGTTACTTGGTATGTAAAGTTTTCACACTACTTCTAGACATTGATGTCTTGCCATTTTGTTCCCAGTAAGATGCTGCCCTACCAAACCAACAACTAGCTCAGTCTTTCCATATCTCAAGTCACTCATAGCAATGTGCCATAAGAGTGATAATGAGATGTTTGGTATAATTAAATATCAGCTCTAAATTACACCAGGAGGAAGAGGACAGAGGATGAGACACAACTTGGGTGATCCATCAAGAAAATATATAAGCTGTTTAGCACTTTTTTGTAAGGTAGGGGAGAGTACTCGTTGTTGTAACCGAACATGAGATGTGTTGTTAGAGAGAAATGAGCAGAATTTATGCAATCGAACAATATGAGAAGAAATAATTTTCTAGAATTAGGTTTTTGAAAGCCATGTTGTGGTGCTTGTTTGAAATAATGTGGTAACTGGTACCCATTACTGCTATTCAAATATGAAGTTTCTGATGACTATTCACATGCTGCAGGTTATCTGGAAACTTAAGTTCAGCTCAGTGTTTGTGGACAAGCAGCAGGCAGAAAAGAGCTATAAATGCATATTCTTTGCAAGGCCAGAAATATACAAACCAATGAAATAATGTGCTGGAGCAAAAAAAGCAGTATTATTATGTTTTAAATATGCTAATGTGCATGTACAGTGTTACACTCAATTGTAAAGGAATTTATTGGACTCGGTATCTTAATGACTATTATCTCCATTCAGAGTGAATCAGTTTGAATCCATCCCATATAAGTGTTCATGAACTTGTGTTGACATCTCAGCTGCACAGATCACAGTATGTGGCCCTGCATGTTTATTTCCTGAGTGACCCATCAATTGATTCATCAGCTTCCTGGAGCACTCTTCCATTTCCAAGGAAGCTGTCCTCCTTCTGCAATATGGGATGTTGGAGCATTAAGAGTGCTACTGGCCCAGTAGCAAAGAGTGATAATCACAAATGCCGTGGAATGTTTAAGATTTAAACCAAATAAAGAGCAATCTGATTCTCTGAATGCGTTCTTTCAAGCAGTCTCCCACCACTGCAAGACAGAATATGCTCTGTGCCCTCTTTGACAAATAAGTTTGTGTGAGGTGAGAAATTAACATTGTATAAAACAATAGAGGGAACCCAGAGAAGCCATTGGGCCCAAATCATGGCAGTCAGCAGGAGTTTCCCTCAGATAGCAACACATTCGGATCATGCCTTATAAAAGTAAATTTTTATTAAATTAATTATCTCAAGACCTTGAAAAGATGTAGAGCAGTCTTTGCTATTTTGTTTTCCTTTTACTGGAAGTAGTAAATGAGAAACATTTCCTGCACAGTTTATTGAATGTGTTTGTGCTTAGAACTCAAAAAGGATATGCTGCAAGGTAACCAGGGCCTTTTATAAAATATTATTGACCTTCTGGGAGCAAAAGTTAAGAGGAAGAAAAGAGTCAGCGGAAGAGAGACAGAGGGACAGCAACTGGTTCACAGCTCTGTTAACATATATGGTGGCCAAGGAAAGCAGCCCATGCCATTAACAACACACAGCTGCAGCCACACTAAGTCTCTGTCCTGTGCAGCAGCAGAAGTTTATACAGCTGCTGTCAGCTACTCAGGAGTCACAAATGCAAACACGTGGTTGCATTATGTTTACAAATTTCCTGCAGAACCTTCTGCAATTGTATGGATCGTATCACATTCACTCAGAGCCTGATGACAAATTACTGTAGATTAATCTCTTCTTAAAAATATGTGGAGCTTTTAACAAAGTGTACATAAAACAAGCTGCTAGTTGTTTTTCACTGTTAATAATGATTCCTTTTAAAATCCAAAGTTTAGAAGTGTTACAGGGCATGCTACTGGGCTTTCATTCATTATACTAATAAAACTCCATAAAGTTGACTGTCGCTGCCAGAGGGCATTGCTCCTTTCTGACAGGTACAGTGACAGCCACAAATTTTCTATCTCTGAACAGTACTATAGACACTATCAACTGAGACAAAGAGAACAAAACGTATGACATTTGTTCAGTCTCACAGCAAAGAGATTTGTAGCTCGCTACTAAGTATGCTTCCCAGCAAACAGACTATGTTGTCCTAGGGCTACATGGAGGAGTTGTATTTTCTTTGAAAAGTCAAGGGCATTTGGTTTGTTTTCACTCTACTCAAACGATTGTTTTGTTTGTCAGTTACAGCTGAACAGGTGTGGGGTCCAGGCTTTTTATTTCTGCCAACAAAATAACCATTAACCGACCATTTGTTCTAGAACACTAACAATATAATTTGCAGTAACTAGTTTAAATAAACATTTTTCTCAGTTCAGTTTTCAAAAATCCAGTAAATAATATCCAGAAATGAATGCAACTCCCTCTCCCTCACTCAGTACTGGCATTTCTAAAATGCCTTTCCCAGTGATAAAACAGAAAAACCTTGGGACCAGTCCAGTGAGGACAGGCAAATCTTTTTCTTCTGAAGTTTAATCTTCTGGGCTTCTGGGCCAGAACACCCATTTAGATTTCTCAATAAAGAAAAACAAAAGAACACATTTTGTTAAAGATGCAATTGTTTGGGGCAGATGATGGTTATAGAACTCTGCAAGCATGTTTCCCAGGCTTTGGACCCTTCCTTGCACTACTCCTAAGGCTATTCCCCCTCCTGACAACTCCAAGCCAGTTAACCTGGGGTCTTCTAGCTGGTGACTGTAAAAACCACAGTTCCTTCTGAAAGAGAATGAAGTTCTTGACCTCAATGCATTATAGTCCTTTACAACAGGGGACTTAGCAAGTCAGAACCCAGAGCTGAATCCAGTAATGAATAAACAAAGAGTGCAGTTGATGCCACAGCCTCCCCTTGCTGTGTCCCACCAAGGGAACAGACCCTTGTAAGGGCAGGCATATGTAAAGGCATATTGCCTTTTATAGATCCATGTAAACTGAAATCCAGTGGTCCAGCAGAGAAGATGCTTGGGCTGCCTGCAGGAGATCATCCCAGCTGGGTGGATACACACTCTGTCTGGCAACAGGACTAGAACATTTTAAATCATAGAACATTTAAACCACTATCAGCAGTGTGATCATGAGATCTCCCTTACTGAGCCAGACCCAACGTTAAGTTGTCTCAGTATCTCAGTACTCCAATAGGCAGATGCCTGAAGAAGTTTGAGATGAACAAGGGTACATGATATTTTCTCATAATAGTCTTCAAACCTCCAACTATTTTCAGCTTACAGGATTTTGCAAGCCAGGTGTGGTTATGTTATTTGTAACTCCCAACAGATTTCTCTTCCGCGTGTCTTTCAAGCCTTGCTTTAAGCCCACATAAACTTTTAGCACCCACAGTATCATCTAACAATGAATTCCATGGTTTAACTAAATATTGATGCTACTACACTGTTTTGCTACCCATTTACCTGTCTCCAGTCTTGTTTGATGCCTCCAGCTCTTCTGTAGAAAAGATGGAGGTTAATCTCTCCCAGGCATTTCTTTCTAACTCTTACTTTATTCTTGAGATTTGAATAATGAAAATTCATACAGTATTCAATATCTTTATGCTGTAGCCAGACTCAAATGACAAAAACTATCACAATTAGAGGGCAGAAATCCATAGAGCTGGAAATTCATCATTTCCTCTGTGAGCAGACTTCAATCCTGTCTGATTAAATCTAAATTACAATAACTCTGCAAACAGCTAGGTTGCCCCAGCAGCTGACACCCTTTCCAGAATAGTTCAGCCCACTGTTGTGCTGAGATGCACCCTTTTAACATTCAGCACTGACTGCTAAGGTCAGTTCTAGATTATCCTGTTCTTGGAGAAGAAAGTAATTCTGAGTTCACTTATCATTCACTTTCCCTAAAATGACCCTCAAGCCTTCCAAAAGCTCTCATTCTTTGATTCAATTCATTGCTATTGGCACCAGGGCTGGGTTTGTCAGTAGCTATATGATGTTTTAGTGCCAGCAGCTCCATTTATTATCCAGGCATAATCAAAAGTTTTCTCAATATTTTTTTCACTGTTTTCATAGTATTTAACTTTCAGACTCATCATGTAATTTGAGATTCCAGACTGGGAATTCTACTAGGCAATGGTTGCTGTTACTAAGATGCAGGGATTTCCCAAGGCTACTACATTCAGAAAGGAACCACAAAATGGAACCACCAGTGTTAAGAGAGGATAGAAACTCCATGCTCTTGTTACCAAATTTCCCACATTTTTTAACAAAACACTGAACTAATTGGGAAAACATTGAGTGGTACAATTAACCAAATAAATACAAATGTCAAATGACAATGGACCCTTTAAAGGATCAAAGAAATAATAGAGTGTATTTAAAAGCCTCAGACTATTAAAAAACATTTTCTATTAGCCATGACCAAGATATAGTACTCAAAAATGTTGCTATACGTAATCATATTAAAACTATAAAAAAAGACAAAAAATTTGTAAAAAATGCAAGCAAACAGTTACTTTTCTATGTGACATTCATTTTCAAGATACTAAACATCTGTAGTAAATTAAAATATTAAAAAACTCGAAGTGCAGCACAAGTAAGAAAGCTTTCAAACTCTAACCCCATCACACACATGGGTATGGTGGGTGGTTTCCATCACACTAAAGGAGCACCTGAGAATCTCAGCAAAGCACATCCCTCCTCTTGCATATGCAGACACAGATGCTTCCTTCTCCCTCTTTGTGTGCTCAGTGACAGGTTCCTCTCCTTCCCCACCACCTGTTCTTCATACACATTGAGTTTTAGTTGTAGCTTGCTTGCACCAGCCAATTCAGATCAAATGCTTAATTGTTGGGAGATAAGGTTTATCTAAGAGTTTTAATACATTTCCTGAGAAGCAAATGTCCATATTATGAAAAGGAATGTTGGATGGTATTAGGAAACTATGAGCACTCGAGGAAAATTACATTTCTGTGCATCCATTCTGATAGTCAAAACAGCTCAGGGAAATTTTAATGGAGAACTCCCTAATCTTTGCTGAACACTTTTGTAATATGACCAGAGAACTTTTAATATAACTCTCTTAATATTTGTTCTTCTGCTGAAGGTAAGTTCTTAGGCACTGGCATTCCCTAAATACCTGAGGAACTCAGAAAAAAATAAAATTAAACAAGAGGTACGTTGTTGCAAAAGGTTAGGGTCATTATATGGACTACCTGATGCATCTCTTGAGATCAGAATTGGTCCAGGAGGCAGCATGGTCTCATTTAAACTCTGGCAATCTGAGGCAACAGAGGCTGTCACTACTGATGCACAACCAACCTCCTGGTATGTTTCTTGGTTCAACAAATCCAAGGACATGATTCATAAACCTACATGGACATTATCTCCAGATTTTCTTCATGTTACTCAGAAAATCTTTTCTAATAAACAACATACACCAAGAGCCTTGCAAAAAGCACGTCAGGCTCCCTTGCAGAACACCAATCAATACTCTGTGCGGAGGAGAGTAACTGTGTCATGTTAGTGAATAAAGCAATTTCTTTCTTTTCTTTAGTGTCTGTGTTGGAAAGAACCACTGTGCTGACACAGTAGTTGAATTTCAATTTTAAATAAGGTGAATATTAACCCCAACCATATGCAAGGAATGCATCTGATAAAACAATTATTTTTCCTTATGAATCACATGTGAAATTCTCATTCTGAGTCACAAGGGAGTATGCACTGCCCACATTCATATTTGTGAATCATGTTCTCATCTTCTCATTTCAGTCAATACTTTGTGATCTACCTCCCTCTCTAAGTGCCAAACTAATGAAGACCACTAAGGGAACTATTATGCTTTTTTCCTCCTTTTCTTTTTTCTTTTAAGCCAGATTTCTAGTATGTTCAGCTGGTATTATTTTTCTTGGAAAAAAAATATAGTCATTCAGCCCACCAAGTTTGTTTTCTGCATGGACAGAAGCTGTGTGTGTGTGCATTTCTAGTGCCTCCCAGCCCAGCATTCTGCTCTCAATACCCTTGGGAGTCTTTGTGTACAGCCACCACAAAAGCCAACAGATTCCCATGTGCTCTCCTTTGATGAAGTAGATGATGACCACAGATTTAACTGCCGTGTTATGCCTGCTTCCACTGCTGCTGCATCATGCAGGAAGCACCTACTGAATGCATTTCAGCTCTGCAGGAAACACAGAAAAAAAAAAAAAGTATATATATATATATATCGTTCCATTCTTACAAGGCTAGTACTGCTATGAAATTATTTGTGTTCTTTGCCATGGGACTATATGAAAGAAATTTTACTCCTCAGTATGCTGCTGTCCATTGCTAAATATATGACAATGAAGAAAAAAACATCAGGACTCAGGAGCTGAAGGGGTGAATTACACAGGAACCAAATAGAATAATTACTCAAAAATGGTGACTCAATTCCAATTTGTTTCAAGATTTTTGGATTTTGATCTGATTTATTTTTTTAAAAACTGAGATCCTGTCACTAGTTTTAGGCTTTACAGCATTGGCCATGGGACCTTCTCCACAGTGCCTTGTTCATATCCTCTAAAGAATTGTCTTTTCCATCAGCCTTCTATACTATTTGTTCATATTTCAAAGATTTGGTGTTTATTCAGTTGGCCTTGATGTAAATAGTTTTCTCACCTATCTTTAACCCTCTTGCCACATATTTCTCCCCTCCCCCATCAAGAAAAAAAGACTTTTATAGTGTTTAAAAAAAAACAACCAGGCATTGGTGCCATTTGGAAATTCAGATGATAAGACAAAGCCCTAGAAAATAAACCAAGATAGATGGCTCCTATTTTCTTTTTTCACTTCTCTTGACTTCCCATCTTTATTTTTGAGGACATCTAAGAGAAAACACAGCAGGAGATTTTCTTATAAGAGATTTTTCTGCTCTGAAAATGATAGTGCTCCTGATATACTAAAATGAATTCAAGTAAAATATTTTGTTCCTCTCCAAGATATTTTAGAAGTACCAGAGACAGAGAGGAAAAAAAGAAAAGAGACAGGGAAAGTTCAATTATATATATGTTCTGATCCTTGTCTGTCTCTAATCCCACTCCAGTACTGCATTTCTCTTTGCTTACTAAGAGAACTTAGCCAGAAAAATGTGGGGACATACTGCCTTAATAGAGTAAGTTAGAATTTATCTTTTTTTTCTTTTTCAAATAACTTAGCATCAGGAATAATTGATGAGCACAAATGACAAAGACATTGCAGGCTTTCTACCTCAGAAGGAATAAAAAGGCCTTAACATCCCCGTATTTCATAGTAAAACACAGAACAATTAAAATAACTTTAAGCAGTTCAGATGTTCTAGTTACTTATAAAATTTTAGCAACGCTTTTTTCTCAGTCCTCCCATACCTTCCTTCAAAATCTGTCAAGACCTAATGGTCTAAAGGACATTGGATAGCTGCTCAAAGCACATGTAGACAGAGGGATTGGTTACCTTAGTAACCTGGTTGTATGGCACTTTCTCCAGCTCATGTTTCCAAACATGATTTTCACTTGGCAACACTCACTTAGGTATTTTGCTTACATATATTTACTCACAGTAGGAAGTTTAAGGCTACCTTCAAGGCTTTCTTTAAGGTTTAGGGCTTGTAGCTTTATACCACATTACACTGGTTTAACTAAAGGTCAGATCTGAAACCAATTCAAGTAGGAAATGGGTGATATACTCATTTCACTTGAACAAGGACTATTTGGGCTCAGATCAAGTCGATTAGGAACAGGTTTAAATTAAGGGGAAACAAGCTCTTTTTAAAAGGCAATAATGATGTCTCTGGTGATTTGTTTAAGTGTAACAAAAATCTGTGCAAATCCATGTGCAATCCATAAATAAAACCTCAAATGCCCTGGGAGAATCCTTCCAACCCCATGCACAAGCACGGCTTTTTATGTTGCTGAGCCATGCTTTTTTCCCCCCCAAAAAAAGATTATTTGCCCAATCTACCTTCACAGTGACTGTCTAGTTAGCAGTCTGCCAGTATTGCATCATTTTTATCTCATTGTGCAGTGCTGCAAGAGTGTTAACTATGCCATACCAAGATACCACCTAGAATTACAGCATCTTGTATATCGACTTATTAGCCAACAGATCTTAAATAATTATTCTGAACGACAGACCATGTGGCAGATTAAACCAATGAAGACATGAAATATATGCTTTTGAGGTGTCTTGAAGGGGTGTTCAGCCCAACTGTGCATGTGTTGGACCGGGAGGGAGTCAAAATGAAGCCCAATTTACATGTTGCAAAAAGGGATTGGATGTGTAATGAGAACTGATATCTCCATTGGTGTAGGATAGTCATGGCTTTTAATAGATTATCCTAGTGTCCATACAGATACTTACAAAGACATTGATTTCCCATGTTTTTGTCCCAGTGCTCCATCCTCTTCCCTAACGCTGATGGGCAGAACGAGAAGCCAACCCTCATCAATGCAGCTTATACATAAATCAACAGCCTGGCAAAAACACCCCTCAACAGACTTGGAGGCTCTGCCACTGCTGCAAGGGCTGACACACACACACACATCTGAGGTTCCATGGCTCTCTGGAGAGAATTGCTACAGCCACTTGCAACCCTGTGATACTCACTGCCTTCTCCCAAGAAATACTAGAGGCTGGTTCATTTTGGACCATAAAGCTCAGTGTCTTGAAAACCTCTGCTCTGAAGTCTTGGAAAGTGGGAGGGGGGAAGGGTGAGAGGGAGAAAAGAAAATGACCTGAACATTCTGATGCATAAAAAATACTCGGTTTGCAACCTAATGCCCCATTTTTAAAACAACTCCACATTAAACACGGATATGATCTGAATATCATTAAGATCATATTTCTAAATTTTGCAAGACCTGCATTCCTGTGCTTTTGCCTTTTTTAACCAGCATAGTCATGAACTAGGCTAATTTTTTTCCTACCCATATGGACCAGGATGTTACACAGGAAATCAAGAATAATTTCACACAATAGCAGTTTTTGTTTTGAGAACTTAATGCATAAGACAACAAGCAGATTTTTTTTTTAAAGATTATCATTCTGCTTTAAAAAAGAATCTTACAAAGAATAGAAAAATAAAATATTAAATAAAATACATGGCAGCAAAAACTAAAGAATATCAACTTTTCAGTGACGTCGAGTTTTTCCTTTTATTTGCCAGTCTGCCTGACAGTAAATACTGTAGGGTTAGGGAAAAAATGCACATTGACAGAACAACAAAAACTATACAACTATACATAGTGGATTACTCTCTAATCAACTTCAAACAAATAAAAGAGCAAAGCTGGATACTTCTTTTTAGAAGCAGCTGATTTCACTTAAAATGGAGAAAAAAATTATCATTAGAAGTACAATGATCATTAGAAGATAATGAATGTGTTTCTCTGCTGCATTCATAGAAGGACCCAGAGTACATTTTCATTCCACATTCTGTATTACAGCTCCTCTCCAGACTTAGCTGAGAATATCCCCAAGTCTAATGGGTTAAATGCTTATTATACCACTGTCTTATTTGTAACATAAGGCACCTACTACAAGCCTACTCTTCATGCAAAATTGCCAATTTATAGCAATATTCCTTGTTTAGAAAACAAGGCTATCCAAACACTATAATTACAATATGCACCAGCAGGCATAACCCTGCATTAATGCACAGACTCCAGATACATTCGTCAAATAGAGTTTTTTTCTCTTTGCCTTCTTCTCAGGGTACTTTTAAGTTCAGGGACAGAGAACATGTCTTCATTAGAAACATTAACATTCACAGGCTGTAGTAAATTTTGACAGTGAAAAGGTCTCTGTAACCTTTAGTTGTGCAGAAATTTACTTCCCAAGAAAATTACAGCTGGCACTGTCTTAATTAATGCTAGCTTTCTTTTCTGAAAATTGTGGGCTTGTCAGTAAAAAAGGCAGAAAAACCTGAGTTTAAAAGACTGGACACAAAAGACGCCTAGAAATAAAGCCCTGCAAAATTTCATAATATTGCTCTGTTTTTGTTCTACAGTAAGGAGATGAAAAGATCTAATTTGATTTTGCCAAATGGAGCAACATATATGTAATATAGAAATGATTTGCATTTTCTCTTTTGTCTTTGAGTTTTATCATGTAAAGAGCGCTTTTTAAGCCATTCTGTTTTAAAAGCAATAGGTCAAATAAAATCTATATCTGCAGGGGGAGGGGAATAAGGTATGACTTCATTTTTTTTTTTTTAGCATTGCTTTAAATGCTCCTACTAAATCATAGCTAATGGTAAGAATTGCAGCTGTGTTTTTCATATGATTTTTAATCATCTGACATATTTTTTCAGATTTTTAGAATTATTTTAGCATTACTGTACAAATTTTCTTCTTAATATTTACCTTCTACATGTCTCAGAGTTCTATTTCGATGGCACAGATAATTTTTCTTTGGCACATAAACATTATTTATTTTCTGCCTGAATTTTGATCATGCAGCATGGTTTTTAATTGCTTGACAAAGTGTTAAATATATACTCTATCTCTGAACAGCATTTTCTCACACACAGGTTGTATTATTGCTAAAAGCAAATAGATTTTTTTCTCTTCCTTTTTTACTGAAATATAGAACGAGAGATAACATGCTCCTACGTTACTCGACACCAAAATTTCCTGGATATTGCTTATGCACATCCTCGATTCACTTTCAGGAGAGATTTACAACATTTTATGTTTGGAATTGCTGTGCAGTTCCCAGCTCTATCACTGGAAGCAATAAAGCTCCAGTTCCACATCAGACTCTTGCATAGCAGGACATGACACCACTTTGGCACTACGTGAAGTTCCAATACTGCATGTCAGCTGTTCAAAACATTTTATGCAAGTTCCTACAAGCACTTTAAATTAAGGTGCCCTGTATAAATGGTTTATTCATGTTTATGAAATGATTAGTTGGTGCCACTACATCCTTTAATAACTTATTGTAAGGCATGTTATAAAATGCATCATCAATAAATGCTTAAAATGCTGCCACAGCAAGGTGATAAGCTGTTACAACAATATTTTAAGATGTAAGTATTGTTCAAAGAGTTTGTCCGCTCTTTCAATGCATACTCCCAAGTTTTTGTTTACAAGCACGTTATTGAATGCTGTATAAATAATAAAATATTTATACAGATCACCTTAATTTAAAGTGTTACTGTGTTTCCATAACTTCAATGTAGATGCCACACAGCCTGAACAAGCTGGAAGGTACAGAAAGGTATCAGAAGAGAAGCATCTCTATCTTAGATGCAAATCTCTGTTTTATCAACCTGAGACAGAAAAAAATCACAGCATTCCCCAGACACAGGATTTGTATTTTCAAGATTCGAACCATTAACCATTTAAGGAATTGTCATGAATAAGGGGGGAAAAAAACCACCCAAAAACAGGCACCTAAAGTCTGAAGTTCTGAAAAGTTGTCACACACAAAATGTTTTGGCTGTTTATGGCCCTTGGCAATGTTACTGAAATTATAAAATCCCAGTGTGGCTTATGGAGCCCATATGGACAAATGGAGGATAAAGGCCTCTCTCTGCCAATTTCCATACTGGAAAATATACAGAATAACATCATGGACAAATGTAACAGAAGGATTACAGTCATAAAGCAGACACTGACCAGGACATTCACTTATGCATTGATCAGCTTCTCAGATCAGCCACAATGAGCTGAAGATGTAAATGAAACTCCAGAAGGGAATGTAACGTCTGCAAGAGAAAGCCAAATTCGTTGCTTAAACCCAGTGTACTAGCAACTGCAAGAGCATAACAAGGGGATCTAAGGATATACCTGCACAAGAGATATAGTCAAATTTTCCATGCTCATTCTCACATCCATTGAACTTCTTATAGAAGGGAACTACTTATAGAAGGAAAGCACTTCTAGATATTGTCTCAAAACACTGGGATATGGCTGGTCTGCCCTTTCTACTGTCTCAGATGCCCACGGAGAATATGCAAGCCCAAATTTGTCTCCTACAATCATAACCACAGGTTTTGGTAGGGATTGTAGGTTAGCCCTGCCTGGCTGAGCCATGACCCTCCCAGAACATGCCCAGTTTTGGGCTGCATGGATAACTTCAAGGGCAAGTTCAGCTCACAAAGGAGTCATACTAAAAGGCTCAGTACTGATGCTCTCTTTCTTTCTTTCCACAACAGTTATTCCTCGTTGGACATGACTTATCATAAACTTATTAAACCACTGAATATTCATCTTTTAACACATTGGAGTACATAGAGGAACTCTTAGTAATTAGCATTCCTGAACTTGTATTATGCAAATTTATTTCCTCAAATATTTTTTTTTAACATGATTTATTAAAAAATAAAGCTAAACACTTGGTTCTTAGATCCTGACCCTCTAACCACTCACATATGTAGTGTGCATGCAAAATCCCATCTCTTGCATGGGTTCTTTGAGAATCTAGCAGTCTCAAATTGTAATTCATATTATATTAGTGTTTCTAGGTTTTTTTAGTGCTGACAGGATGATTTTTCAGTTTCTTTCTTGTCAGTTTCCAAGTACCAAAGAGACACCTCTTCTATTTTTTCTTTTATAAATTATTACAAGATAATTTTTCAGATATTTTCCAAAATTCTTGTGCAAATAGATCTTGTTCCATTTCTAATAAATGGATAAAATTAATTATATAGACAATTTATATATGAATATTTGTATATAGATTGAGGTATAAAATTACTCATATGTTCGTTTAGGCTTTGTTACTTTATTATTTTTATTGAATGACTCTTTTAAAATTTAGTGACCCATCAAGTCCTAGTAAGTTGCTCCTAAAGATTATTTCTGGTTCACACAGGTATGACTTTCCTTCACACATTTCTGCTGTGTGAACTCTTTTGTTTTACTCATCTGTGGGCAGGGCACAGCCAGCAGTGGGTTGGCTTGTCAGGCAGGATCACAGAGCAGTTAAGAGGATCCAAGGCTGGGCTGGAACTTTTAAGGATGTTGTGGAGAGAAAGCTCAGATTCAGAGAGGTCTTGAGGAATTAATCACTGACATCCAGCAGCCAAATGTGCAGCAACACCCTTCTGGTATTTGTCCCTTGAAATAAGAAAACCAAACCCCATCTTTAACCTCACCTTTATGCCATTGTGTAATCAGAAGCTCACTTTCCCTAAAGTAAGAAGAATTTATTTAGTAATTTCTACTGATCTTCTGCTAGAAGCTCAAGGCAGATCTGACAGCTGTAAAATGTTTTTACTACCAGTACCTTCTGGCAGATGTTTTTAGCCATTTTCTATCCATTCTCATGCAAATTTAGAGGGTTTTTTAGTTTGTCCAGTGGAGTTCATAGGAATAAATTCAACTGGGTGCCTGTTAAATGTATTTCTTTCCCTCTGACTTACTTAAAAAAAAAAATTACCAAAATAGATATAGGATATTTACTTCTTCTTTTGTTTATAGTGTGTTTCTATGTGTTACAAAGAATGGAATCTTTGTGTGTTACATATTGACCTGTTAAATTGTTATATTTCCACTTGGAAAAAAACCCTGTGAGTGGACTTGCAGACACTGTCATCTAGAAACATCCATCACTAATGCTTCATTTTATTCTTTTGTGCGTGAGAGCCTCGAAAATACTTATCTCTGCCTTTCAAGAAAATCATAAATTTCTGGTGTGCATGCGCACTCCACGAGATCTCCTTGTTAAGCAGAGAGGGCCCTCGGGGCATAACAGCATAGTGTGGTATTTTTGCCTAACTATTGTTAACATGTGACACTTGTATTTGCCCCAAGATAATGTACAAATATGTTTTAGAGGTTTTCCTAATGATAACCATGACGTTTCATCTTGCCCTTCTAATAATAAATTTAGCCTCTTAGCCTACCCCCCATGCACAGCCCTCCCTCCCCCCTGTTCTTGGTGAGTCTGACATTCAGTTTGGAGACTAATGTCAGCAAGAAATCCATATGTACTCCTGATAGTAGTAGGTATGCCCCTTTGAATTTATTTTTAGGTTTCAGTAGAATTAAGTGGTATTTTTTTCTTTCAATCATCTTCTTCATAACATTTCCCACCTCTCCAATGTTTACAAAGGAGAAATTTATGCTTCACTTTACTGAAAATATTTTTGTCTTCAAACTGAATATATATTGGTATGTACAATGACATAGGTAAGATTTGTTGTACAGTGCTACAAAGGAGAATTTTTTGCAACAGAAGAGTCAAGAAGAAGTTTACATTCTGAGCATGGCAAAGTTCAGACCACAGATACCGTGAGCATATTTCTATTTTCCAGGACATTCAGTTCTTGGTCAATTTCTAAATAATTATTCAGTGCATTCACAGCCAGTTTTTTATTTTGGTGGTCATCTTTGAGGCTAAGATAACCTAACTAAAAATACTTCCACTTAGAGAGACCCGGGTTATACAGAGTTTCAGCACAGATCTTTTAACATTTCTGAGCTAGTATCAGTTCAAGACAGAAGCAAAACATGCTTGGCCTGTGTGGCCACCATTTTTGTACCTTCAATCCATCATTTAAACACCAGTTGTTCACCACAGCCCTGATAGCTGACTAAAAATGACAAAAGCCTATCCCTGTTATGGAAATCTCAACACAAAATTCCAAGAACGACCTGGCTCATGTGTGCTGTCAGTGGCCTCCAAATACAATCCATATGCACTGTTGCCTGCTGATGGAAAAGTCTGACCTTCGTGTTCTGCTGTGGGGACAGGAGTGCCAGTCCTGAGAGCTGTTGGAGAACACTTCCAACAGCACTAAAAGTTTATAGAAAGAAACAACACAATTTCAAATGTACTTGGGGATAGAACTTAATCTTCTTACTTGCAACCCAATTATAGCAAACACAGAATTAACTAAGAACATGGGTCTGTGCTCCTTCTTCCTTCCCAGAACATGCTGGGCAAAGATCACAAGATCTCCACCCAGTTTACAGCGTTATGCAGATTGTGGAAAGGTTGTTTTGCATGATGGACAAGAAAACTACAAAAAGCAGTAATCTGTGCTATAGTGGTCTTTTCCATACTGCCTGCCTACAGCCTGTCCTACTGGTTGCAAAAGTTGCTTTGAAACAACATTTCTGCTTTCCCAAGGTCTTTCCCAACTGCAAACATGCAAAATTATCTTCTGAAGGAGACGCAGAGAGTCAGAATCTGAACTACTCAGGACATTTCTATTAAACCTTACCTGTGCATTCACTGTCCATAGCAGGGAAGAGGCTGTGGGTGGCAACTTCCTTTAGGTTCATCTCCAATTTGCTCCACTCACCTTCTGGGGAAGATCCCTGTGGGCTTCTGCAGTTCCTTTTCTCTGTCCCTGAACCTGTTCCCATGGCTCCCAATCTCCTTCCCCACCTCCAACAGAGGGGAGTTTGTAGGCCTTAACAAGAAGGAATACACTGACAATTATTATGTTCTGTACTAGAAGCAAGAGCTTTAAAACATAGTTCTTCACACATGTATTATTTTTAAAGCACAACATGGTTTTTAGACACTCTCATTATTTGTTTATTTTTAGCACATATCAAACCACAGCAGTTCTCCCTCTAGGCTATATTTGACAAAGTTACAGAGACTTTCCAGGCCACCTCAAAGCAGAGATTAATCCAAACAATTTAAACCTCTCACTGTTGCACAGGAGGATGGCATTCGATTGGATTATTTAGGGAGGACAAAATGTTTTTGTTGATGAGAGAGATGAAATCCTCAGAGAGGGAAATCAATCTTATGTAGAGACCCTGGAGCATTGATCTTGGTGTACATTGACAATTTCTGGTTGTTTAGCTATTTGGAATGACCGCACAAAATGAGCAAGTTGTTATAGTTTTAAGGTTTTGGTATTTATTGGCAACCCCAGTGCTCATATGATTAATCACACATTCAGAGTGTGAGCTCAGTAGAAATTGACTGCAACGCAGCAGAAACAAAGTTTTCAGTTATCATTGTGTAATAAATTGAAGCTACATCCCTAAGCTGATTTGTCTTCACGTTTCCAATTTGCCTTGTTAAAAGTGTTGTTTATACAGTAGTTAGCAAAAATGCAAGTAATTACACACAGAATTCATTCTAAGTGATTCTGTATTTTTTTTCCCTTCTTTATTGGTTTTCTATCTTCATTATCCAATATTTTGTTATACCTAAGCAGAAACCCCATTCAAGAAAAATCAAAAGTCAGGCCATGGAATGAGCACTTCCTTATATTGTGGACAGCATTTCTTGAATATAATGCTGCAAGACAAGGCCTTCTAAACAAACTAATCCCAAAGCAAGCATCCTTTAATAAACCACTTTTCCCTTTGAACTTGGTTCTCTGGTATGTCCCAATGAAAAGCAGAACAGAAGGACAAATATTTTGATTTACATGTTATATTTCATTTCATGAAATGTTATTTATTCAGAAAGAAACATTCTTTCAAACACAGCTAGGGTTTTAGATACACATTTCACACTGAAAGGGTATCTGTTTCTTTTACCAAAAAAGAGATGCAAAAATAAGACCATAACTATAATCAGAAATTGGAGAGAAATTTGGGGAATGCAAATATTGAGAGAATATATTTAAAATGAGGAGTGCCAGATAGGGAAAAGTATAGAGTCTATGAAGGAAGGAGGTGCTCTGTCTTTGGTGTTGTGGTAGAGACTTGTGCTGGTAAAGACTGATAATGCTTTATAGCCTTTCCCTGGGATCTCACTGTAACCTCGAAGCAAACAGTTGCTAGGATGTACCTGCTAAAGATAAGAGCAAAATTGTGGAACAGAAAGGGGAAACCCTGTAAGGCTGGCCTTGTGCTTCCCTAGAGAGGCTTACATACTCATAATGTACAGAAACTATAACCAGATCAGGAGAGACCTAATTACAGAGCTCAGAGATGTTAATGACACACAGAAATTTACATGCAGCTGAAAATATGAATATCTCTAAGCCAGCACTCGCATCTCCACAGGGCTCTGTTTTATAATCTGGGAGCTTTTCTTTCTGCAAGGTGGAGCCTTTCAAATAGTCAAAACCATCTATTTTTTTAAGTGAACAACACTAACCATAAACCTCTGTAAAATCATATTGACCAAGATCTTTTTTTTTTTCTATTTGTAATTCCTTCTCTTTTGCTCTGTCTGAATAGGACTTGCAACAATAATTCCTCACATTTATCTTTCCATCTTTCAATCTCAAAATCCTATATCTGATTTGGACACAGCAATCTCAAAAGCAATGAATACCCTTATAATTTACAGAGACCTTTAAAGGACAAAATTACTAAATGATTTTTCTTAGAGTCCTTATTAGGTACAAGGGGATTTTATGCTTATATTTATTTATTTTACCAATCTGTGTAACACTGTGGTTGTGTAGTTGGCTGACTTCTATGTTCCTTGTTTCTCTTTAGCTTCAGGGAAACATTCCCTATATCTTTACCTGTAGTGGAGATAAGGAGTTGTCACAGCTGCTGTCCATGCAGTCCTCAAACCAGAGAGTACTGCAATAAATCCTATTTTATTTTATGGACAAATAAATGCTGAGGTAAAATATTCGAGGATCGTTGCTTGAATACTTGCCATAGCAGTGCTACTGTAATAACCACTATGACATTAATTTACTGCAATGTGCCGTAGGAAGAAGGAAGAAGGAGGGAGAAGGGCATTAAAAGAGAAAAATTACTATCCTTCGGATTTATTGGGATTGGCCTTCCTCATTTTCAGCCATCATTAGTTGATTAGGTGCTGATGACAGTATGGACAAGCGTGCTAGAATAGTTGGCTAAGAAAAGCCCTAAAGGAACTCTGTTAATTGAGATGATGTTCATATTGTACTTACTGAACATAACTGCAGACAGTGAAATAAGAGCTTAGTGTTGTGTAACAGACCACATGAACATTCACTCATTATCAGTCTGTAAAGGGGTGAAAACACTGCATATAGGCTACTAGTTCTACAGAAGAAAAAAAAGAGATAATATTAAAACCTGAAGACTATCCTGAGAAACTGTATTTTATACAGCCTTCTGGGAGGTGTTGAGAAACATGTCTAATGTTGTTCCACAGTTCCATTAGGGAGACATTATGGTATCAAAGGAACTGACAATTTACTCATGCCTTCATCGTGTAAGAGCTCTGCACCTGAACATTACAGAACAGCCAGATTTTGCTTACCTACTATAAACTTAAATGTTACCGATCCTCTTTTGGTAACCATATTCCACACACTTAAAATTTTAAAGTAATCTGGAGAAAATGGTAAAGAAATGTCACTCTATGCCTCTTTTAAGCTTGTTTGTGAAAAGTTCACATTATACATGAAGAGAGAAACATGCACAGAGCCTGCAATGCAATAGATACATGGAATCAACAACAGCATTTTGGTAACAATGGCAGTGCTATTACCAATGACTCCATAATGTTAAATAATTCAATATGGACTGTAGCCTACCTCTTGCCGTGGTCAGGATGAATTTCAAACTTGGTGCCTAGACAGTCACATAAAAAACCCTCTAAAAGCTTCAGAATGAAACGGAGAGCAATTTAAAGGATCCTTTCAATTTTAGGCAAATCCACAAGTTTTTTCAAACAGTCCTATGAACCTATTCTCCTTAGAGCAAAATTTGAAGCATTGTGCTCTCAAAGTTAAATTAAATCTGGCCATTAGTGTGTCCTTATTGAACACGTTCAATTACAGGTAACAAGTCCTCAGCAACTGCAGAAAGAGTTCACACAAAACTATGAAAACCCAGAAAGCATTGCTTAGTCAGAGAGAGACATTATTCCAACTCAGGAAACTATAGTATCAGCTCTGATAAAGATAAATAATGGTATTTACTAACCTACTATGGTAAGTCACTGGTGCTGAGGTGGTAAACACTGAGCCCATGAGATGGTGAATAGCAAGACAGTTCTTCCTGAACCAAACAGGAACTTGATTCCTTTGGTCATTTGTGAATCAGAAATTTCATCTTTCAACACTTGTGAACACTCTTTGCACTAGAAATACTTAGGACTCTGGGTCAAAACACAGCACAGAAGTTTAGACTATGCTTATTAGGAACAGTGTATGATGGACCAGAGAGTGGAAAAAAACCTACATTTTTTTGACTTAGCAAGTGCTTCAAGTGCATCACTACACAGTCAAATCAGAAATTACACATGCAGCTGGCCATCCATGCTCACAGATATTGTTGGCATCACTAATCTCTAGCCCAAATTTGTCAAGGGATGTTATTAGCATTCAAGGGCTTCTTCTGCCACCAAATTCTTCTTACAATAAATATGGTTCTATCTTTAATGTCCAGTGAGATAATAAATGATGTTGCCTTTTTTCAGACATCTGTTGTGACTTTGGCATTCAGCTTGGTGGAGGGGGAGTAGCAATTGATCACAGTATTGGATATCTAGACACAATGTGGTAACATTTTCAGTAAAAGGCTCTGAAACTCTAGCAAGAAGTCTGAGGTAGGCACAAGAAAAATGGAGAATATTTGAAGAGTCAAGATAAGGAATCAAGACATCCAAAAGAAACAAGAGATTCAGGATCAGAGACGTGCAATAGTCTCAAAAACGTTAGTGCAGAAACATTCCCTTTATAATACTCATCCCAGAAAGCTCTAACAGGATCAGGCTTTTATAGTTCATGTTGTCTGTCTGTTTCTAAAATCATTGTGATTGTGGATTCATGTATTACTGTCATGGCAGTGACAGAGAACAGATCTGTTTGAAGTGCGCTTTACCAAGGCCTGTCAACATTTGAACTCGAAGAGTGATAGATTTGACAGGTTTGGGAGATACTGTTTCCTGCCACTACCCGGGAGGGCTGACACAAGAAGCAGAAATACGCCAGGCCCAAGCTCTGAAGTTTTCACCAGGTCTTGCTGCTGGCCAGGCACAGTGATGTTGCATAATTAAGAACAGGAAAATAATTAGAATAAACACTTTATGTGTAAATCAATCCCAGTGGAGACCAGTCGTTATCTGCACAGTGGGAAAATGCAGAATGAGATGGAGATACACAAGATGTCATTGTTTGTGACAGTGCCACGAGATCGGCATGGACAAGACAAGGAGTATGAGGTCTATACAAGTTTTCTCTTTGTTACCAAATACACTACTGTGAAACAAGGATGAATAGGATAAACTCGGCACAAATGGTGATATCTTAACTTTATAGAATTTAAAAAACACAGCATTGCTTATAAACAAACATGTTAAAATATTTTTCTCTCACCTTCAGTATAGAAAATCTGTTTGTCTAAAATCAGAAAAAAAAAATCTTCCAGTCTGAGTTAGATTTGTTACATAAGAATTACAGCACAAAGACTTGCATCTTAAAAACATCCACTAAAGTAATGTTGTTACAAGTTACTGGTTTTTTGCAGTATTGTGTTCTTTGCAAGAATAAATTTGATCTACAAGTTGTGGGGTTCTCTAAAAGCACCTAGCCCCTCCTGCTGTCATCTTTTACAGCTGAAACTCAATTTGCCTTTCCTTCTTGGTACTTTGAAAACACGTCACAGAACCCTGCCTATTTAGGCAACATGTAAAGCCTTTCACTGCAAAAGACACGGAAAGGCCCAAGTAAAGCCTGTGCCACATGTTTTTATAGCTTGTATCTCTTTCCTCAGCAGGTATAAAAACACTGAACTCATCCTTTGCATCCAGAGGGTACCTGGCTCGCTGGCCAACCCCATCTGCCAGGGATGTTGATCGTGGGGCAGCCTTTCCTGTGCTCACTGTTCTCAGCAAGTCCCTTTGCTCCAAAGCTATCTTTGTTCTTCCTTACACAACACAGCTGACTGGCACACTCAGTCTCCCTCCTTCACAACTTGCACTTTCCAAGAGCTTCCACATCTTCCCATGTAACCTTGCTGTACTTTCAGTGTCTCTGACAGGTTATTCTCTGTCCAGGTCCTCATTCAGTCAACGTTGATCCCTTAACACGATCTCATTTACCTACACTGCTTTACTCAAATTTCTGTAAGGTCATAGGGCTTGCATTGCTCTATCCCATATATACATATGTGTATTGCCAAAGTCTCTCTCTTTATCTCCTGCAAATAGAACTAGATCTTATCTCATCCCATTAACTCCCTTTAATCTTACCACACCTCCACATCTACTTAATCCTATTTCTCCATACTGCAGTGAGAAGCAGCTGCTGCTTCACTACACACCTACTCAGAGGGGCTGCTGCTCCATCTGCCAACCAGAATAACCATCAGAGATGGCCCTACCTCGCTATAGTCCCTTCACCCAGCATTACTTCCCTTACTATGACTCTTGCTCCTCCCACACACCACTGCAGAGCCTCCTCCCCTTGCAGGCTCTCACTGATAAGCAGATGGAGCTTCCAGTCTAAACTGTTCTTCTATTACAGCATCATGCTGATCAACTGAGACAAGCATTAGCCCAGTGCCACAGGAAGAGAACAGAATCCATTTTTCAGAACAGTGGGTGAGAACTGATTTTTTTTTCACTCACCCCTTAAAGGGGTTCTGCATTTAAAGCAAAGAAAAAAATGGAAAATGTTTATCTGGGACATGAAAATGAGCAATTTCCTTGTAGCTAATTGCATGCACCCAAACCTACTTACTCAGTTTTTTTGTTTTTTAATTTATATAATAGATGTGCACCAACCTGGTTCTGCAAATGACCAGGTGCCTCGGGAGTGATGAAATTTAAGCTGAATTTCTTGTAACGCAATTTAAGATGTGCTAGAGCCACTGGAGAGGGTATTAAGAACATTTCTCAGGACTCTAGCACCTATGAAGCAGCTCAGTTACACAGCAGGGTGCTTTGTCTTCCTTCCCCAAGCTTCTGTGAGATAAGACTAAAACATAGGTACCATTATGGCAGAAACCACCTTTGCATCAAGAAATCTAATGAACAGTATGTGCGATGTTATTCAATTCAGCTGCAGCCCACACTCAATTAATTCACCCTCTTAACACCTTCTTAACAGTTTATATTGGATAATAAAATGGCATCTGAGTGTCTTGTCTCCAGGTTGGTAAGAGAAAGGGTCAGGGCACAGAAAACAAGATACCTATTCTTTTATTCTCTTCATTGAGGCTGAAGAAAGATGAGTCTCTTGGGGTAGTGGGGGAAGTTAATTAAGAAAATCTTCAGTATTTAATGTTGCTACATGTAAGTCTGTCTATACAGTTCTTAGAGAAGGTTTGATCACTAGCAGAACAAAACATGATGGATCCATATTCAACCTCAGCAAAACATGCAGAAGAATTTTTGGAATTACATCACTGCTTCCCCATGCTATGCTTGATGTCAAGGGAAAGATGAGATTTCTATCCCCTCAGAGTCTTCAATATTTTCAAAATCTTGTTACATGGTATTTTCATCCAGGTGACCACCACTTCCTAATGGAACCATGTCCTGTCCCATCACTGCTTTTGGGGGAAATGAGGCCAAGTGAGTCAGGTGACTGGAGATTGTGGGGATTTATAGGTAGCATAGAAAAAATTGTAGCAGGAAGGAATCAGTGAAGAGATTATTGGTAGGGCCTAGGGAGACCTACTATAGTCAAGTATCAGACTTGACTGAGGAGAAACTAGTAAAAAGATATAAACCCAAAGATGTAAAAAAAATACATCATTATCTTTACAAAACTATATCTTGCTGAGTAACTTATCTCAAGTGGCATTCCCAAACTGTCTGGGGAGACTGGCTGTGTTTGACAGATTTTGATTTCATAGCACTGTTCATATTTTGTGAAAGAATAAAATTACCCTTTTTTTAATATACATCTTTGCTATATCTGTCTTCACTGATTTTTCTAAGAACTCAACAGATCAGGTGTCAATCAGATCTTCTAGCACTACCCCTCTACATGTCAGAAGATATTTTTGTTCTTCTCTTATTTTCCATAATGTATTTCTAGACTCTACACTGGGACTCCAAACCTGACAAATTTAACTATTTCAGTAAATTAGTTCATCTACAATAGATAATAATAATAGATAATAATATCTATTATAGGATGGTGAACAAATAAAGAGAATAAAGGCATGATACTATTCCTTAAGAGAGAGTTCTATACTATTTTTAGATAAAATATGACTGTAAAGAAAGAAATTGTCCTTGTAAAGATTAATTAACCTGAGTATTCTTGGGAACTTATTTCATAGCACAGCTGTGGCCTGGAGGAAAGAGGCACTGAATGAAAAAAAAAACACAAAACCTATAGGAAGGGGATCACAAAGTAAATTCAGAAACATTTACATATTTTACAATGACTGTTTATATAAGAAGCAAAACAGGTATGGCCTATGAAACTTTCCTATGTTCCTTGCCAGCCTACAATATAAGAATTTAGCTTCTAACTGTCTAACATTATGCAAGAGACTGTTGTAGTGCATACAGGCTATTTTAAGACTTTTTTTTTCATTTCTCAGTCATCTTCATAATGGAAAGTAATTTTTCATATTTTAAGATCTGACACTGTTTACTATATGTAAATTCACACTGTCTTTTGTCTTTTAGCTGCTGAATTTAGCACCTTTTCCTTTAAAATCTAACTTCCCTTGGTCAGTAAGGGTTATGAGGGATGCTTTCTGGTCCTCTGGACTACCCTTGAATGATTTAGGTCTGCTCTAAGGTCATTCCAGGGATTCTTCACATGCTCTGTGCCACCAGCTGGAGGATTCTACATAAACATAAGGGAATGGAGATAAATCTTTTCCCTTTGGCACACCAAGATACACCGAGTGCATCCCTCAGCACAGGGATACTGGTTGTCTTGGTGTAAGATGGTTAGCACTATGCAGCACCCAAACTGGCCAGTGTGCTGGGCCAAATTCTTTAGAGAGGTAGCCTGAGTATTCCTGTACTGCAGCTTATACAGTGAGAACATACTCTGAGGCTCACAAAACAGCAGGTAGAAAGGCTGGAGCACACATGTTTTTGTCAGCTGGGAGCTCCTCAAAGAATTTTATTAAGGATCATTTACATAGATACAGTTAGTGTTCACCATCTGTGTGGTGAATCTCTTTGAAAATAATTTTCTGAATGATGTTGGTTTTGCTTAGAAATTTTTAAAGTGTATTTATAAAATTCAAAAGCACCTGTTTGCTAACAAGGTGGAAAATATTCAGGGCTGCCCAGAGCTGTTACACATATTCTATAAGGAAGTGAACCAGTATAAATACCCAGTAAATTAGACATCAAAAGAGGATATTCAAGAATATGCAGCAGAGTTTGTATAACTGATAGAATTTTTCCTGCACACTGCTAAAATAGACTGCAGTTGCAATGTAGCAGATCTCAAAAACCAAAATAAAGAGAGACTCCCCAGCATAGGCAAATACCACTTTTGGAATATCCCTAATCATATTGCAAGAGAGAATCCTGGGAGCTGTAGGAGCAGAGAAAGGAAACAGAATGTATAAGGTTTACAAATCACACCTCACTCTTTTCTCTGAGCTCAAGCAAGGAGCACTTCTATTATTTGTCCACAAGGTGTTCTGCAGCATCCAGTGTGAAGACAGGACAGAGCTCATTCTAGACTTTGCTGGTGTACCTCAGCAGCCTTCCCTCCTTCTCCCAAATGTCCTGCCCAGACTGTCACTCAGGCAAGCCCGAAGGGCAACCAGGGCACGACAAAGCCTATTTTTAACAATGCTGTCAAATATTCATTTTAGACGGGCCAAGATCAACTTTCTCAGGCAGGTCTTGGGAGCTGGAGCAGCAGTAGGCTGCAGGAGTGCAGATGTGCCTCAGGGCATGCCCAGGTAGTCAGGTGCAGACAGCTGCATCCCAGCTGTGCTCGCGTGTGGAGCCGCACAGCTGGAAACCAGCCAAGAGCAGTTTGGAAGCTGCAGAACCACACGGAGCACAAGACTGAAGCAGAGATGGCATGAGCATGGCAGACCTGCCCATGGGCATGTGGCTAATCCAGCTGGCTGAGCACCCTCATGTGCTTGCAAACAGCCAAATGGCTACGTGCCTCACTGAATCAGGGCTACAATTTGGGCTCTTTTGTTTTAAAACAACTTTTTTTTTTTTTTTTTTTTTAAATAACTGCTTTAAGGAACCGATGGCACCCAGACACAAAGTAATAAGCACCTATGACAGGAATAATTATAATGTTGTGAAAAACTCAGAAAGAAGGAGGGGGAAAAGAAAAGCCAAAATGATTATAATCTTAGGGAAATATGCATTTACCAAGTAAATAATAGGGCTTTCTGAAAGTCCCAAATAATTAACACAAATCTAAACCCTCTGGTGTTCATTCTCAGGAGAGACATTTGAGACAGATGCACCCAAGAGAATGCAACTGATGAAAAGGAAAATATTCCAATCTCCTGGCTAAACAATGTGCTTTGTGTAGATTTTTAGTAAGTATTTTAAACAGGAAATTAAAATAAATTGGTAACTGTTGCACAATGCTCATATACCGACGTGATAAGAATGTTTTAAACATCATACCAAACTCCAGCAAATTCAAAGTTAATGTTGATGGTCTGCATTTAACAGACCTATTATCCTCATTACTATTAACAGCAATGTCTAATGGCCACACTGCAGCTCTGAAAATACTTTCAGAAGTAACATCATGAACCTGAACTCAAAGGGAATGTTCATATAGGCTAGATCATTTTATGACTTTAAAGATGAAGGGCTATACACTGCTGTGCTTTTGTTCCAGAGATCCCAAAGAAGTAAAATCAAAGAAGGTTTTCTGATATTTTTAACCTTTTTTACCCTCTTCCTTGTTCTATTAATATTTTTTAACCAGAACTGAACTCATCTTTCACAGCATTACATTTATTCATGATCTCAAGTCACAAAACTACTATGAACTCCAGCCACCTCCAAAGTGAAGGGTGACAAGATGGGACTACAGTTCAGACTAGGAAGTGAAGCATATCTTATTTCATGGAAGCTACATGGGAATGCTACAACATTAACACATTTTTATCCAGCAGCTTAAATTAATGTAGTGTCAGCATTAACTACAATAAACCTTCTCTTGCAGACTTTTCTCATGTACTTGCTCCACTATATATATAACAAACAAACTAAAACTTGCATTATTAATTGCACAGCAGCTGCATTAAACCAGAGGATAGCTTAAAAGCAACCACACTTGATGATCTTAAATGTCTTTTCCAGCCTAAATGATTCTATGATTCCCTGGAGAAAGCATTTTGGAGCATAAGCCCCACATTTCCAGAAGCCACCTCAGAACTCCACTCCTTAACTACAAAGAATATGTAGGTGATAGATATCACCATATTAAAAAACAATTGCAGCTATTTATTTATTTCATGGAAGCCAGAACACAACTATTTTTAAATAATAAAATCTTCGATGAAACAAAACATCCACTCAAATTTAACTTCAAATGCAAACACTGCTCTCACAGGAGTCTGTAGGGAATTTTGGCACTTGTTTCTTCAACAGTAAGATCAGGCTGCCTGCCTGGATCTCCCAAGTCCCAGAAGCCTATATTATGTCATTATTATTATTATTTGTCAGAAGCCTGAGAAATATGCTAGGCACCTCCCCACATAGATAAAAGGCCATAATCTTGAAAAAATATGGAAGGCTTATCCTGTTTTCACACTGCCTGTTGGACAGTTTAGGAATTAAGCAGGTGTCTCATATCGAACTCATATGTGAAGTCAAAATATCAAACCCTATCCCAGTACTTATATTTATATTTTCTTGCAGACTTTTAGGCATTTCTAAGTATTTTCTCTTGCAGTAGAACAAGCTTTTGTTTATGTATATACACATGCAAATAAAATGTTGAAGGCTGTGATGGCTTATCTCTATTTTTTAGGGATTTTTCTTAAATTGTTTGCCCAGAAGTTATAGGTACCACATGTGATGTGGCAGTCACTAATGTACTGTAACTATATTATCTCAGTGAATGGCAGAGTAAACAGGTATAAAAAACATCCATAAATGTTGGTACATCTGTTAGTACTTCCCTAACACTACAACAAAATTCAATATTTTCTTCAAAAAATTTCCAACATAATTTTCAGTCTGTGAAATACAATATGTGTATAAATTGTGTATATAAACAATTTAATACATTACATGTACAGCAGCTAAATACTCTGTGCAAAGTACTGACACATCCTGAAAAAAAACCATACTGGTTTGTATCTGAAAAATGCTGAATGCAAGCTTTAAATACAGAAGAACTTTAAACAAAGACACAATAAATTACTACAGAGATAGTAACCATGTATAAAAGTGCCTTTAGCCTGAAAGCTTAACATGTCAGAACATTAAACACCTCAATATCCATGTGAGATAAATATCAACTTCATATTAGAAATGAGTAGAGAAACACTTTGTTCCTCCTGAGGAACCTCAGTAGAACCTTGTGATGAAGCCCTGGCCTCAGTTCTGGAGTATAAACTATCTCCCACTATCACCAGGATAAGGACTGGTTTTCGAGGCTCCTGGAAAAGCCAGAGAACACCCTCATCAACTCACATCTGACCTACTCAACCTCTTCCAAATGCAAAAAAAAAAGAAAAAAGGGTATATTGAATGACAGACTGTAAACACCAGCTATTTTGGAATGTTACAAAGGCTGAGCAATGTTTAAGGTGTTTGCCACGATGACGATTTATTCTGCCAACAACTGATCCCTGCTAAAAATGTCCAAAATTTGGGAGATATGAGATATTGGCATTAGGTTTACCCACTTTATCAATAGTTGAAGTTCTTCTAAAACCATTTTTATTTGTTTCTTTCTGTATTTCATTCCACAGTGTGCTGGACACTGATTGAACTGTAAGCTTAACAAAAAAAAATAAATTCTGATTGGTTATACAACAATATCTAAAGACCAAATACAAAATTTTTCAGAGTGGTCATTAAAAATCCTCATTTTTTTCTAACTTTTAAATATTGCTAGTCTATCATATGGTCCCTGTCGAGCATTATACCAAAAAGAAAGTTCAGGAAATTCATAGTTTTCAATCTTTGAAGTTCATTTGCATACAAAGTGTATCTTTAAGGGAAAATAACTTGGCAGTGTCAGTGACAGGCACAATAGAAGCTTTATCACACTTTTTCTACACATCTAAAAACATTGCCAAATACTTCAGAATTTAACAGTACTTAACATTTATGAAATAAAGGCAGAAGTTTAAAATACGTGGGATAGCTGGTCCCCTTGTGTTGTGATACTGCACATATTTTCCCCTCATTTAGTGTTTGGTTTGTTTTTTTTTTTACCTGAGAAAAAAGAAAATGTATCATTTGAACTCTGACTCCTGCAAGTTTCTCTTTCCTTACTTCATGCTGCAAGTAATGGAACATAAAATACATAATTCCCAGAAGAAATTAGTATCATTGTTTGTTAAGCACCTATTTCTGGAACCACAAACACTGCTTCAGTTTTCCTTCTCCAGTGAAAACAGGGATTTTGTGAGCAGCAAGATTGTATTGAGAACTTCAATGGCTTTGAGGTTTTTTATCTCATAAAAGAAAGAAAACCCAATAGCTAAACTTTTAATTCCTGTACAAAGAGGAGTTGTCCTCAGGAAGACACATCATCTTTTACAACTAACAATGATCATATTTATACAATCTCAGTAAATGGTGTAAGATTTATAAAAGCAGATTTTCTTTTCTAAGTTTCAAACAGCATACTTGATCGTTAATAGTATCATTCTTCTCATCTAAGATAATGAAAACAGACATATCCTTTTGGTAATATTTCACTGTCTGACAAATACATCAGAAATCAGCATCTTGTACTTCCATTTTGCATTGTGAACGCTACCGAGGAATTACTATTTCTTTATTTCTACCTACCATTTTGAACAAATGGGTTGGGCAATACTTTATACTATGAATTACATTCTTGTGTAGTATTAGAAATAAAGATTTCTTTTAATTTGCATTTGACCTGTCACATCTCTTTAAACTTCTGATACAAAATAATGTATGAGCTAATGTTAATGGGTAAATTCAGCTTCTGTTAAAAGACAAAAAACCCCCAATTTACTAGCTTATCTAAAAAAAAATAATTAAAATACAGCTATTCTAGGTTTCTCTAAGCAATATATTTTCAAAAACATTCATTCTCTTCTAACTTACACTTGAACTTTATATTTTTTAATCTGGAGAAAAAAAACAATTTGCCAAATCCTACTTGCTCATAGTGCTTCTCTGATTTTTCTCAGTATTTTTATTGAAGTTCTGTGTACTACAAAGGTAGAGCAATAAACTTTATGGGCCAAATTTGGACTAACAAAAACAGGTACAACTCCGCTAAAGTTAAATGAATTGTCCCTGTTTGTATCCATAATAAAATTGGCTTTTTATGTTGTATTAAAAACAGAGAAAGCAAAAATCCTAACCAAGGTTTAAACTGGCAATGCCTCATACCTACTTTATCTTAAAACATCTACCTTTGGTTTTTAATTGTAGTGGTGCTCTGTAAAGAAACACGACCTTACAGGGCATTTTCAGGAACAGAACAGTCTATATATTAAAAGGCAGCAAATGATTCATAACTGCTTAGCGGTCAGGCCTGTGGGGCCATGCTTCCCATGTGAAATTTTTTTCTGCATTGCAAACTCTTACATTAAATTGTGATAAATGAAGAGCGGAGGCTATTCATACAAATCAATGACTTTAGTGTATGTGTCATTAGCCTGAGAGATGCAGGCAGCGGTCACTACTATAAATCATGTGATGATCTGCTGTCTGCGACTCGATGCAAGCAAGCAGATGCATTAGGAAGGTTAAAGAATGAAATTAATCTGTGCATTTCCCTTTCTTTCTTTCTTTTTTTTTTTTTTTCCCTTTAGTCACCTGGTCATACGGAAAGAATTAAAATCACATGATCCAAAGTTAAACTAGCTACAGAACAGTAAATTGGCTAAGTTAGATGTCACCTTTCAACTTAAAGTTAATTAAATATTAATGGGATTAATTTATTCATCATCACATGAAAAGTAAAATATATAGAATAGGTAAAATCCACCAGTGCTCCTCACACAGGAGTTGATATTATTAATTGCTTTTAATGCAGACTGTGGCATGAGACCACGCGCAAGAGATCAAGCACACTGCAAAATGTGCTCTGATACTTTTAAGTGCAGCATATTTCTTTCTTCACATTTTATAAATCCAGTGTTTAGTAACCCATGGCCATGCTCTTCATACCAGTACCTTGGAGTGGGTTATGAATATGAGTCAGGTTGAATGTATTACTGATGATGGAATACATTTCCAGATATCTGTGACTGGGAGTGTTAATGGTGAGAGTGTGCAAAAGGGGTCAGGGACAGTAAAAAGAGATATGGACAATATAATTTTAAAACTGGAATTAATGAATTTGGGAAGGCCATATTTGATATAAATGTTAGCCCAAAGCCTTCAGTCTTTACTCAATACTTATTCAGGCAAAACACCCACTGACTTCAGTGACAGATTTCCTGGGATAAGGACTAAATATGCCCCAGGAGTCAGATTGTCCCTTACTTTTACAGAAGCAGAAGTTGGGAGGATCATGCAAGAATCCTAGCCCCTACAGCATCCGTGTAGAACCTGCAGGAGATTATACAGGTCTGCTTCCCACTGCTCCACCACTTCCCCTTTGCACTTTAACATCACTCAGCAAGGAAGAAGTGGATATGTTGCAGAGCAGAGGCACAGAGCCAGAGCCACGCCCAGGACTATCAACACTCTACATCCTTCTCTGTAGGGCTCCCAAAGTCAAGCAACACAGTGGTAAGGACTCCAGGATTTGGCCTCTTATAACCAGGACAGCCTGTAATAAGGAATCCTGAAAAGGGTTTGAGGACTCTGCTTTGAGCGAGCAGTTGACTGTGGGCGCAATCAAGTGTGAAAGCAAATTAATGACAGAAGTGGCTGCATTTCAAAGGTGCTTTAAGCAGCCCATGGGCATAAAATAGTGCAGAACACCTTTACTCTTATGAAGGGCACTATAAATCAATAAAGTATAAGTTAGCTTGGACAGTGATCAGATAAGTATTGCATGTGTTTAATTCACTTAGTTATCCTTCCGAAAAAGATAATACACTCAATGTAGACATATTTCAACTGAATTGATAGTAGATCTGGATTGAGCAAGCCTAGAGACTGAATTGCTTTTATCCATCCCATCAAGAATAAGGATGAAGTTGCAAGCAAAATCAATGTCAGAAAGGTCTTACTGCCTCTTACAATAGCATACCTACTATCACTTATATTGAAATATACTAAAATTAATAATAACTACTAAAACTAAGCATCTGTCCTACTACGGTGTAAACTTCCAGCACGTTAAGAACTAATGACGTTAATTCAGATTTCTAAATCCTTCAAAGACAGAAAAAAAGCACAAAATCTGTTTCATATAATAGCTCACAGACCACAAAAATTATTAACTAAAGTTACCAAATAAAAGAGGGGAAGAATTGCAGTCAGTAGATTTAAAATTACTGTGAGTTGATTCCCCCAGTAAAGCCAGTCTCCTGTGTATTGTTCCACTGTCACTTAATTACCACATTGACTTTATATGTATTTATTTATATTTGGTAGCTTTAAGCTTAGGGCACACACCAAACACATATTTTAAGTTCATTTTCCCCACCATCATTTGGTTCTCCAATTGATCACATCTAGTCATCAAGCCTTTGTTACTTTATGTCTAGAGCAGTGATTGAAATCTAGTGCAAATATCACGCAGAGATTTTGGTCTGGGATAATTTAAATCTTCTAAACTCTGTATTGTTGCAGCTCAGCTTCTTCCAGCTACCTAAGCTGGGGCTGGATCATACTTTCTTTGGAGAGGTTTGCCTACATTGTAGACTGCAGAACTTCAGTAGAAACATTTATTTCTTTCCCAATGTAAATTCACTGATTTTAGGAATTCACATAATATTTGCTGCTCAATTTCCTGTAACATTCTGTTTCTGCCCATTCCTGAAGCAAGGAAGAGCTGTATTTTAAAACCAAATGAAGGGAGCCATAATGGAAAAGTAAGAGATGGCTGCCCATTTTAAAATGCAAGTGAATTACCTTTTAGGAAGCAGAAGAGAGTCCTGAAAAACTTTTGTAGTAACCTGTAAAAATCCCCCTCCATGACCATCTGAATATGAAATAGAAAAATGAAAAATATTGTGTGGATGAAATCGCTCCTTCCTTTTGGAGCAAATCCATGCTTCCTTTTTGGTGACTAATTCCTGATTTTTATATCATACGTCACTTTTGAGTAAATGCCAAAAAAAGAGGCAAAAGCTCTTTACAGTCAGTTGATAGTTTTATACTGTAGGTTTAAATTGTGGGTCGACAGGAAACCTGGTTTTAATTTTTAAGTGTTACATTAGGAGTATAAAATATTTCTTACAAAATCAGCTACTTTACTGAAATGCTTGGTGCCATACCCAGTTTATTTGCCTGTTTTAGGGACAGCTGGGGAATGTACATCATATTATATGACTGAATCAGGCTCCTTTCAAACACATAGTATGAATCACCTGCTACCTCGGTATTTCCTCAACACAGCTCTTTCTATCCACGTCCTGCCTCACACTGGACTCCATCATGCTGGATAATCATTGCTCTCCTTTCCAATTAGCTTCAAAGTGAAGGCACTCAGGACCTTGCAGAATTAGCTCAGCTCCCTACACATGTGGCCAAGAGGCTCATACTCCCTTGGTCCTCCCGTGAGCACAAGGATTGCTTTTCCAAGGGCAGGAGCCCGAGCCAGGCCCTTAAACAGCAATTATGGCTCCCTTAAATTACAGAGACCCTTCTCAGGGCCAACAGGGCTAGAACTTGCTGATGTCCCTTTATACTGGTTGCTTCTAAAGCTGATGACCAGGTGTTGGGATTGCCAACCAAAGGTATGACTGGCAGGTCACATCCAGGATCCTGGGTGGCTGCAGGAGGAGGCCAACACAGACCCCCGAGCTTGCTGTACCTCCCAGTTACCACACAAAAGACTAAAACACAGGGTCGTGGATAAAAGTGAATAAATGTTTCTAAATTCTTATCTTAAGCACACTTAAGCTTAAAGCTATTTAATTGAGGATTTAAAAGCATGTATGCTTTATGAAGCTGTGGCTACCTGCTTCATTCTCTTGCTCTTATTTTTGCTTTTATCCTTTTAGTCTTGAAGAAGCCTAATTAGAAGCTTGAACAGGGCTCTCTCTCCCTGCCCTTAAATCAGTAATTGGCTTCAGTGCAGAGACTGTCAGGAAATTAACACATCACAACATGACAGCTGTTAATTTTTTCTCCTTATTTGTCATATGAATCACTGCTGATTTGCCAGAGTGCATAACAAATTAGTGGTCTGTAATCAGCGGCCTCTCTCCTGTGTGCAGCACCTACTTGTTTTTCCCCTTTTCTCCTGAAGTCCATTACTTCACTGCTTCAGCAGGAATGACTGTTGCTAGGTGTGTCATTGTCAATAAATCAGAATAAGCAGATGCTAAAAGCGCAAGAAGCTCTTTAAACTTTGATGAAGGCTTTTAGTTACATTTTTAAACTTACACTTGGAACTGGATTTTTTTTTTTTTTTTTTAAATTGTCACTCCCTGGCATAATATACTGTCAAGTCTTCGGGTATCATCTTAAGCTTTGCATTCTTCACAACGTAGAGTTCAAAATGTGATTTGCAAAAATTAAAAGAAGATATTTTCATGAAGACAATTCTTAAAATGGTAAGGCCTGCTGTGGACCCCATGCTAATAAATAACAATTAGACACAATGCACAGTGAGATTTTCTTGTTGCCTTCAGATATATTTACTGTATTTTTGTATTATAAACTCTATTTAATATGAGTCAGTGTGCTTTATACACCACTAGAACTACGTGTATAAAAAAAGCCTTGAGTGCAAATACAAACCCACAAAATTCAGCAAAAAAATGGGTTAAAGTCTGTCCTCTAGACACTGGTGCAATTCAATCTTAGCATTTTTGGGCCCTGTTTTTTTTTTTCTAGTTTTACTAATGATGATGTGATGTATACCATTATTTACTAATAATGATATGATGAAGGCCACAAGAACAATATGCAATGGTATGCAAAAGCTGGAATGCTTCCTGTATCTCTGAGCTGTGCTGACTGTTGTACATGTGACAGTTTAAGAGGTCTGCTGTTGGCTGGTGTTCTTCTAAAATCGAAAACACTTTGGAAAAATGAACTGGAAAGACTGAACCTTAAATTATCAGACATATATAACTAAACTAAATAGACCCATTATGTATTCGGTATTTTGTGTCTCAGATAAATTAAAATAAAAACAGGACTATGATACATTTCTTTAGCAGAAGGACCTAATATGGACTCTGTCTTATGTTTCTTAATTTGTTTTGAAACATGCTTAAAGCACAAGATCCCCATAATTTTTTTTTAGTGCTTGTGGCATAGTTTTTTTCATTACATCCAACCTGAACAAACTACTTAAAAGCAAGAACAATGGAAAATGGGGAAACTTATACTCTGCAGTCAAACGCTGCACAACCCCTTGTATACGTCACACCTTTTTCTCAGGACTTAAACACTCCACCCTTCTCCTCCAGAAAGACATGAGGGGCAAAAAAAAAATGCTTGAAATGGCACCTGAAGGCCGGGTGTTCCTGGGGAGCTGCTGCTTCCTGCAGCTGTGCCATGAGGAAGGTCATCCTCACGCCAGGAGGCAGGAGGGGATCCCAATGCTCTGAGGTCACTCCTGTGAGGCACTGGCCGGGATCCAGCAAAGCACTTACACACCTGCTTTGCTTTTAAGGTGAGCGTGTGTCCAAGTGTCTCAGAGACAAAGTGCTCGGTGTCTCACGGTGCTGTTTGCATATGTTTATGAGTGAGATTTATTTCGTGATTCACAGACATCACACAATGCACCAGTGCTCCGACTCCATGGGTGCTGTTGCAATTTTCTACTTGACAATTATAATTTAAACATTTCAAAGTCTCTTCAGAAGAATTTTCCCTACAGTTAATTGGTGTTTTGTATTTACATGTTCGCACGAACATGAAATGGTTATTTTCATGACAATAATTATTTTTAAAATCTAAGGAGTTGAATTATTTATCAGCATTACATGTATTTTCTGAAATGATTTCTGTTTTATAAAGCGATGAAGGTTTAACTACTTGTAGGGGTTTAAAATAAATCCTTGATATTTGCATTCTTAAATACAACGTGTTTTTTAAAAAAATTTTTCTTCAATAAGGCAACCTATTTCAGAAATTCTGTTTTGTTTTTCAGTATTAATAAATATTTTTTTGAATAAAATGTAAACATTCCATTTGCTCCATCAAGCCTTGGTTTAAAAACACCTTAATTTTTTATTTACATTACAAAATCAGTTACCCTGAAAAGACCTGAAATTAGTACTTATGAAGGGTGTGCAGTATAGGGCAACTCTTTCAGCCTTTTTGAAATGCCACTACAAAGTGAACCTCAATACTGACTAAAAGGAGTTCCTTGACCTGCTGTAGTACCAATGCACAGAGGGACTGTATTGGCATCCCCAAGTCTTTAATAGGGCATCTGCAGCAGACAGCCTTTGTGCAGAAAGGTCACAAGTGAACACTGTTTACTGAGACTATAAATTACTATTTTTTTTAGCCTAACCAGACTCTACATGTCAAAAGCAGTACTAAGAAAATTATGGTCAACCAATATCTGTTTCAAAATTCAGAATTAAAAAAAATCTTTTTCAGTAACAATTGAGAAAAAGCTAGAATAATCAACTAAGGACAAAACCTTATCAAAATCAAAGTCACACAGGAACACTGGGCAACACTGAATTACCTACAGGTTTTCAAAGTCCCTGTCATGAGGAAAATAACTGTACAACACCCAACAAATGTGAGGTCAATGTGTAGATGTGTAGAACTCATTTGCACATCTCACTGCTTTATCAGCACTTCTGGGTGTATCATCTCCAAAATATATCATTATTAATTAAAATTCAGAGCAAAGAAATTATCAGCTGCGCCTGGTCAGAAATGGAAGGAGTTGTCAGGTTACAGACAATGTGTCAGCTATGTTTTGCTATGCCTTTCTGGGGTGGGGTTCTCTATATTCTAGGGTGAGACCCTAAAATTTTCATTAGGTCACTTGTGTTACCAATACTTGCTTAAGTGATGAAGAACTGAAGAGACAATGTTTGGTTGTACCTCATACAGGCTGGCCACTGTGTTGCTGTTTAATAAATCACAAGCAGGAGGAATTAAAGCAAGTATAGTAGGCTTGGTATTTAGTATTAAACTTCCATTCTGTCCCCAAGAAGGTTTCAGGAGCCTGTTATTCATGGCCTCAAAACGAAAAAACAATGGATTTGCCAGTGACTATAAATATACTATAAACCATCATGTACATTTAAATTAAGTATTAAGATGTTCTTAAGGGCATTTGACAACAATAGGAAATTTTACTAGGAAGCCTCAGTTGTCAGTGTTTCCATTATGAATCTAGAGAGAGATTCCTTCAAAAGTTCTGAAAATCTGCAGAAGTTAAAAAAAATATAAATAAATTTAGCAAAATATGCACAGGCAAAAGCCTTAAAAGTAGGAATCTTTCCCTAAGGGATGTAGAGAGGGAATAGACAGGAATTATTTTCTATTAATACTCAAAAATTCTGAGAGTCACACCGAAACACTAAAAAGAATCATTATGCTGATTTACTAAGACATATAAACTTGCATTCTAGCTCCCTGGGTACCCAACTTGAGGCCTTAAAGAAGCCTTAAGGAATACATGTAATGAAGTTTATGCTCCTGAGCCTTAATTTTTTCTTCTTTCCCACTCATACTTTCTAAAATTTCAACAATAAATATTTCCGATAACTTTTATGAAATAATATTTTAATGCTGTTTTTCAGGTAATGTTTTTTAAAAGATGAGTGGGAAGAATTTGGGCTATGATTTCAGGAATCTTATTACACAGAAAAGGTAAGAGTCTTTCCAGACTGATGAACTGTGTTCATATGAAGACTTGCTGTGCTAACATCTAAAATCTCAACAGTGTTTCACGCTTCTGGAAAAAGCAAGGGTCATCAGTAAAAGATAAAAAGCAGGACTTACTTCCCTGTTTAATACTGCTCTTCAACAATATTCACCACTGTTTATTAAAGTTCTTTGATGGCCATGAAAAATACACTTCTAAAGATAACTATCCACTGCCTAATACAATGATTTAACATCAGTCTAATCTTATCTAGTGACTACTGGCAATTAGTGCCAGGAGAACAAATTAGAAGCTGTTTTGTATATCAGATCATCACAGCATTTCAAAACACCTTCTCTGTTTAACAAACATTTCTGCATCTCTTATGGTATGCTGGAATATCTTTAATTACAATGCCATTAATTTGTAAAAGTCATATTGTCCATCTGGGGCCCTCCAACTGTGGAAGAGTATTTGCAAAATTGGAGAACAGTATTAACACCTGTCAGAATGTAAAAGGCTGGTTCAGCCTTCAATTAAAGCGATGTTGAATTTTCTTTCTTTCTTTTTCTCTCTCTTTCTCTCTCTTCCTTTTTCTCTCTCTCTTTTTCGCTTTCTCTTTCTTTCTGTCTCTCTCTTCCTTTTTCTCTCTCTTTCTTTCTCTCTTTCTTTTTCTTGTCACAGGCAGAATGTTTTTAAGGCATAATGTAGAATCGCAGCTCTGAGGCCTTCAATAAGCCACTCTCATTGAAGTAAGAAAATCAGTAGTGGGAAGAGTGCAAAAAGGTGGTGTAAAAGTTAAATCAGCAGAAAGTGGAAGCAGTTTCTAGTGGTGTAGCACCACAGTAGTAGCTTGCTGACATCAACTCATTTCCTCAAGCGTGTTTGGTATCTTTCCAGAGTCAGTACAGTCCTGCTTCTCACCATGGGCACTTCCACCAAAGCATGACAAGGGCTGTATCACCAAGCCCCAGGACAGCACGGTCAGTCCTTCTACAACAGAGGAGGGCAGGCTGAAATCTTGCTGAAGTCATGTTTGATTAACCACCAGACAGAACTGCAGCAGTTAGGAGGGGATAGTACAGAGTCTGGGTGATGGCACAAAGGAGGGACTGGGATGTAGCTGCCCATCTAGGAGGATACACAGCCCCTGGCAGGGACTGTTGGCGTGGAGTGGAGCAGGTGAATGAAAGAACATCAGAGTTGAGTACTCCAGGTCCTGAGAACTGCCACTGTGCTTCATGCTTAGCTTGTCTAATTAGTGAGAATTAAGAGTCTAGGGAAAAGTAAACTGCACTGGAAAAAGAAAATGAGTCCTAGCAAAGGGAGATGGTGTAAATTCTGCTGCATGTTGGAGCTTAGAGATATCTTAGGAGATCTTTGTTTAGGACAGAGCAGAGTTTTGGGATATAATACTGACGTTCCTAAAAATCTTTTCTGTTAAGTGTTCCTGGAAGGGATTTATATCAGAAGATACTCAAAAGAGCCCATGCAGCTCCAAAATGGATGTCTAGGTTATTTTCTAGAAGAACAAGAGTTGTTTGTTTATGTCTAGATCAGAAATTTCTTGGAAATATATAAGCATGTGTTTTGTAAGACATGAAGCTGAAAATGATATCCAGTATGTCCCTGCATCCATTCTGTTCCAAAAGGTGGTTCTGAAACTGAGCAACAGAGGTCAAAGAAGAAAAGGAGGTACTTTTAAAGTTATTAAGCAGCTTTATAAACCAAAATAGTCCAATTTACTTTTGGGAAAATGGTGATTGCTGCATTATTCAGAGAACATTGCCGAGCTTTTTTCTGCATTACAGAATCTCTATATTTCTTGGAGTATATAGAAGAAAAGAGAAAATTGTGCAAGTCCTAAAATGTGGAATCCAAAGCTAAAGAATTTACTTTAAAGTCACAGAATGTTTAGCTATTACATGACCCATAAACATTTTTGTTTCATGAGTGAATGTTTAATCTAGCACAATACTGTTCCAAAGGAAACCATTAATAGCAACATTTTGTAGCAGTTGTGTGCATGTCCCCACTGGACCTCTAAATGAAGTCTGCATAAGGACTGCAAAGGTAGTAACCCTGCAGCTACAGCTATAATTATCGGGATTTAATGGTGTTTATGAATGACTTGCTATGAGTCAAAGGATAATAATACGTCTTATTAAAAATTTATTCCAAGTTATTTTTACAAAACTTTACTCATTTACATGTCACCAATGATTGTTCTTTTAAATGAAACAATAGAACAATAAGGAACATTTAGACTTCAAGAGAAATCCTAGCACAGGGTCATTATATAATGACTCAGTAAAAACAAACAAACACGTAGTCTTTGTAATATAGCAATTAAAAATATAAGCCTAAAAGTGAATGTGTGGAGTAAAAAAATTAAAAAAAAAAATGAAAAAAACCCCAAAACCTAAAAAAATCAGTCTCTAAAAAAAAGACTTTTAGTGCCATATAAAAATAATGCTAAACTCCAGTTCTGATTCACTAAGATAAATGACCATAGATCTTTTTAGCAGCTAATGACTGAATATGATCCAAATGGAACTACAGCCAGATGGCACATGTGATTCGTGGAACATGGCTATCAGATCAACCACAAACCCGAATAAGCTAATCTAGTTCAAGATGCATTAACTAATAATTCCCAGGAAGTAAACATTTCAAATGAAAGAAATCCAAGGAATCTTTCTTTCTTCTTTACAAACTTAACAGCAACATACCCATAACAAAAAGGAACTTCTTGCATTCCAGGTCAGAGAAAAGGGAGATGGAGGATCAAGATCCCTTTCCAAATTTTTTCTCCAGTTAGTTACTGGTTTAGATCCAACACAGCCACTTTAGTCTGATATATCTGTACTCTTTTCACCCCAAACTTCAGTCTCCAGTAGAATATTTAGACATTACCTAAGCTTTAACAATTATAAGCAAGGTTTTTTACTTCTAGAACAAGTTTACATGTTGCATTATTTTAGCACACGGATAGGAGAGTCATTTAAAGTCACGACTAGAAAACAACTATCAAGACTTCTAGATTCTGCACATATCTACCACTGATATAGTGTCCAAGAAATCTAAAACTCACAGGAAAATTAAATATATTGATTGTTCAAAAATATTCACGAATGTGTTTGTCATCTATTTAAGACCAGCTTCCTAAAGAGCTGTTACTGAAACTCTGAGAGTAAGTCACTACAGTTAGTCAAAAGGTTTGGTGTGTTTTCCTCTAATTGCACAATTTTGCCCACCAGATCAATGGAACACATAAATGATTTTGATTATCTTATTATTATATTATTTTGGATTTCATGCTGGAACAAAGAGGTTTAAGAATCAGCATTGCTTTAATACAGAATGGTGAGGACACCCTGGGAAATGATTAAGGGATATGAGGACAGAGGCAGCAGGTGCAGTGAGAGGAGAGGCAGTAAAAGGCAGAACCAGTGAACTGTTACCCAATAGTATGACAGTAAAAGTATGAACACTCATTTTTGCTTGACGAATATTTAAGTGCTTATAATTAAAACATGCTCTTAAGAACATTGTGATCAGGAAGAAAATTGGAAAAAAAAAAGACACAAATGCACTCCAATCAAAAATAGTCTCAGTATAAATGAATAACTGGAGATTTTTTAAACTCGTCACTCTGTTCTGATCCTTAGCTAACCCTCAGAGACATGTTGTTGTAAAGGTTAATTAATTAAAGTGCACAGAAATGATTATTTGAGAGCTGCTAGGTAAGTGCAAAGTACTGTTACTATAGGTTAATATTTTGCTCTTAGGGCACAGCCATGTTTGACACCAATGTGCATTACATTCTGAGACAAACAGTTTCAAAGCTCAGGGCCTTATCCTACTTCTGCTGAAGTAAATGGGAATCTTTCTGTGGGTGTTAAAGACCTTTAGATCTACCTCTGAGGATACAGCTGTATGGTATAAAGCCATCTCCTGGCTCCATTAGCCTGTGCCTCTGGCTCAAGACAGCTAATCTGTTTTGCTTCTCAGGCCAGCTAATTAGATCAGCAGCTATAGGATCTAGCCTGTGAATCTTCAGAGGAATGCCACTGCTCTGTACAGAACTAAGCACAGAACACACAGGGAATTTGGTAAAAAACAAATGAGTTCAAAAGTGGCAAGTACCCCCTGGTTCCCAAGGACATCATGGAAATTCACAGATGCTCAACACCACTGACCATGGGTCAGATTTGAGCCACTTCTTCCCGATGACACTTTGTCTCTGTTATCAGTAATTACATCGTGTTACAATCAGACTTTTGTTCACAGAACTTCAGCAGTTTGCTAAGAGCTCTCTCATCTCCCCTCAAGCACCTTGACCCCCTGCACATTCACCTGTCATGAGATATGACACATAACCAAGAAGACACACAAGAATTCTGAGACCAGCCTACCAGCATTTCTTTCCCTCTGCAATTAGCAGAAACAACTGAACTATTTTCCTCGTTGCACAGAACAGGACAGTGTTTATGCCTTTCTCTTAGAAGCCCACAGGACTCTAGAACTCGCTCCCTGTAATTCCAAAAAGCCCACATTTAGGGCCTCTCCAGGGATGCAGCAAGACATCTGTTCGATTAGGGAATCCGAGATGAGAAGGGATGAAAAGCAATGGTTAGTTCCTTTGGAACTGAGTACAGTTCTGTTAAGGTTTAATCTAATTTAATTGACCATATAATTAAAAATGTTATGCTTTTAGAGCCTTGGACAGACACCTTTATCATTTTATACATGAGCAAATAAATAAGAAGTTCAGAGCTGAATTTGAAGTCAGAATTCAAAATTCAGGATTGCTTGGACTTAAGAAGTATTTCACACATCACAAAAATATACTTGTAGAGTGTAACTGGTACAACAAGAATATTCTCATAATGCTGTAATAAGAACTATGCACAAACTAAAACCTAAAGTGGAACATGTGAACGGTGAAACTGCTGGTCCTGTTCACTGTGACATGGATTATTTTACCTGGTGCAGCAAACAGCAAGTCCATCTACTGATTAAGATGCTGGGACAGATGTTTCCAAAGCTTAGGGACCTGATGTTCTCCATCCATTTCCTCTATAAATCCTGGAAACAGGCAGCATTGAAATTCTGTTAAAAATGAACAGAAGGGAATTATCTATGAAAAATGTTTATTTAAGGAATATTTGAAAACAAATATAGATATTTTATCTGTCCTTTTCACTCAAATAAGGAAAAAAAAACCACAAGGAGCTGCCTGATTTCTCAGTTATTATCTTCCAAGGAAAAGCAACGGGTACAGATGAAAATGTAGAAGAAAAATCAGCAGTGTTTTCTCAGCTGTTGTGTAGAACCACCTTATCAATTAATAAGAATTAATAAGAATTGTAAGAATTAAAAAACTGATTTGGAAATACAGACATGGAACAACAAAAGAGGAAATATATAGAATTGTGGTGTGATATACTGGTAAAAAAATAAAATGCAGACAATCTCCTTCAATATGACATCACACAGTACTTTTAAATGAACTTGTATACAAAATATTCTTGCATGTGTTCAAAAAGAAGATTGCTGATAATACAATTATTGAAAGATTTATATGCATTGAAATCCTCTTAAGTAAGAGCAGCAGTGTTATTTCAATTTAGGCCAACAGTTTTTTAAAATAAAATAATTTCTCTCTAACAGTTATGGGGAAACATTTATTTCCTTTTCTCTACATTTAAGTTTGCCCTACTACTAATTGTTATTCCTACCTATTCTCCTTCCCTAAATGATGTTGAAAGTAAAAGAAAGGATGCTTGCCTATTTATATTTACTCTTTCTGTTCAAAACAGAGTACCCTATTTGCTCACCATCACATCTCTGTAGGAGGAGAGGAGAAAGTCAGAAGAAACAAATACCAGGAGTGAAGGCATTTGTTCACAAGGAGGACAATCCTAGATTTAAATTTTAACTGTGGAAATGTTTTATGATTTTAATTTAGACACCACAAGGTTTTTTTGGTCTCCTTACTCTCATATCACCATTTCCTCCTCCTTTTACTCCTGTGTGCTTATTCCTCTTTCAAGCTTCCATGACTTGTAATAGCAAATTGAAAATATTTTTTCTGTAAGATTTTTATCTTTTAAAAGAAATAAATTTACAAAACTGTATGGGCAAAGTGTGCAAATTTGCATACATTGTATATATTGGGTTTCCCTCAAGTATTTTTTATATGTTTATAAACCATAGATGTGAAATAGAAGAAAGAAAATACAAAATAATTGTAACATATTAGCAATTTACATTTAATAATTGATTAATTACTTAATAATACTTGAAGTATACATCAAACTTAAATTATATCTTATATCTGTCAGGAAAGAAAGACTACCTAGATGCTTTATAGGCACGAAGTCTCCAGGGAGTGCCACAAATTCACTTCATGTCTTTCAGAAATTAATTTTCCATTTGGACCTCTGATTTAGCTGAAAGATGTGTAAAATCACATGCAGACAAGCAGGCAGGAATGGAGAGGTCTCTGTTGACTGTGTATCTGAGCACCTTCTCACTCATTGCTCATTCTAAAACATGGATTGGAATGTGCTGGGCTGAAGAAACAGGCACCTGGCACTGGTGTTTCCTGGAGACATGTTCAAAAACTAGGCAAACCTTTCTTGTTTTCTTCCCCTGTGAGCACTGGCAGTTTAGCCACACAGACCTGATTTTTTTTTTGAAGATGAGCATCCCCTACTATTTTTATAGAAGTCTGTGACCCTGGGAGACTGTCATTTGGATTGTGTTACCACCTTTTCTGGTTTTGCAGTGTTAATACTTACAACCAAGGTACCAGGGCTAGTACGTTGGTTAATTTCTTTTATCAATTATTTTGGTGACATTTTCCAAAATTTTTTGTGAATTTTCATAAAATTTTCCTTGGTTTCCTTTCCTTAAAATTTTCCTGAAATATCTTCCCTACAGTTTCAATACATAGAACTATTATTTCAATTTACCATTTTCAAATTAGAACAATTATATTTGAAATATGCTTCAAATTAAAATACTTGTATAGCCCATAAATTAATGATTTTTTTTTTTTATTTTAACATTTCAGAAATCAGCTTTTTACAACAAATTTTCTATTTTGTTTTTGATTTAGTTTCTTTTTAATGTTTTTCATTTCAGCTGTTGATTTGTTCTGTGTTTCCCTCCTGTGTCAACCTTGGCAGCCCACTTTTCCATTTTGTATCAAACTGCTGTCACATAACTCCATTTCTATCACACAATGCCCTGTGTATTCTTTCCCAAATGGGTACATATTGTGTCTGATTGGTTCAATGTAGTCACTTGCAGTCACATTTAAAACCAGCCTCTTCTCAGGACCAAGGATTTCTCTGTTAGAAGCCCTGCCTGAGGCAATGCCCAAAAGACTGAATCTTTGGTCAAGAAAAGCAAACAGCAATGATTTCTTGAGAAGATTCCTCCAGCTTTACAAAGCATCAGACACTCTTTTTTCTTTATCACTTAGACGTGTGCTGGCTGATGGCTTTACTGTTTTGTCAGCAATTATCCATTTCCTCTCATTCTCCTGAAGCCTTCCCTCCCCCCCTCCAATCCTGATGTAAATAAAGGACATCACATAATAGATGTTGGTTCAGGCAGAGATAAAAATCTATCCTTGGTGCTGAGCTGCAGATTCAAGCTCTGTTGCTCCCACTGTGCTGGCAGCCAGGCAGTTTGCAGTACCAGGAGTGCTCCGGGGAGCTGGAGGGATGGTGGAAAGGAAGAGGTGAGTTCATCTTGTCCAGACTTGTGGAGCAAGAAGCCCTCACATAAGTTGTGCAATACAGCTCCTGGCAGATGTTATCTTGCCTGAGGGCCCACAGATCTCCTGGACTAGACCCTGACAACAAAGCAAAAGATTTAGAGGACTGGACTTGATAAATCTGTGAAGAGAGGAGGCTTCCACTATACCTCATCTACCTCCTGCTGCCTGTCTTGAGCCTTGACATAAGCAGGTGCTGACCAGAAACCATGAGCATTCTCAACCAGTCTTTGGCTGTTTCAGTCCTGGAAAGTGTTTGTATGTTGGATGCTGCTTATCAGGAACAAGACAGCACTACAAAGCCCATATCAGAACAAGATGAAGACAGAGAAGCTCTCCTGAGCTCCAAGTGCTCCAATTGTATCAGTACCTAAAGCCTTTTTTCTACCAAGGGGAACCAAGCAACTTGCTGGGTTTAGATCCACCTCACCCCCACAGACAGGCAGGTGCCATGGACCTCTTACCAATTATACTGAGACATCTTTCTGTGAAAAGAATCTATCTATCTATCTGTCTATCTATCTGTCTACCTATCATCTATCTCTCTCTATTATCTATGTATTATTTCTGTCCTGTGTGCTGCTGGTTCATGAAATACTGTTCTGTACTATATCACAAGGTTTTGCTTTAAGGTTGTCCCTGTCTGTCTGACTCAGAGCTTGCTTTGAAGCAGGTTGGATTTGAAGTTGTTGACCCTGTGTTTTATTACAGCAAATTTGCTACTATTTTGGCAGCCCTGTGCCAAAAGAACGCAGAAGAAAATTAGCCGTGTCTTAATTTGAGACAAATCAAATTGGAAAAGAATGTAGGCAACAGAATTTTGGTTTTGTCAGTCTTCTTCGTGTAGGCTTTGTCTGTGACTTTGCTTACTGTGGCATTAACTTGTCTATAAAATAGGGATAATTACATTTCCTTTCCTGATAAAGTGATCTACAGTATATGGATTGATAGGGTACATAAGTTATGCATTTTTAATGATGAGGGGATAGACCTGTACACATTCCAGGCTTCTTAAGAATTAATGTATCGGTAATAATATAAACTGTTAGGGCCTAAAGCTGAAAGCAGTTATGGATGTTTTTAATGTATTATTTTTGAAGTTCCATACAAGGTGTCACAAAGCATCACATGTTTCCTGTTTGCAATCAAGGAAAATATCAGAAAATTTAAGAAAAAAATAAAACCAAATAAAACCACAACCCATTCTGAAAGAAAAATTCTTATTACATGAATTTCTTGCAATGCAGATTATGGGTCAACTCAGAGTTAATGTTATTTATATGAGGGTACATGTCCTCAGCTCTACAGAAAGAATAAAGACTCTATTCATGAAAATGTTAGAGCGAGATTGTATCAGAACAACAAAGATCTTTCTAAAGCAATAAAATATTAAACAGATGCCAGTGTTTTCTTAGATACATAAATGGCCTGATATGGAAGACAGTCAGGTAATAGCTTTGAGCTGTGAATGTTTGCAACAAAATGTGTAGTCGTATAAATCTCACTTGGTTTGCATTGCACAGGAAACTCAAAATGCAGAACAGGCCTGTTGAAAGAGCTGTTAAAGTTCACAAATGTTTTCAGAAACTCAAGGTTGAGTTGACATAGGCTGATCTATGATTTTGATTTCAAACTCTGGAAAATTCTGATTTTTGAGAGGTTTAGGGCTTAAAGAAATACCCAAATTAATCTCACAAATTTTCAGAAATAGTTTTTAAAACCAATTTGCATCCCAAACTCATGTCAAAGTGTTGGAAGTTCTTTTTAAGGAAATCTGACAAAATAAAATTAACACATTTTGTGTGTTTCTGGAACAATTTCCAGGCCAAATCGTTTCTAGTTATTAAATACATTAAATACATACAGAAAGCAAGAACTGCAGCAACCCCTGGGCCAAAAAAGTCACAGTGCCTGTAACCTAAATTTACATAGGTTTTAACAAGAAAGCACATCACAGTTCCTTTGCCTCTGACTTTGAGAAGATACTCACTTACTGGGAAGACAGATATGGTCAGAAGGCACATGTTCACGACTGGCTGTGCTAAATAACAATCATAACTCCTCTGCCAGCTCCCAAATGACTCCACGATGCAGGAAATTTTCTCAGAACCTCAGAGCAGGTCCTTGTCATACTGTTCCTCTGTGGGCTAGAACAGCCTCCAGAAAAAAAAGAGATGGGATCTGTTCAGCCCAGGCTCTTCATCTGCACAATGCCAGAAAAGTTTCACACAACACTTGACTTCCATCAGCTGAGCACTTCAAGGTGCTACATACTCATGTAACTGCTTAAGGATCCTGACATAGAATCAGAACATCTTCAATAGGAAGGGACCCAAAAGGACCATCAAGTCAAACTCCTGGCTCTGCACAGACACCCCAACAATCCCACCCCAACAATCCCACCCTGTGCCTGAGAGCATTGTCCAAACACTCCTTGAGCTCTGTTGGGGCCGTGACCACTGCCCTGGGGAGCCTGTTCAATGTCTGACCATCCTCGGGGGGAAGAACCTTTTCCTAATATCCACGCTATATCCCCTCTGACACAGCTTCATGCTGTTCCTTCAGGTTCTAGCAAGCTTTTTTTTTCTGAGTGGACCCTAAAATAGCTTGTCCCAGAAGGTTTTTCCCCTGTTTCAAAGTGGTTTGTTTTCTCTCTTTTTGCAAGTGTCACTAATAACCCCCCAAGGATTTCCTCATCTCTCTAATTTGTGAATGGAGTAATATGGGATTTCTGTGGATGGAGATTTCTGAAAAAGAAAAGGTTCTGCTTAGGATGCTGTGACTCCTTATCAAGTATGTAGCAGAAATTATTTTAGAGGACTATTTAATTCTGCACTTAGGTGCTTCTCATTATCAGGCTCTCTAGTGCATGGATTAGTAGCAATTCCACTCTTCCAGAGCTTTTGTCATTAACAACATCCCACCTACAGCAACCTCTGCTAGTCAATAATAACAGCTTGTTTAAAAATAGCAGCATCAACTTGTTTGCACTATTATCTGTGCATGGCTTATTTCCCCACAAGACTCTGGGATGGTGCATTACCTGCTTTCTCTGGGCCTGCCTTCATTTCCTTTTTCAAAACATGTTTTAAGATCAAGAGAGAAGACAGACATATTTTTAGCAAATACTAGCAGTGTAATTGCAATTCTGTTACAGTCCCCAAAAGTGAAATACAGCAGTTAGGAGGAGCTGTATATTCATTAGTCAATAAGGTATTACCACACAATTTATTGAATTGTAACCCTATTTTTTGTTGATGAAGATGTTGTGTAGCTTTCACCTTCATATAAATCTGAGTGATTAATTTAGCATTCAGAGCTGAAATAAGAATAGGAAATTCAGGCCAAATTCTAATCCAGCCTTTCAGCATCATGTCCTCTCCTCTCACTTCAGACTCACACTCAGACATTCAATTTTACTACAACATAGTTTAAAACACAAATGTTGATATGAATGGTGGATTTTGTAGTGCTGCATCTTCCCTACATGCCACTAATTCATTGTCTTTATCCTGCAATCTGACAACTACTACATTCAGGTAGATGCTCTTGTTTGTGAGTACAGAAGGTGATTCAAAAGGCATTGCTATGCAGCATAAAGACAATTTATTATGCCAACATACTATACTTTACTCTGTAGATTAACATAAATAATTATTGCAATACTGCACTGCACCGGTATATGCTTAGGGCTAATTGAATACAAAAGGAATATACTTTTTATATTTCCTCATGAATTACAGTTAAGTCTTCTGTTTTGTGACAGAAACCTAGAATTAAAGCAGAAGAAACAATTAATGTTATAATTATGTGTTTCTAAACTTATATTCAAAAGCATTGGCAAATTATTGTCAGAATATTTGCATACAAGCTGAACAATTAAGTTGTCAGCTGATTCTATTTCTTCTTATTTTTCTCTTTTTAACTGGTTAATTTTTTAATCTGTTTTTTTATTAGAGCCAGTCAGAACTTTCAACACTACTTCATCACTTAATTTCAAATAACATCAGTGGAGATACATTAGCTAAAGGAAAAAGAGAAATACATTGATATTTTTAGTATATTTCTCTTACTCTCAGAGTACCTGACAGTTCTGGAAAGTGAATTAATAGCATACATGGTAAAAGAATGGTAGACTTGCTGCCAACTGAGAGCTGCAGCAAAACCTCGAATCAGTTACACTAGAGGTAGGATTTTGATCACTGTTATGCTGTATTTTTCTCTAGAACAGCACAATAATAACCCTTAGTTTATCAGAAATATCATTAAAAGTTTCCTTTTTTAAAATATGAGAAAACATTTGGCCTAAAAGGGTAAATAAATTATTTGATTCTCATAAATAGAGGGTGAATTTCCCAGTGTTAGAAAAAATTAATAATACATCTCATTTCACAAGGAGAAGCCTCTAAAAAGAGTATCCCAGTTTCCAGCAGACACTGTCAAATTGAGATATGTCACACATGAAAATTCAAGCCCATTTCTTGTCTAGTTTTACTTCAGCTCTGGCCCTGACATTAGCAGATTTGATGTCTTGAAGGGGAAAAATATAATCGTGATTTCATTTTTTTCTTTTTTTTTTTTTTTACCTTGAGCTAAGCAATCAGATCTTTGAAAAAGCTATATTTAGATTTTTTTTAATTGACCCATTATTTTGCTTGCTTTCACTGCCAGAACCCCCTACTGCAAACAAGGATAAGGATGCTACCTGGACTTCATTTGATGAATAGTTTTAATTAAAATATTCTGTACCATAAGTATTTTAATGTTACAGACAAACCAAAGGTATACAGTAATAAATTAAATTATACATTTAAATTAATCTATAAATATGCTATAAAATTGACAGGATATTTTTAAGATAGGGAATGAGACATGGATTGCTAATTATGACAATTAAATACCATGAGTAAAAATAAATGACAATCAATATCCTAGAACCATTTTCTAAAAAGAAAAAAAGGGAGGAAATATAATATCATTTAAATGTCTATAAAAGTGAAAAATTATTAGCAAGTTAGAGTCCTGATTTTTCTATTGTAATAAAATGATAAGCAGTAGAACATTATACTTTTCTTCACTGCTAGCCATAAATACTGTACATATACTGTACTGGCACAAACCATTATGGGATTCTTCTATTTGGGTCTATTATGCTCAGGATAATAACATGTTTAATTTTTACTAATAAAATTTCCAGGGTTTCTGCTCACTTGGAGTCTGATCTAGAAGCTAGTGGAGCTATTGGAAGCTTTTTCTTTGCATTTAATGAATTTTGGATCAGTCTCTACTAAAAAAACCAAACAAACAAAAAAACCACCAAAAAACCAACCAAACAAAAAACAAAACACCAACAAAAACCCAACCAAACAGTGGCAGATAAATGCAAGTTGTAGCAGGGTAGTGGTTATGTACACACTGCCAAGGCCTCAGCCCCATCAGCTCTTTTTCTCTATGAAAAACCACCCAGGGTTTCTTCCTATTAGTGGGATACCTGGACCAAGCATTAGCTCTCACATGCCATAGGACACCCACCTGAAATTCTTTTAATAATTCCTTCTTCACATCACAAGAACATTAAGGCCAGCCAAAAGACACAGCGTTGCTTTGTCTGCAGTGCTGTGTTAGGGGTAGTAAATGTGTAAATTGTGTGAAAACACATTAAATTACTGCCTCCAAATTGTCTGTTTTAATAGCGTTAATGTCCCAGCGATGACGTGAATTTACAGACCAGCTTCTTCATGACCATTTATCAAAATGGTAAAGGCAAAAAAAGTGAAGACAGGACTTTTTCCTCATCATGGAATTTTGGGCTAATATCCATTGTTATATTCATATTAAAAGCCTATTCCATGTCTTTCAATCATATATTTTTCTCCTAATTAAGGCATATTCACTTTTTTTGCTAATTAGGTATTCTTTGTTGCACAATGTTTGCTCTAATCTTTTGGAATCTCTCTCAATATCCAGCCATTGCCTTCATTACTGGCTCCCCTAGAATCCAACCAAAGCATGTTATTTTTTCTGCTAATTATATCCTCATTTACAGATTGTTGCCTTCTCTGATTGGCTCTTTAAACCAGTTGCTATGACTTCATTAGCAATGTCTTCTGACCCTGTTATTTCTCGTGACAGGATTTGCTCCACTTGTCCTGTAGCACTGTATCCCAGGGTCACTCCTCTCCCGGGTTGGAATAGTGTCAAACATGGAAGGTTTAGGGCAGAGAAAAATCACTGCTGAAGTTGCTAATTACCACATGCAGCAATGGTACAAATTAATGCTTCTAGCAGTTTAGAAAAAAACAAGAGTATTTTAAAGGTGTCATTAACAGGTTAGTTTCATTTATAAATGTGCTTGCCAGAAAAAAAAAAGAGTCATCATATAGTGTGTTTTTGCTTTTACAATCTCTCCATCAATAAGGGTTTTTAAATCATGTGGGATTTCTTACAATGCTATATGGCAATAAAATTACTGTATAAAGCATTCTTGAGCTAGATGATTTTAGAAGGCAAGTGTTTCTAAACAGATTTTCCTATTGTAACTTGAATTTCAGAATCTTGTACTGTATGATGGTTTGATTTCTAGCCTGTCCTATAGAAACAGTGGTCTTTCTTAAAACAAGAATTACATTTCCAGGCATTTAAAAAAAATTAAGTGATTATGCAAGGACAACATATTAAGAGAAAATTAAAATATATGAAACTGCAGTGAAGTACTAATATCATGTTTATATTAAGCTAGAGAATGGTATGAGATTACAATTTTCATAGGGTTCAAACTGCATATTGTGCTAATTGTGTTCCCCACTTTTAGTCTCTTGCAAATCTGAATAATCCATTACCAGAACCAGAGATTCAAGCACATAGCAGAGTTTAACACAAGTTAGTTAATATGAAAAACGCTGTATCTAGTTGTTTGCAAAATTACTTTTGTTGATTAAAAGGCTCTTCAGAACTTCCGGCTTGTGAAAGGGTTTTAAATTGTCTAATGCTGATTGTGATTGCTATGCAGAAAAAAGGCAATGCGAAGCAAACCATTATATCACTGAATCTTTGTTAAGCAGGCCTTGAAAGTGCTTGACAGCATAATTAATCTTGTGATATGAACAAAGAAACCAACTCAATAGTATTGAAGATGCTTATTAAAAATACTAAATACCTTTTTCCACTTAAAAACCTTTTGAAATACTGTGGAAAGTGCCATTACCTTTTTTGGTTTTGCAGTATTTTAGTCTAAAATTGATACAAGGGACATATAGCATGAGAAAAAAAATAAACTGAATGACAATAAAAATTAATTTGAAAAACAATACTCTCTGATTTAGGGTGTCAGCTAAGCAACCTCCAAGCATTACAAAAGACCCCTGCACACACATGCATACATACACACACAGTGTCCATGGCTGTTAGCTTCAGAAGTTATTTAAAATAATCACTGGTTGTCAGTCATATTACATTTCCAAAGTAAATCTTAATAAAATCATTTATATTTAAATGGGTAACATCAATTTTAATTGTTGTTTCTGCCTTACATGGTGACTATATTGTATGATGCCATACCAGAACAAATCATACCCCCAAGATTCCCTGATGCAGTGGGATGTGTTTGTGGTACAAGTTATTCCCAAATACCCTGAGAGAAGTGATACAAAGATATGGAGTGTGCTCTGTCAGGGAACATCCACAGCTTGTAATGTGCGTGTTTGCAGCATGCAGAGACAGAGGGAACCAAGCTTTGAAAAGGGAAGCTACTGACTTTCAGCTGAATGTACAGTCTCCTTGGAAAAATCATTAAAAAATTACAATCATGGAAACTACTGTTTAGAAAAAACATCAGTTTTGATGCCCCTCAATTTATTTAGAACTTGGTCCTGTAGTCAAGGTTAACATTATCTCTTTAAGGCAAATTAATCAGTTTAATTCTAGAAAGCATAATTATTCAACTAGGACTTGATCCTGCAAGACAAACAGTTAAAACTAGCAAAATAAAAAAAAGGCAAGCACTGTGGCAAATATAGCCCAGAAAATCTGATTCTTTCTAAGACAGAAGGTCAGAGTGAGCTAAAAGACTGGTCCCACAGGCTGGCTGACTGGAGCCTGTTCCTTGCATGTAGCATGAGCCAGCTGAGGAGTCCTTCTAGGAGAATCACAATTTTATGGGAGATGGCATCTCTGGTTTTGGTCTCCATGACCTCTTGACCCCATGAAACACTTTGTTCTTGTTTTCTATTAAGGTTAACTGTTCTGTATATGCAGATAAAGGATTGCAGAGTGGGATAGGAAGAACACAATGAAAAAGCAGAAGCTCTGAAGCTCTTTTCAAGTATATAATTTTAAGCACTGTATGTTGGCTTTGCCTGCTCTTTACCCTGCCAACCTAATTTTATTTTCCTGACTCCTGAGCACTGAAGGAGCAGCAAAGTTCACTGTGTTATGAAGAGAACCGTACTGCACAGCTCTGTCTCATGGAAAAGCCTCCATACACAGACAAACACTCAGCACTATATTTTAGACGATCTTTGGAGAGGACACTGTCTTATGTTACACTGAAATTAGATGTAGCACAGTACAGCCCTGCTTTTGATCAAGGGCTGCAGATGTTGGTTTAAACACAGCTTACCTGCCTCGGTAGTCAGCAATCAGCAAAGCTTAGTGCATCAAGCCCATGAGCAGGAGCCTTCTTTTAAACATTTCTGATGTTTGCAGTCACAGTCCTCCACGAAAATGCCAAACCTATTGATTAAAATACAGGTTGAATTTGGAGGTGAACACACCTTACTTCGTCCTACCTTCAAGTTTTTCCAATACATTCCAGCAACGTTAAGAGCTGTGTTTCATTTTAACAACAGTGAGTCAACTCCAGGATTGACTGTCCTTGCTCAAGCAAGGCTTCCTGTGACATATGGCAATCTTGCCTGAGCACAGACACTGTAGGAGGCTCTGATGGCACTCGTTACTGCAATTAGCAAACCACGCTACCATATTCATGTTTTACTTTATAGTTCCGATCCCAAACACTGGACCTTTTCTTGAATCCTCTATGTACAGAACTCCCATTAATTAAAATCAAACAGCAAGAAATATATAAAAAAAATCAATGGTGGAATATGACTCATGTTATTTAATTAATGGGTAATTCCTCGCATCAATATGCTGAGAAAGCTTGAACTTAACCTTTAGGATTAAAAAATTCACCATGTGAGAAAATTTGCTTTTTCCTAATCACATTTCTCCTTAACAGATTTTAAAAACACACGTAAAATCTGTTGGCAAAGTGTTTAAGTACATACAATCCCTGAGACCGTAAGTAAGCTCCTATTGCTATCCATATCAACTTAGATAATGGCACGAACAAAAACCACCTAATGGTACCCACATCAGTGCTGGAACACACAAACACTGTTTTCACCATAGCTCCTTCAAGTGATGAAAACAGCAGCCCAGCAGCTGTACCTTTCTCCTCTTTCTCTCTTTCCTCAGCTTTTCTCTTCAAAATTCCCACACAGGTGTCATTTGTTGAGCAATGTTAAGTGTAGAAGCACATGGAGACAATGTCTCTATTTCATAATAACTCAGCAATATGGATTTTGGCCTTAAGGGTACATTCATTCAAAACAAGAGAATAGCAGTAAGAGAGCCCATGAGCAAAATCTTGCAACCTCACAAAAGATGTTCATTCAGAGGTGAACACTTTATTTCAAGTTTAATAAATTTCATTTTCAAAGAATTGCCAGCTCACACAAATTTGTCACTAATCATCAAATCGGAGATCCTTTTTTCCTGCTCACAGTGCTTGGAGAAGGCATTCCATTCCTCACTATCACTTAAAGTGCTTTACTTTCAGCTACTGCAGTTTTTCCTCAGTTTAGTTACTTCCTCCCTGTTCTTCCTGGAAACTGTAAAAATCATTGCATCTAAATTGTCCTAACATACTAAGGAAAAAAAAATCCCTCAGCAGCTCATATTTTTTATCCATAGAGGTCTGAAGCATCACATATGCTGGAAGGACTGTTAAGAAGCCTCAGGACAGCCTAGGAATCCTTACATGCCTTCTGAAATGTGCTTTCTGGGGAGCCCCCTGTCCAAAATCCCCCTGGGCTTACAAGAAAACAAGTCGTGGTCTGTAACATTTTCTGATGATACACTTGTATGCCCCACCCAGTGCTGTACCCTTTTACTTTAAAAGCTATCTCTAAGAGGGCAGGATGTGGGGCTGGGTTTTTTGATAGCAACCTAAGGCACCAAAACAGGCATTCTAGCAACTTATTCAGAGGGAACAAGAGGGACCTTTTGAAGCTCAGAGAGTTGTATTTCTTCCTCTCACACCCACACATGCAGATTAGCTGGGAGGGAGTAGCCCTATCAACTGAAAGGTAAGAAAAGCAACCCCACATCACATTGGACTCCCTTTCTTAGTTTTCCAGGAGACAAACCACCCAATTCTGTAGGACTTCCAAAGCCTGAATGGCAGCTACAACTGCAGAGTAACTTCTGGATCCCATCTAAATCCTACTACCTCTGCTCCTCCATCTGACATGGCAAAAAGGTACCCTTGCCCACTTGCTCAAGTCCCAGCTTTAGGATGATCTAAAAGTGTGAAAAGAGCACATCAGTGAAGGATCAAAGGTACCAGTTGCACAGAGGGATGAGGGGGGCATGATAAGGTATTAAAACCGAGCACAGACATTCATTTGTATATTCTGTGATCCTGTTATCTGTGCCCTCTGCCTTACCCCAAGGGCCTTGATGCAGGATCTATTCACGATGCTCTGTTGTGAACAGCAGGCATCCCTGGCTAAGCAGAGGAGCTGCTGGATGCTAGGCCTGGAAAAGGTGCCACAGACCACTAATGGCCAAAAGATTTTTCATTTTTCCTTGAATTTTGTAGGGTAAACCATAGTCCATATTCTTTTGTAGATTTTACCACTGCATTTACCAACCAAGAGGTAAAATTCTTCATCCAGATATGAACAAGGGCCCCCATTTTGTCTACATCTTTTTCCATAGATACAAGCTGATGCTACAGGAGCAGCCTCTGTTTCTCAGGTACTTTGAAACAGAACATGACCAGAACAATCTGTGTTTACATTCCTTGTCTTGAAGTATTTTGCACCAAATGACAGTTGTAAGAGGGTCAATGGGTGTATTAAATCCGAGCAGACCTGAAGCATTCCAGATGCCCCCACCCCAGTGAAGGGGCTGTCTCTATGACAAGCCTGTGCCCAGCCTCAGCTGGCTGCTATAAACAAAGGGAATGTATGAAAATAGTATCTAGCACTGAATTTTTACTACTGCATGCTGACCCAGTAAACTGGGCTCTCTTTATGTATTCTGAATACATTTTGACTAATGTGTCTTTCCTTGTGTTTGTTGTAGGTTTTTTTAATTCTCCTAATGGGACAGGCAGTCCTTGGAACGTCCTTATATTCAGGACTACACGATCATCAGCACACTCCCATTGCAAGGCCAACACAGTTTGTTTATACTTGACAATGAGAAGTTTGTACATTTAGGCCAAGCATTTCTGTGGTTTAGACCACCTTTCTCAAAGTCCATGGCTCCATCACTGCCTTCTCCTAAAAGCTGAAGAGCAAGGCCACACAACCACTCCCTTCTGGCAAGAGGGACATCACAGCATCTCAGTTCAAGTTAATAGTATTTGATAAAAGAAACACTTTTCATTCACAGTCCTCTTACATAGTGGAAATGAGGACAGGCAACCAGTCAGAGTAACTGCAGCATCAGAGGAGTCTCAGGATGAGAGAAGGATGGAAAGCATCAGTAAATCATCCTCTAGTCAAGCCCTGACGTTTGTCAAGTATGCAGAGAAATACTTCATCTTATGCTTCATAGTCACCCTTCTTGGACCAAAAGCTGCAGCTGCAGCACAATAAACACAGGAAGTTTGGATCAGAATGGCCAGGGAGAACATAAATTCCTGTTGTATGACTGTGTCTTGCAATGGGAGCACTTTTTCAGTAATGGCATATTCCAGCCTGTATGACCAGAGCAGTGGCTATTAGAGTAGTGCTGGTAGGAAACTGCTCACAGGAGGAAAGAATGACAGTAAATATGGGGATAAATTGTTTCAAAAAATTAAGGACAAAGGGATGAAAAGCCTAAGGAAAGAGGAATTTAGTATTTTATGTCTTGCTAAAACAACAGAGGGCATTTAGGCTCACAGGGCTGGAGGATCAGGAATCCAAATCAGGGATAGGGCCTTCCAAACACAAAAAGCACTGAAAATGGTACATGGAAAACAGAGATCATTAAGAAGAGAAACTTAAACATAGCTGGAAATTTGGTACAGTGTTGTAACAGAAACACAGGTAAAATGGGAAGCAAGACAGTAGTAATTCTGAAGATGAAAACTGAATGAAATTATAGCCTATGTTAACTGCCCAACCTTCCCTTTCTCCCTAATCACTTTTGGATTCATTGCCCTATGTGTCACAGCATAATTAGAGGTAATTATATCCGTACAGATTTTGAGAAAATTAGCAGTATGAAGAAAGACCCATATAGCATCTCTACTGTGTGTAGAGAAGGCAGATACACTTCCTTCCATTTGGCAGAAGACAGCTGGCCAGTCAGCTCTCCTCTACTCACAGCATTGCCAGCTCTTGCCCAGGCATGGTGTGGCAAACAGAGAAGATAAAGGATACATGCCTGGGAGGTCAGACTTCATTTGTCCTGTTGCTCATGAAAACATTGTGATGTTCTGTTTAAATCTGAAGACTTTTAAGTAAATTATGAGTTGAGAGCTCTACTTCACATGCAAACAATGTTTGCCCACTAGAATTCTAATTATTCTAATGATCTGCTTTTTAGTTTACTGTTGTAGACTAGAGATTATGAAAGGGAATTTACTCTTGATTGAGATGAGGATGAGAAAACATGGTCTCAATGATTTATGTGCTCACAAAGTTTGACAGAGTACAAATTTACTTCCATGAAAGTTTTAGAATTCAAGGTAATAGTGTGAAGTCTCACTTAGAAATTAACTAATTGTTCAATTAATTACAAAAACTGAAAAAAGTCAAATTCCTCAACTTCCCATGCAATGAAAAAAATAAATATCAGTAGTGTCTAAAAATTATTCATCAAAGCCAACCTAACCAATCTTAAAGAAGCAGTGTTATATAAGAAGCTAAGAAAAAAACCCCATGATTACCAGCACAAAAACATGTGCAAATATAGGAGACATTTTTTTTTTCTACTCAAAATATAGCATATGCCATTTCTAGTGACAACGAGTTTGCATATTATCAGAAGTCAAAGCAATTAAGAAATTTTTAAAGATCTCTACTACGTACAGAATTATATTTACATTGGAATGTATTTAAGGCACCATTCTAACAATATCTTGATTTTTTTCACCGAAAGATCAGCTGGTACATTTTGTCCACACTTAGAAAATCTCAAGTCAAGTCGGATTTGAAATGAAGTTGAGAAATTCTCAAGCATCGTCTTTCGATATTTGGTAACAAGGTCAATAAAGAAGACAGACAACCCTAGAGGGGGGCAAGAAACCCAGACTTTAACATGATTTGATATCTCATGCGTGGACATACTGTGTTCTGAGGTACTTTAAGTAAAATGAACAGTATAGAATATGCATTGTAGACAGATCACTTGCTGAGCAAAGCTTCTTGGCATTCACATACATAGGTAGGAGCTGATCACCATGGTTCAGATGTAAAAGAAGAAATTAAGGACAAAAATATTTGGTACACCCATAATACAAACTCAGACATCATTTGGCTTTCCTGGAAAGCTCAGTTTTCAGTAGTGTAAATTACTGAGGCGTACAGTGATTATAAATTTAGAAGTTAGTTATCCAAATTCATAGATATTTTAAAAGGAAGGGCTAATCAAAAATCAGTATTACAACACAGAGGCCCCCTGCTTGTAGCTCTAGCTGGTTGGTGAGCAGCTCAAGAGAAAACAAGGAGTTTATATTAGAACTACCCATAGATCTCATTCGTTTACAGAAGAGATGATCTTCCCAGGTAACTGCCTGCACTCTCTCATTTGAAATACATCTCCACTGGTAGAGCAACAGATTGAGTTTGATGGATATTCTTGTTGCATTCTGAGGTGTGAAGAAAAGGCCTGAACTGTGCATATGCTATAGAAGACAGTTTTCGCTATTACTTCTGGTGGCTCATTGTAGCTGTTACTGCTTTGTTCACAACCTTTGCACTCCATGATGTCTCTTGAAAATACATCATTTATTTCACTGGTTGCCTTCAATTAAAGTGGCATTTCTGCTCTGAAGTAAAATCTGCAAAATGCCATTTGACTCAGGCTTTTTTTTTTTTTGTGCCTCCCAACCAAATGTGTTCGTTTTATTTGTGTTAATGTGCATCCAGCTACACAGGCACAACCTGATAGTCAAACTGGGGCTTTCCTTCATCCCATCCCTCTGACTGTGCCCTTAAGTAATCCCTGGGTTACTTCAACATAACTGCTTGTACCTAGATGTGCAGAAGCTGCAAAGAATAGATACAATCCATCTTGCCTACCTTAGTTTTGTAACTGCACTTAAACAGGAATATAAACTAGTCACAAATAAAACGTTTATGGTTTTATTTTTTATAAAACAAGAAGTTAGTTACTCATGAACACATGCATCTAGAAGGAGGGTTTGCTAAAACAGTATTTGTGTGACACATTTTAAAGCCAGGAAGAATCATATAGTTAGGGAGAGCGTTGTCCATGAGTGTGAGATGGGGATTTTTTTTTTTAAACTTGACTTTTATAGTTAAAACACAGTGAAACTCCCTCTTACTGCAGAAAGGAATGACTGCCAGCACCATTTGGTATAAGGAATCTGGAAGCAGCTTAATGCAGAGAGGAGGGATAAAAACTTGCTGCAGTCACATCTGTACCAAAGGCAGATTTGATCTTAAGTCCTCCAGAACATCTTCCTTTTCTTTCTGTTTCCAGTTTTTCCCTTAGCAAATAGCATTTCTGAAGAAAATCCCATCCAACCAGGACTGATACTTATCCTCACATTAATCAGTTGTCAAGAGATCATCCCACTTGGATGGTACAATAAATACATCTTAGAATGAACAAAATCCAGTAGGAGTTGGAAAGGACTGCCTGTACATTTCTGATGTGCTTTCCAACACAAGCATAGAGAGTCTTTACACAACTGTTCAAGACAGCCAGTATTAGAATTCCTCAAAACCTAAATATACTGACTTTATTTCTTTGAACAAACAGGGGTTTTTTAGAGCTGGTTTAAGGATTTGATGATCTTGGGAGAACTGGAATAGTAAGTCTATTTTAACTTCCTATTCATACCCTCATAAAAGGCATTCTGTAGAAATGAAGAATATTTATTCAATTGAAAAGCTATTAATGGAAGAAATAATTAAAAACATAAGTCTGAAAAATATGAGTGGCATACGTACATACTACAGATATCTAGGACTATGTGATACTAATTGTTATTTTTTTCTCAGATACCCATAATTTAAAGATTTGAGAATAAAATATTTAGTCCTCCAGCCTTTCACGATACAGCTTTTAGGGAAATTGGTGAGATATGTATTTTCTAAATCTGAATCTAGACTTGGTTATTTTGGCATCCATGTACTCCACGCCAACTGATACTAAATCTCTTTAGCCTCACAGATCAGTAATTTTTCCCTGTTTCTTATACATGCATTTTTATATCTCTCCTACAATTTCCTTTAGAGGTGAGCAAGACAAAACTGGCTGCCTGGAACATTGCTCAATGTATACTGAGATTATAATAATTCATCTAAGCACAGGTCCATATATTTACCATACGATGCTCTTCTGGATGTTCTTGTATTACTTTCCCATATAGCAACTAAAGCAGCTTTAGAAATAGCTTGTCATATATTTATCTTGAATGGACTGCATTCTAATGCAGCCATGAATTTTATGCCCAGTGTATGAAAGAGCAATATCAGTCCATATATGCTGGCTAAAAATCTCTTTCTGCAAGTGTGGACAGATGGTTGATTAACTGTGTAAAGACTCTTCATGGCCAACTTTTAAGCATAGTGACTTACCACTAATAAGACACTGGCGCTGCTTTAGAAGAACATGATGTTCTTTCGTATTTCAAAACAGCATTTCCACTCTGAAAAACACCAGCAAACAGTTTCTGAGATGTCCAAAAACGGTATCAGCTGATCTGGAGGATTCAGCAACAGCAGTATAGGATATTTTTTACTGTCATTACCATAAGGATTTTAATTATACTGTTTTGTCTTTTCAATTGGAGATAGCATTTCCTATTGAACTGCTATTATGGTATTGACAGCTCAGGTGTTCAGCTTTATTCTTTTGCACTGAGCAAGCAAATGACTTCATATTTATATTCTGTATTAATGGTTGGGGAAGCTATGAACAGATTCATGCTGTTGTGGATATGATACCAACCCCTGGCACTTCACTGTGGACTGTAAACCAGCAGCTGGCTGTAATTTTCTTAGATGCTTTAAGAACGAGATACATTCCCAAGGATTTTTTAAAATATCAACTACTACTATTATTTTGCCACGTTAGATAGTATTTTAGAGCAGGATTCATCTACCCAAATATAGATGAAGCCATCTGCACCTGAGCTACTTGTGAGGGCTCCCTTTATAGTCAGTGGAGAGAAACAGACACTTTTAGAGTGCAATTGATCTTCTCTTAAGATTGGCAGCTACAGTGTAGACATCTAAAGTTGGATGAGATTAATAGTGTCCCCAACATTTGTTAAATTATGCAAGATTCTATATAAATAGACGACAAAGTCTCTTCCCTAAAGAGCTTTCATCTTCAGTCAATACATTTCCAGAACTGAGCATCTAAATTGCTTGTCTTTGTCAAGTGCCTCCCTTTGATGTTATTCCATAAGGTGTTCTCTGGTTTTCCTGGACAACCACAGCACTCATTTGAGAAAGCAGTACATTCAGGACAGGGAGGAAAAGAATTACCAAGAGAATCTCTGCGAGCTATTTTCCAGAACAGTGATAGGTAACTTTTGAAAAGTTTTTGTTTATCTTTTTAGAAGTGAGTTGTACTTTGTCAATTTTTACTGACAAGTTGGTAAGGCAAGTACTTCAAAGTAGAATGAAGAACAGTGTTTGTCTTCAAGAGCCTACTCTTCCCACATATGCTGATTCCTCTGGCTAGCAGCAAAGTGAATTAGTGACTCCTCCTCTTCCCTGCTCTATGACATGCATGCACATAAACAAGCCCAGAGATATATGGGAATTAGAAATATTTCCAGGCCTTGTACCAAGCACTGAAGAGGTAGGAATCCATGGGCAATACAGGCCTGATGGTAAACTAAAGCTGATTATCATCACCCTTACTTTTGTTAACAAAAATTACAACTCAAGGGGAAGGCACAATTTGACTTTTCTAAGGCAAGTGGCCAGTTTTAGAAGAGAACAAGAACAGCATCTATGCTTATATGGAACACACAAATAAAACATTGGAAAACTAAGCTTTTTGACACTTTGCTTTGCTATAACAAAATGAAAGGAAAACTCTAGGTATTTGTAACAGTCAAACATCCACAATCCAGTTTCTAAGAAAAAATCATATTTTATGTATTGCTATAATAGGAGATCAAGATGCTCAAGTGAAGTGAAAGATAAACTCTGAAGTACTGCTCTACAATGCTAAAGTACATATGAATATGTGAGATATTTATCTTAGATTTTTCTTAAATAAATATTAAAATGCAGCCCTCTGTGTCTTTATTTCTATGGAGTGTATGAATGACTACAGAATTGTTATAATTAACACTAACTGGAGAGATGAAGAACTCATAATGTTTCTATGTAAGGATCAGAGACAGGGAAACCTTTCAAGGTTCAGTAAAAAAAAAAAAAAAACCACAAAAAACCCAACCAAATTTTTTTTCTTTCTGATCTTAAATGATCAATCTCATTAGTCTAGAAAAAAATCAGAACAGTGTGTAACTACTGCAATAAGATTTCTAGTACACCAATCTCATTACAGTGGGTGATAACTTTCAAAACAACACCAGACACAAGCTGTCCTTTTACAAACCCCTAAATGGGGTCTGTAACAGCCACCTATTCTCATCCTCAGTTCAATAAACCTAAGCCCAATTTACTTCAGAAGTTTTTTCATAACATTTTTGTGAATTCTAAAATTTAAAATTTTGCATTCTATAACTTACCCTGCTGAACAGGTGCATTAAAAGCCTATTGTTTTGTCAATTATACTGGTGAAAGACATCTTTTTTTCACTCAAAAAACTTCCTTTCTCGTAGACTTCTGACCCAGATTGGCAGCTTCCAAATGAGTTATGTACACACACTGAAGTCTAACCTGTGGGGGAAATAAATAAATAAATCACTTGCTCACTGAAGAGGAGTAACTTTGTCCAGGAGCATATCAGGTTTGTCAAGTCAATGCAGGACAGATTGAATTTGCTGAGCTGGGCTCAACAAGAAGTTGAAAGCAGATTATTCTACTGAATATGAGATATCCTAACTAAAATACCCAATTTTATAATTATTGTATCTGCAGTAACAACAGCAGAATAACATGTGTATTTATACTTGTCAGTAAACAAGCTAAACCAAAGCCCCAGAATTTTTAAAGAATTTTCCCTCCCTCTTATATTCTGTCACTGCATAACTAGTTTAAAGAGAACATTCTTGTTCAATGCATATAATCTCTTCAGTGCATATTTAACTATTCAAATTTTGCTAACATACTATTTTTACTAAAATATAAAGCAAAACAAGATCTCAGTCACAGCCACAAAATCTTTTTTAATGTATTCCTTGTGCTACTTCTGAATATTAATAAAAATTAATAATTAATTTTGCCTTTGGCATTGCAAGATATACTAGTTTTAATTAGTGTACTGTACTCCTATACAATTAAAAAATAATTGATGTCCACACTTATTGGCGGTCTCTGTGATCTCTTTTCCTGTTGTTGTCAACAAATGCCTCAAAAAACAAGTTCAAGAATGTTTTGCTGTCCACTTGATTTACACACCAAAAGTAACAGACAAATCTTTTATGATGAAACAGAACAGTTTTCTGTTTAAATTATACACAAGTATATTAACTAGAAAGAGAAAATTAAAAGCTGATGGCTCAAAGAAATAATGGAAAGACTATCAAAATGTTTAGTCTATCAACAAATTTGCCTGGAACGTATTCACAGATGACAGTATTTCAACTTGAATGCAGTGGCCATCTTGTATTTGTTACGTCAATCCTATTGAGCATGTAATGCTGATGTCCCTCTTGATCACTTTCAGTTATTTAAATTCAGCATATCATGTTACTGTTTTCCTACATCACATTAAGTGTACCATGAATTATTTCATTATATAACACTAAGATCTCTCTTTCTCACTCTGAAAGAACAAGTCAAAGAATTAAAGTGTAAGTTTCCATGGGGAAAAAAAATCTAACTTCCCTTCAATGCATTTGCATCAGGATCTTGAATAAATATGTGGGGTTTTTTTATTACAGACACAGAAACAAAGACATTGAATACCAGATGTAAATTCTCCAGCACAGTTATGAAACAGAACAAAAAAAAAATCATATGGTAAAGAAAAGCCCAAACTGACTACTCCTTATCTAAGCCAGAAGTTCACGCTTGTAACTTGAATCTAGGTCAGAAAGTGTATCCAGAAGAGTCATTTTGGGGCATGACAAAAAGCTAAGTAAAAATCGCTGAGCTTATTTTTTCAATATCACAGGACTACACACCTCAGAGTTAGACACAGGACAAGGGCCAGATAAACAATTTAACAGCAGAGTAAAAAGGATTTAGACAACAGAGGAATAATTCTTTTTCTTTCATCTAATCCACATGCTTGTAGAGTAGTGAACAAGAAAAATCAGCAAAACAGATATTTATTTAATTAATGCTTTTATAATGATTAATGATCTCAGTGGTCATTTTAACTAAAAATGGATAGTAATTCAAGTAGGACATTTAAACAAATATCACTGAAGAACTGAGAGCATTACAAAGTGTATTCTTATTTCTGAGGATTTTTCAAAGTTATTCTTTAACAACTTTTTCAGCACGACACACAGAAGTCAATGGCCTCCAATGAAAGAAATTCAAGTGTTTCCTCATGTGAGGGGAGCTAAGTCAAAGCAGTAAAATCCCTCTGAGGTGTGAGGGGATCCCTGGGTTCCCAATGCCACAGTGCTCACAGTGCAGACAGCTGGGGGCTGGAATTAGACGGTCTTTAAGGTACCTTCCAATCTAAGCCTTGCTGTGAGTCTAAGTCTCCTGCCCCTGAAGCCCAAAGCATCGGGCTTGGTGCTCCATCTGAAGGTGTGAATGTCTCAGTTACCACAGAGAAACTCCAGGAGCTGCTTATTTTAGAACAAAAAACCTGCAATGTATTTAAAGGCCAATCTTATAATTGAAAAAAAATAACAACCAAGCAAGGAAACAGCATAAACTAACAAGTCAGAGAGCCACAGACATCCTACTCAAGGGAACAACTGCAAGGCATGTCCCTCACCCCTGCTGTGAGGAGGAACAGCCACCGAGCAGTTGTGGTTTGCCGGGCGATGCCGCAGCGCCGGAGACGTGGGTTACCAGAGTCCTGCTCAGCCCTACAGTACCAGGACACCTCAATGGCACTGAGATGCCTCCTGCCCCTCTGCTCCCAGACCAGAGGCCCTCCAGCCTCTCATGCCAAGGGATGTCCAGCCCTGACCAGGAGCTCAGACTTGTACTTGGCTTTGTGGGTATCCCCATCCTGCTGTCCGTCTGAGGCGGGCAGCTCCTACTCCCCAAAGCTCCCCAATGTGCCTCTTCAGAAAATACAAACTTTGCAGGAGACTTTTGTCTTTTTGCACAAGTTCAAGCTCATGCCTGATTGTTTTTCCCCCCTTTAATGAAGTAGATATCCTGAGAGCAAGTCCCAGAAATCACCACAGCAGCCTCTTGGTTCTCTCAGCTCCATTGCCTGCCTGGTAATTCGTATGGACCCTTTGCACAGCACAGGAGATCTCTGATGACCTTCAGCTCACCCACCTCACCAGGGCCTTTAACTGAAGTCTTTGGCAACCTGAAAGTACATAAAAGCTGTACACACTTTCATTAAAAGCAACCAAGGGACCTCAAAAACCCCACTGACCATAGCAACACCAGTGTGCCCTGGGCTGGCTGCCACACCTCTGCAAGCATCACGATTGCTGCTGCAAACACTGCTGACTATAATGCTGTTTTATTATGTTTTTCTGTGCTAAAACATGGTAAATGGGCGATATTGCTTCCAAAATTCAGAGCTTTCTAGTTAAATGCCAAGGGTCTGGGGTCCCTACACACAGCTTAGTAACTCTGACCCCCGCTACTGCCACAGGCCACTGCAGAGCAAGTTTATCAGGAAGCAATTAAATGGCACAAGTGGAAGTGAGATCTTTTCATCAAGTTTGCTTGCACTTCTGAAATTCATCAAAAATTTCAACTGACTAAAAAGCAAATTCATTAATTCACATATTCAAAAAAGTGGTAAAGTGTAGACACTAAAATACCATTTAATATTAACATTTAAATTCCATATAAACTTTCATAGTTTATGCACACTTTTCAAAATTTTTTTCAACAATTTCAAATTTCAGATTTTGTAAGGGTTTTTTTGTATCATAGTGTCATGGTTACAGCTAGTACAATTCTGAACAATGAGCCCACAAACACCTAAGCATTAATAATAAACTTCCCTTTTAATATTCCTCATTATCCACAGTCCAAGGCAGACAAAGTAATATATACAATTCAAAGACAACTACTGCAGAAGATCTCAGTACCCCAGAGGTCTAGTCCTAGAAGTTTTGGTTATAAAACTCTTCTCTGCTCCTCATCATATATTTCTTCCCAACCCTCCCGTAGAGGCAGCCCTGAACTGGATGTTTTTCCCTTTTTATTTATGTGATTTCTCATGACATGTCATGCACCACATTCACAGCAATCACTGGCAGATAGTTAAAGTTTCTAACGGGCTACAGGGGAAACCATTTTCCACCAACTGTTCTCCTACATGCCAGGATAAAATATGTCTTGTGGACTAAATCTCTTCCCACTTGTATCCTGCCAAAAAGTGTGGGTTTTGTTTTTTAAACGAGGCTTGAATGAAATTCCATTAGCTATTCCTGAGCCATGGCAGAATAACTATTCCAGCATAAAAAAATCTAACCACAGATAATTGAACTTGTCTCAAACATGACTTGTTTTCTGGAAACATGACATGGGAATAGACTTTAGTATAATGGTAAAGTTATTTGTTTTGTACAATCTTCATTGAATCAAAACCAGTTAAAGACCACTTGAAATCATAAGGTCTTAGAAAAATATTTTAGATCAGCTGGGATGCTTTAACCATAGATGTCTTCTTCATGGATGGATGAATACATCCATTAGCTTGCACAGTTTACAATCTATGTATGTGGAAAGCCATCAGAACTCAGAAGTTATTCCAGAATTGCTATCATCACTTTTTAATTTTTGATATGCCTTTTCAGCATAAAAGAAACAAAATTATTTAAAAATAAAATCAAAAGCAGAATTGTTTTATCCACGTTATTTTTTGTGATATTTTATACTGTTGCTTTTGGTTTTGAATGTTATATCAATGCAAGCACGAGGAGTGAGAGATTTTATATTTAATTTTCTGTACATAATGACTGTAACTAGGCTATTTCACCCAGGAATGGTAAGAATTACAGCACATTTCCTCTAAGCACCAAACACAACAAAAATTTAGCCTTTTAATTGCTACTGGATTGAGTTTAAGCTTTTTGAGGGAAAATGAGGAATTCTAGGCCAAAGTAAATCCAAACTTTGTGTTCTTGATGCATCCAAAGGTATATTCAGCATTCTGGTCTCATGACCCCTGGAAGATCACAGCTCATGCTTTCCTATATGACTCTCCTTAATTCTTCACAGATTTTTTTTTCTGCAGATACTGTACTGGGAGTTGGGAAGGACAGGGGGTAGCAGCCTCGGGTTCCATACTTACCACTGCAGATGACTCTGGGAAGAACAAAAAAACACATGGATAACCACCCTACTACCCAAATTCTGCTCTGATCCCCCGTTCTCAGAGCTTGGAAAGAAAACTGGATTTTCTCCAAGGCTAGACAGGTGGCAGGGAAATATTTTTTGGTTAATTACCTCAGAATGCTGGGAAAGGTGTGCTGCTACCTCATGTCTGCATTGCGCTGCCTCACACTGGTAATTAAGCTGATCAGTACTGGTACATCTACCCACCAATCAAAGCTGGATATAAGGGATATTTTGAGGAGACAAAGCATAAAACAGCATTGAATTAAGAGTTTGGGTAATCAAGATGGCACATGTTCTACTTGAAAAATAAGGCCAATCCTTCCAAAAGAGGGACAGCTGGCATGCTGAAAGTCAATCTTAACCACAAGAAATGTATTTCTTGCTTTAAGAGTCACAGTTGGGGCCTCTGTGCAGGCTTGTAGCTAATGAGTTGATAATGTCTCCTTCAGGAGAAGGGAAAAAGGCCACTACTCAAATTCTCCTTGATTCCTCTTCATTTGGGATCCTGGCAAATCAAGGTTGGTTCTAATATTTTTATAATGACCGGTCTTGACAATGGTGGACTCGGTGACAAGCACACTCAACCCAGCCTTAAATTAAACACAGCTTTATAAGTGAAAATTGGAGGCTACACGTAAGCAGTTTAACTGAGATTATGAAAACAACGTGCCTTTACACAGCAGGCATGTTTGCAGCACTGCAAATGTCTCACTGTTTCAGAACACTGCTCTCACCCTTCGCGTTGTGACACTGTCGAACACATCCGAATTTAAACACCATTATTTTTAATGCACTGTTTTCTGTAGGGAATACCATAGCAAAGTCGATTTTGTATCATTAACAGAAAGAGAGATTTTCTGTCATCAGTGGTGCCAAAAAAATTGCAGCCTCATGTATTTCTGTAAAGACAAGTATGAGAGATGTTCCTGTATTTCTTAAGAGTAAATAATGTGCTACCCTGCCAAATCCACACAAATGTAAAAACAAGCACAAGGGTGCAAAGTTAGTGTCTTTCTTAATATTTTCCAGAAGCAGAATAATTTGGTCCAGGCAGAAATATGTGTGTGGCACTTAATGCTTACTTTACCTGCAATTTGCTGCAAGTATCTGTGAAAGCATGTGTGCACATGTCAGTAGCCAATTTAGTTTCCAGGCTTCACAGAGGACTAGATACATATTTTCAGATATTTTTTTCTATAATCTCTAGGCATTAAATATTTGGTAAAATTAGGTTGACGATTAAGCATGTATGTTTTTATAAACTGTCCCTTAATATCACCTAACCTTACAATGCCTGGCCTTAAACATAACTTACTATGTAAGACATTTCTACAGACTTCTAAGAGGCATAAAATGCAAACTGCAGCAGAACCTAAGAATAGTAAACAGTATTAATTGAAGTATTCATGGGAATTTTCAAAGCATAAATCAAATTAATAAATTGCACAATTTCTAAACTATTGCTCCCAACAAACTTTACTCTGGAAAAAAAATAATTGCTTACATTGCTTTTTAAAGACACATTCCTGCCAATTCTCAGTTAGAAACCAGTCTCAATCCTAAAAAAAATAAGTAACTTCAGGATTTGTTAAATTTAACTGTTAATATAAAAATGATAAAAAGTAATATAAGTTTTAAGATGGCAAGTGGAGATCAGAGTCCCATTCTGACATGCAAAGGTGATACAACTTGAAACGCTGCTAGACCGATTTTCTAATAAAAATGAACAAAACAATCAAATAAATTATATGAGGTCATTAAAACTATTAAAGTCATTCATCAAACAGAAAACAGATCTTTTGATTTTCAGAGAAATACTAAGACTCCAAACATCCCTCTACAAACTCTTTCATCATTTCAGTGATTTTCAACATGAGTCCATCCTCATCTGATTCTGCCGTTTGCTGCCTCCTGCTCCTCCCCCACTTCTCCTCTAATAGTGTTCAGAGAGAACTTCAAGATGTGGGCTAATGGAGCTGGCATGGGTTGGAGTTTAATATTGCATGTGCTTAACTTTTTGTGCAACTGACCAACATGACATGTCTAACTGTATAAATGGAAGTTTTATGGTGATAAGATCAGTAGTTACTGAGATATTTATGTGACATGCTGACAGATATAAAACTACAAAGCTTGCTTTTATGCCTTACATCCTCTAGGAAAAAAAAATAAATACTAGGATGATGGGTCACTTTGAAGAGAATTTATTATCTAAATTACCTAATACCTGGCTAAGTTCTAATATGCAAGATGAGGTCTCAAAAATGCTATTAAAACTATGGACTTTAATTTCAGAGGATCTTAGAATTCTCTGCCAAATGGGGCAGAGTACAGCCAGTTTGCTTGTCTCACTCTCTCTCTAGATCACAGTGCTGTCATCCAACCAAAAAGCAGAATGATGACAAAAACCAGAAAAAGGCACAAGATAATCTCTCTCCAGTTTTTACACTCCATAGGTTTAGGTCTCTCAGGGAGATTCTCATCGCTGCTAAGGTGGAGGAGGAAGACTATCTGAGAGAAGGTCAAGATTAAAGAAAATATATTATTTGTGTGTGTATATATATATATATGTACCTATATATACACATACACATATATAAGTATAATCTCTGGATGAAGTGGAGTCTCTTTTACATTTTGATCTTGCGAAAACCAACCTCAGAAATTCTTACAGAACAAGAAGACAATGTTTCCTGCTGCTAGAAAGCAGCTCCCCCCAGCTGTGCCCACAGCTGAAGTTAAAAGCCTGCTCCACTTCCTTCTCTATTTGATGTGAATGTTTCTTCACACACTGAGAAGGCGGGTGGGCACAGCAGTCAGTAAAAGAAGGGGGAATAGCCTGGTGGCAGCAAGGAAGGGAGAAAAATAAAAATATTTTTAAAAAGACCTAGAGACTTGTAGGGAAACATAAGGCTAGAAGGAAAGGACAACTTCACTTCAGGAGACAAGTATCTGGCAGAATGTAAAGATTACTGACCCTGAGAACAAGATAACTCAGAGGACAAAGGAATCAGCAGACTGGGGGGAAATGCAAAACATTCAGCTGTGCTGTTACTTTCCCGTGAGGTCAGACCTTCCACGATACAGAGAATGTTCAGTGCCCTTCTCCCCACCTGAGACACCCTCCCCCCAGTTTGTTATTGTGCACATTTCCCACAGGAACAATGACCTGCAGCACCAGTGCTGAGAAAACCAAATACCACTTCAGTGCCTCGACAAACTCTTATAATCACCCCCTTCTAACCCATCCACCCCCCCCATAACACTCAGTGCTGCTGTTCCTCTCACCTCCCAAATCCTGACACCAGAAGGAAGATACGCAGTCCCCTCCATACATCTGCCACAAACATCCACGCTTTGTGCATCTCCAGGCATGACAGAGAGAGCAGTTAATCTCAGGCAGAGAAGATGTGCTTCACTTAGTTAATCCAGAACTTTTGTTTCCCAATTTCCCACGAATCTGTCTGGCTTTTTTCCTTAAGCCTTCCTGGTAGCAGGCATTTTATACCTTTGGCCTGCTTCTGGTCTTGTCTGAAACATCTGGTGGGAAGGAATATAACAACAGTGGAATAATGACACAGAAAAGCATCAGTTGTTCCTGTGCCCACAACAAGTGCACAGGATCACCACATCTGTCTGCAAACCAGTGAAGGTTCAGGTGTTGGGAGAGTGACACTTAGCCCAGCCTTGGCCATTTAGAATTAATATGTTGGAAAGAAAATGCTGGATCCTTTTTGGGGGGAATAGATTTATAAATCTTGTCAGACCTATAGTATATATGGCAGTTTTTCATCCATTTCTTTTATCTGCAACATTAGGTCAGACTGAATTATCCCCCCAGCTCTAAAGCACCTCTGCTTGCTATTGGAAGAACAAAATGGGAATTCTTGTAAGAATATTTAGACTTTGTTTAAAATTTAACAGTGTCTAATGGCAAATCTCCCTATTAATCACCCATCTCAAAACTCTTTTTCAGATAAATCAGTGGCACTGTAAAAGCCCTATAGTGACTTTTCTGGCACCATCATTTTAAGTTTATTTTGGATACTGTTAGAGGGACTTTGTTGATTGTGCCAGCTGACCATGATGGTTAATATATAATTAAGATTCTTGACAATTCCTCTTATGTCAGCAGGAACACGTCAAGTCCTTTGTCTTCAGCCGATGCAGACACCCAGGGCTGACTGCTCAGATACTGTTGGTAGCTCACATATGAACTATCACCTAATGATTAGATAGAGCCGACAGAAATCAAAGTCTAATAATTGCAAGATAACCTCATATTTAAATTCAAGCAAAAAGACTAAAAATATTGTTCGATAGTTGTTGGGTTGTCGTATTCCCAATCAAACCCCCAAAGCTGGTGGTGGCTCCAGCTGCCTGTAAGAACAAGGCATATCACATTAACTCCAGCCTAATCTCACAACAGAGGTGAGGTAATAGAATGGTGCTGCTGTCACTGGAGAAATGTTGGTGCGACTATAAGAGCAGAATCTGAGCACTAGCACTATCTCTATGGCTTACACTATATATACCTCAGGGTAAACTGATTCACTGCATAGAAAAACAAGCAAACAAAAAAATCCCCAATCAAACAGAAACTATCTGGCCATTTTCCCTCCTATGCAACATCTTTCCTGTTCATTGCACAGCACAATCTTCCTTCCCTAAAACAGTTTTGCAGCTTTGCCAGACAACAGGATATGTAAATGTGATTTTGTTTAGGGGACATTAAGGATGCATGTGACAAAAGAGTAGCAGCATATCAGCCATGAATTAAAATCCGTTACTGTATTTTAGTTTATTGATCTACTGTAAGCTTCTCAGCATTGTCTAATTTAAATAAAACTTCAATTTGTAACAATACTATAAATAGAAGGCAATATTGATCAGAGTGCCACCAGCCTGCTGAACTTTTGTTATCACTGAAGCCTGACCAGTTAATGTTGAATGTTACAATTTATTACACTGCAAAGTACAATACAACACAATAGCATTTAGATTTATAAACAAAGATATGCTGAACTACTGAAAGCAAGTTCAGTCAGCTCAGAACAAGAACAGTGTTCTGATTTACTGGTGCTCCACAGCACTATTTCCCTACCTGAGGCAATATTTCATAACCTCTCTGATACAAACACCTGTTAACTCTGCTGAAGATTGAATAATTTGATTTCTTTTAGACTCTTTTAAACCCTAGCAAAACATCTGATGTCCATCAGCAAAGATTCATCACTGCTGTGATAGGTTTTTTTGAGGTTTTGAGGAAGAACATTACCAGTTAAGATGGTCAAACAATGTCCTGGGAGACAGAACCTTCATAAAAAATAGTAGCAGATACCAGACCTCTATTTTTACTTCTTATCTTCCCCTCTTCCCTTTTGTGAAAACAGCACAGTAAAAGGCAAATTCCACGTTAAGGATTGTTCTTAGGCAATGAACAATAAAACATTCTCTAGACAAAGACTATTTCATTACAGATTTTCCAGTCCTGAAGGTGCATTGTTTCAAATTACTGAATTACCTTAAAGCAAGCTCAGTGTCCCTGCACTCACCTGCCAGGAAGGTGTTGGTGCTGCTTGTCAGGAGGCATGTGCTCAGTTATCATTCTAGCTGCAGAAGAGAAGGCTCCTTGTGCTCTCTTCTTCAAGAGTAAGGCCACTGGGATAGCCTGCAAGACAGAAAAACATCAAAGGAAACAGTTCTTGCTTGGTTTTGCTTCAGAACAGAGGAAAATCAACTTTCCCAATCAGGTCTTCTCTTCCCCAGAGCCAAAAGTGTGATTTAAAAAATACTGCCCAACGAAAAGCATTTGTTAACTGTGCCTGGATGCAGCATTGCTTAGTGAAAGACAATGCTCACCTGCACAGGGGCAAGAGGAGATCATAAGCCAGCAAGGTACTACCCAATATAGACTGCTCAGGTGCTCCAGGAGGGAATTCCTGTGGCAGTATTTTAACGGAGGAGAGCCTCTGTCTGCAAGGGTAGGAAGAGATACCAACGTGAGGGACGTGTATTTACCACTTCCCTGTAAAGATCCCAGAAATATGACTCCACCAGTCGTTACACTCAAACTCCTACATGATGCAGATTGGTGAAACTCTGATGTGACTCTCTCTGCACCAGAGAAGGGCTGTGAATCTTTGGGCTGCACCCTAACAAGACCTGCAGGAGAGACCTTTGCAAACAGTCAGTGCCCCTTGTCCCTTTTGTCCTTCCAGGCAGATCTGTTCCTTTGCCTCCCTCGGCCCAGAACTTCTAAGAATTTCCTGGAACTCTTCCTCCTCCTCATTCTCTGCCATAGTTGGATCCTTCAGAGAAAAGGTTTCTTCCCCTGCCATCACACCACTCTGTTTTCTCAGGAGGTTGAAGCCTGTCCTGTGCCCTTTACTCTGCACCCACACAACAGCCCAAGACCCAGGGACTGGCTGCAACCCAGGTGATATAACCCAGGAAAAACAACCAAACACACACCAAAGCCACATCTGCAGCAGGGCTGGGAAGGAGGGAGGATCTGCAACAGCTTCAGCTACAAAGCTGTGCAGGGAAATCATGTACATAGAACCAACAGCAGCACTTTTATTTGAATTAGAAAACAATAATGTAAATAAAGTAATATTAGTATGCACATTTCCTGAGAGAATTTTCTCTCTAGAGCTCGATGTCTCTTAGCCTTCAGCCAAAATAAAGGTCACCAGACAGTAGATTCTTTCTTTTCTTCCTTCAACAGAGAATGTAATCCAGTCTGACGCTTTCAGGCTGGGGAATTATTTTTTAATTGCGAACTGTAACTTAAACACTTATCATAGAAACAATGTTGGAGTTTTAATTTTACTTATTTAAAACAAGACCAGGCATTTTGAAATGGTTTCAGGTGAAGGGGACGTGATTTAACGGAGGATTTGTGGACAATGTATGTGGACAATTTGTATGCAATTATTAGATTGGCCTTCTAGTCTTTCATTCAAAATTCAGCATGTCTCTAGGTATTTTTGATATTGTCAGGTTAGGGCTAACATGGTCTTAATATGTTTGCTATTTACAGGTGCATGTACTCCTAATGTGCCCTGACACATGTAAATATGCTGACGCTCCCACTGTGCAGCATTCCTGCAAACATGGTGCAGCCCTCAGTAAAGCAGCACAGGAAAGAAAAAACAAAAATCAACCCAGTCAAATACTAGGACAATATTTTACAGCTTTATTTTTAGTTAGCACAGATGCAAGGTACCAAACTTAGAGAGATCAGGCAGTCTGCAAATTACTTAGACTACTTGTTCAGGAATTTTAGAGGAATTTGGCAAAAATAACTGACATTTGGTCCATTCCTACTTAAAATGTCATTTGATAGGATAATATTTGGCAGTTCTTTAAATCTTTCCAGAAAAAACAAATTCTAACTTCAATTCATATCTTAAATTTCAATTTTAATAATTCCATAACTATAATTATGAATTTTTAATTTTATAGTGATGAAGTCTCCAATCTGCACAATTCCTAAATCTGTAATTCACCCAAGCCATAACATTTCATATCCTTGCAAATGCCCAAGACAGTACAAAGCATGATTCTTTGCATAAACTGTTACAAACATATCAGGAATATGTTCAAATAAAATTCATAAATAATATTAACTACATAAAATACAGAATGTCTCAATCTGTTGCAGGAAACTTTGAAAGCAGAAAAGGGGTTGCATTCACTGAATGTTTTGTTCATTAAAAAGTATTCACACCAGTCTAATCAAAAGTTTGGCTTTTGCATCCCCCTTTTCCTTTTCCAGCTGTCAAGTTCTGGTCTGAACACCACATTTGTTGACTTCTTCTGCCAAAGTCTTGTTTAGTTTATGGATTCACAACTGGACAGAAGGAAAAAGGGAGGCCTGAGGCAGGCTGAAAGATAGACAAGAGCAGAGTTGAATAAAGCCAGATCAGGTGAAAAGGAAATGAGATCTGGAAAAAATCAAAAGGCAGGAGGCCTAGGGAAGGACAAGAGCACATATGGGAGAGGATTTGCAGATTGAAGGATATAATAATGGGGAACGGCAGCTAAGAGACAATGAAAAAGCAGCAAACAGATGGAAGGAAAAAGGACAAGGAAAGAGAAATAAGGAAGGAGAAATAAAGTTCAAAAGTGCCAGAAATAGAGCAGGAGCTGTTTAACAGTGAATCAGGCAGAGAGAAGGAAAGAAAGAAACAGAACGGAAAAGAAAATATCTGACTATTAAAAAAAGCCCCTACACTAAACTCTTCATCACACAGAGTTCCACAGCAGGAACTTTTTTTGCAAAGTCCAATCTTTGGAGCAGTTTCAGTGCAAAGGTAGACCTGGTTAGAAAAAGAGTGTGTAACTGAACCTCCTGTATGCTTTTAATGCTAATAGTAATGATCTATTTTAAATAGTCCTACAAGTACTAACCAGATCCTTCAGAGTTGTCCTCTCCATTTCTCTGTATATAAACAGAAAGAATTCCATAAGGCAAATAAACACCTCTTGCCATCTGCTGAGAAGCAAGCACTAAGAGTCTTTACGAGTTCATTTTAATGAAAAACTTTTCAGAGATGCCTGGTATGTAACATGATCCATCAATGTTCCAGTTTCACAGCCCTTATTAAGACAGTCACATACAAAATGTGGCAGATTCTTTGCTTTCCAAGAACGATACGTGAATTAGGGAACACTTCAAAAATTAATATTGATTTCTATAACCCTTAAAAAAACCCCTTGGCAGTTAGTTTGGACCACTGTATGTGCATATTAGGATAAAACTTCACATATTTCAAAAACTTACAGATTGCAAAAGCTATTTTAGGGTTTTTTTTCAACATAAATATGGTACATAAAGATATTTTAAAAACACATAGATTATACTGTATGGGTTATTCCATTTTGTTCGCTCTTATTACTACCAAGGAAATACGTATTTAGGTGGAAAAGGCAACCTGTGGAAAATACTACTGGCTGTTTGCAATGGAAGACAAACTTGAATCTCAAATTCCTTGCCATTGACTCAAAGAGGAATGGATAATCTCTGAAAACAAATAAAGGTTAACAATAATTGCATTGATAATTCAATTTCTTTGCTGAATATAAGGTACACCATGGGCCTTTATCCTGCAAACAAGAATAAAACAAAGAACACTTACAGATGACTTTGCTCATAAAAGTTAGCAAAGGTCCTTATACTCAGGAAAGTCAGAACAGGACAGAAAGTCTAAGGATTTGCCCCAGTGAAATCACCTCAGCTTTACCTGCCCCTGGGATTTGAAGGTCCTGCTCTGTATCAAGAGGAATGGCCCTGCACAGCTGTGGTACCTCTGTATCCACAACAGATAAAATGGGATGGTCCTTCCATCTCCTTCCCTGGAAATGAAACATTTATTTCCATTTGAGAAGGAACATGCCCTCCAGAAGTGTAAGCTCCTCTCTGAGGGGGCTTACAAATGTACAGCTGCACCACACACACTCATTACAATAATCATGTCGTTAACCGTGTCACCGGTACCCAATTTCTGAGTAGTTTGGGCATGAGCCATCCAAAGGTGGACAGACAAGCGTCTCTTATACATATAAACAGCCAAGAATATTTCAGAAAGAAAGAAATGGATAAACATTTAGGCAGTGTTATACCTGCTTTGATAAATCACATTATTTCCTGAAATAAAAATGGTCATTGCACGTGTGCCAAACTAGTCAGCTCCTAACTTTATTTGGGTTCTCTGTTGGTGTTTTGGGTTGTGGATTTGGGGTATATTTTTATATATAATTTGCTTAAAATAAAGCCCCAGGTCAGTCTTGGTGTAATTTTTTTAGCTAGTGAAGTTATGAACCCCTGAAAAAAGGTGTTTTTAATGGAAAGGCTGACAACCCCTTAAGTGTAGTGCTGTGAATGATGGCACCTTGATCAGAGTTGGAGAAAACATTCAATGTGATATAAGCCACTGAACTAAGTTGTAAAATGACAAGGACTGAGTGAACAGTTTTTAATACAGATAATATTGTTCATGTAGTCTATAAATATAGAATTAAATGTTGACCTCTATCTCCCATGTCAAAAGTCAAAGTCAGTGTCAGCACATATTGTTTTTATTTGTTTCAAGAGAAAAATAGATCAACAACATTAACCTCACAATGAACAGAGAATTGAATGAATTAAAAAGCAGTACCCCATAAATCCCTTTCCTTTTATTGGCACAGTGATAAAAATGCCTAGGGCTTAGAGGAAAAGGGTAGTCTCAGACACTAGTCTGAGATGCTCTATGTACACAGAGCTGTACATCACATGCTAAAACAGAGGAACAGAGATATTAAGATTTGTGCAGTCTCATATAATACACAATATCCATCAAATTGCATCATAGCATCGTGCAAAACAGGGCATGTCAGATATCCCTAAGATGAGTAGGTTATCACAAAACTATTTTAGAGCAACTTTAGCTTTCCGCCTACATTTGAAAAACACATTTCACAAAAGAGATTAAATACACCAAAAAAAGGACTTTATTCAATACCATCCGTACTTGCAGTATATCAATAATTTAAGACATCACCTGGAACAAGATCTATTGTGCTTAGAGAGTTACCAGCTTCACTGGTTGGGTATCTCTTTAAATTGTTGGTTCATTGTGATAGGACTGAGGGATATGACATTTTTCTCCTGTTTAAAAAGTCATTTTTTTCAAAACACCTCATAATAATAAAGGCCCCTATTTCACAATGCCGTAGTAAATTTGACAGTTAACTAAAATGAGCAGTTTCAATTGCAAATTCAGTTTAATTGCAATTTTTAGTGCTGCATAATTAAACTGAAAATGTTCTAAAAAGATTCACACGGTCAAAACCAGGACAGAAACAAAAGCACGTTCACAACATTGGTTTAGGGTTTTCTAATCAATTTCTAGGGAAACTCACAAAAAGTAACATTTAAAACCACATCAGTTTAACAAAAGAAAAGGAATGGTATCATCTGAAAAATTCAGCTGTTAGTTTTTGTTTACATTTTCTTATCCTCCTGCAGCTTGTAGGATATACACAAATTCTTTTGGTTTACTGCTTCAGTGATTATCTGCTGGCAATGTTGCATCATGTGAAAAACATTTTACAGCATTTGCACTGTGTACTAAACACACAAAAGCAACTAATTACAACGTTTGTCAAATCTGGAGCATGTTCTGTGGTAGCTTACTGGAACCAAATAGCATTTTTCTTCTTGAAATGGGCTGGCTGACTTTGAGTTTCACCAGTAAAGTGTAGGCTTGGAGTGAAATCTTGACTCACACAAACTGCTGAAGGCTGGTATGCTGAAACTAATCTATATCTTGGTGAGAAAAGCCTTCTCAGGCTTGAAGGTTCATAGGGGTTGAAAGAATTTTACAGCTGGCTATAAAGAGCAACTTTTCTGCTCCACATGTATTCATGCAGCTTCTGGGCAGAACCAGTCATGGTGCTTTTCATAGCTGGATGATCAGAAGACTTCTCTATAACTTCTAGTAAAGAGGGAAAGACATGTATTTTATTACACTAAAGCATTATTGGTGTGTAGGGCAATATTGAATGGCTGTATAAAGCAAGTCACTGAAGGTCTTGCTAAGCCTGTAAACTCAGTCATAGCTTCACACAGAGAAATAATGTTCAAACAGGGAAAGTACTTTGTAAGACTCATGGTTGATAAAATTAAATTCAACCATGGTTTTAAATGGTCTGCTTGTGATTTGAAGAACACTGCCTACTGCAGGAAAGAGGATGGTGAGTCTGTTTCAAGGGCCTAAAAAAAAGAAATAAAATACTTTTCCCCTCTTTTTATGATTATTTGATTCCTTATTTCATTAAGCCAACTTACATATTGGGAATGTTATAATATTGTAAGTTTGAAGTTCAGCTGCTACAATAGTCTGGTAACAGAGGCATCAGCTCTCTAGCGGAATAATATGTGAGTTTATGGTTGTTGGTGGTTCTCCACTGAACAACAAAATTAAGGTTTTGCTTTATGATTTGTGCCAAGGGGCCTGGGCAGGGGTCTGGCAACGTGGGCAGCTGCCAGTCTACACCAGAGACCATCAGGATGGACAACAGAAATGAATTTTTGCAGAAAGAGAAAGGAAAAGAGTCACAGAACTACAGGAGCTGGATCTTCAGGAGCATCCTAGGAGACTGTTCAGACTGCAGCTCTCAGGCAGGAGCTCAGCAGAGAGATCAATGTGTGAATGATGCTGCATCCTCCTCCTTGGTCTCATCCCATCAGAGCCATCCTTTAACTTGTTTAACTTGTTGCTCTCAAATGTCAAATAGCAATAACTTCACCGATTAAAAATAACAATTTTTCCATACGTCTATAAAAACAGTGATCATATTTGTTAAACTGGTAACCATACTGCTTAATATAATTCCAACACTAACAAGACACAAAACACAGACAACTTAAAACATTAAGAAAGATTCAAGGAATCTTATGAACAGGAAATACAAAAATGATTGACAGTGACTGTTGATATTAATTGATAAAAACAAAGTTTATTTGTAAATAACAGTATCCCAATCTCATAATAATTTACAATTTAAGCAATTCAGCACTCAAGCCTGCAATATGAATTTCCTGTTTGCCATTTTCTCCCACAATTCTGAAAGCTTTCTTATGCTTGTTGTACAGCTGGGAAGGTTCTTTCTCCAAACATCACCCAAGAAGTTTGGCATCACTTGTGGCACAATAAATTGCACAGATACATTACCTGGGATAAATGAATCAGCTCAAATCCTGGTATAGATGCTGTTATAGATTACAAATGGCTTATCAATGCATACAGAATGTCTATGGGTTTTGACATTTCTTATTTAGTTTTGAAATACGTAGATAACTATTCAAAGGCACAGCATTAAACTCACATAGCCTTTTTTCCTAAAAAGTCTTCAGTGTCAAATGACAATACTCTAGATTTATCAAAAAAATAAAGATGTGATCAGCTTATGCAATGATCCACTTAAGCTCAGTGAACTAATAAAAAAACCCAGTTATTGTGTTTATTATTATTTATTAGTATAATTATTTCAATAATAATGAAATGCAGATAAGTATTTGGCTAGTTGAAATTTTAGCATGAGCTCCAAAAATTTCACATGCATATAAAGCATACTGATTCCAAATATGGCGAAGCAAATTAGCAGATAAGCATTGTAATAATCATTAGTTAAAATTCTCCCATACGAGCTAGTGTCAGCTTCCACTTTCAGAGCCAAGGAAAATATTCATAAGCTTTTACTTCTTGTAATAGAGAATTCACTGTTAACTAGGATTCAAATCCCATGTGTTCAGTCTCCCTACAGACATGAGTCCTCCTTTAGGGTTTCTATCAAAAAGCTCTCACTGGTAACAAAATATAATAAAAATATACTGTGACAAAATGCATTCTGTCAGTAGGATCTAAGGGTATTAAAACCTGCAACAGCAGCTGCAGAAAAATAAAAAAAAAAATCAAATGTGCAGCCCACCTTCATTCCTTGAAGCCAGAGTCATCTGAGAGAATATTATTTTCTATTAAAATATAAAACACGCAATTATTGATTCTTCCTGCATACTTTTAACATCTTATATACCATACATTTAGACACATATTTTTAAACTTTCCATTCAAATAATAGCTAGATGATAACAAGGTAAGACAGACCAATTTAAAATCTTGTAAGGCCATTAAGAGCTTACCACTAGAAAAACAGAAATTAAGCACTACATTTTCACATCTGGGCTTGCAGAAATAGCTTTTGCAACTCTCATGCTTGTCTCTGTAAATGTGCTCTTATTGTCAGCCTTTTGAGCTATTTGAAAAGAAATAAGGACAACCAGAGAGCTACATATGTCACTCAAAACCAAAAACATGCTCTGTGATATCAAGGAAAACTAAATAAGAGCCTCGACCTGCTAATAAAGGGATGGGAGGGACTCATTAAATCCAACAGCAAAAACCAGCTATGAACCATTGCAATCCAGGATTCATACCTCCCATTTACACTGCAATACATGTGTGGGATCTGGTTTACTACAGATCACCTGGGAGGAAAGAAAGGGAATCTGGAGCAATAAAAGAGTGCCAAAATGAATAAAGTGCTCACAGGTGCTGTTGCTTTGCTGATGTTGGAGAACAAAGTGAATGGGGTTTGTCACAGTTCTGATGTCCCCCAGGTGTTGCTGCTACAGGAGTTCTGCCCTTTCAGTGCAATCTGAAAAAAATAATTTATATACAATACCTAGCACATTGACAAGCCAAAGATTTTTATTATTACTTTCTTATTTTTACCCATTTATGGTTGCAAATTAATGGAATTACATGAGACTGAAGCCAATGACAACTGCTAATCTGTAAGCAACAACAAGCAAGGAAAAGCTGATAGCAGTACAGCTGTTTTATTTTAATTGAGGAATGATTTTATGTTGGAAGCACTCAATATTCACAGCAAATTAAAAATAATGAAGTGAATTGATACCAATGATATTTTTTTTTACCTACTATCCCTTTGTAAATCTATTTCTTCACACAAATTGACATGTCTAATTGATACATACGCTATTATTCCTCATTAGTAGGCTGAATAAAATAATTCTTGATTAAATTTATTGCAATTTACAATCCAGCATAATGCTTGCAAGCTATAAAAGTCAATCAACAGGAAACAGAAAAAAACCAGATGACATTATTACTTCTTATATATACACAATAATCTCATGTACTTCATGGAACCTTCCTAAGCATTTCATTGCTTCTCAGGAGTTAAGGCCTGTCTCCAACAGGTCACTTCATTTTTCATATGACCATAAATATATTCCAGTGCATTCTGAGTTTTTTTGATAAATATCACCTCTTATAAGCAAATTATTTTTGTATTTAGCAATCTGTTAGAAGTTGTCTGGAAGAGTTAGTCTTCTACTAACACTCAAACAAAATTATGCAGAAGAGCTGATGATTTACTTTGTCTGGATCAGGGTATTTGATTTATATTGTGTTATCACTGCGCCAAAAAGTTCGACCAAGTAGCAAAAATTCAGAATTCCAATGAAACAAAGAAAGTCCATAGCAAATCTGACAAGAAAAATATATATTCTATGATGCAAAATTTCCAACCAAAAGGAAAATTGAATCAATGGCAGGTCAGTCTGCTCTGTGTAATTCTAACTTATTCCACACCTTGCCCTGGACTCTACAATTTTGTAGGAAATTCTTTGGTATTATGAAACTAGCAGAGCACCTATTATGTTACTCTCTTCTCTAATGGCAAGAAAAGTATGTTATGACCAGAACATTTCTATGGCCTATTGCTCCTATTTCTCTGGAGAATGCAACAGCTGGCACAGGATTGCTGCCCTTGCTGACACTGGGCTTCAGAATTGAGCAATAATTTACCCAGAAATGCAGTAAATATATGCTGTGTCTTGTACAGACACAGAATAGTCATCCTAATTTTGTCATCTTAATAAAATTTCTTTTTGAAGAAGAGCTTCTGATGCCCTGACTGTGTCTCTGCCCTGATTGTAGTCTGTATCTCAACTTGTCCAGATAAGCTGAAAGGAATTGCTGAAAAAATCATATATTATTGCATAGGACCACTGGTTTGGAATTAAAACCTAACCTGTAAAGAGAATGTTTTCCATTCATATTACATACCATGTTCTTTGTAAGACCTTAAATAAAACCTTATTTTCAAAAAATTAATATGGATTTTATTTTACAGATATTTTAGATTCACAGTTGCATTTTTATGCAACATAATTCCACTAAATAATGTTTCTTTTGTTGCTACTTGTGAGTTTTGATAAAATCTTTGTAAAAGGCAATAGATCTCGATTCAGAAAGACCACTGACATTTCAGAACCAGTCCTTACATTTCAAAAAATATGAGGAAGACATACTATCAGCAACAAAACCAGCTGTTTCAGGATTCATCTACTATTTGATACGTGTTACTCAGCACAGTAAACAACCTATCTGCCAGCAGTAAAAAATCAAAGAGCTCTGTGCTGACTGAAGAGCATCTTTTAAAGAACTTAGAATGTGGCCCAAAAAGCAGCCCTTAGAAGCAGGCACAGGTTTTCTGGTGTTCCCAGGGAAACGTGCCATTTCAGAGAAACTGCTGTCACCCAGAGCTGCACAGAGCCCACATCTGAGATTACCTTTAAGGGTGACTAAAAGTATTTCCAACAACTGAACCATCCATTACAGAGCAAAAATAATCAGGAGCTATGGCAACCAGTGAGCCCTATTTAAACTGAATTCTAATGTATATCCTCCATATCACTTTTACCCTCTGCTGTCAAAGGTGACTAATTCGTTAAATCTTTCCAGCCTACTTCTCTGGACAATATATGAAAAATAAGATGGATATCTAGTTCATTCCTTCTGATCCAGGGTGCTCTCCAGGTCTGCACACACCCAGAGAGGGTAAAGGCACCATCAGTTGTGCCAGGTCATGGAAAATGAGCTGGCACAGGACTGTGGGCAGCCACCATGCAAGGGAACAGCAGGGATTTGTGTGGCTGGAAACATCACAGCTGGGTGTGATGTCCCAGGGTGGGCCAGCTCAGCAGCAGAGCCACAAAGCAGACCTTCATATTTCAACAGGCATTATCTTGTCATCCCTTTTAATCTAGGAATACCATATGGAGAAAAACATGATGGCAAAGATTATGATCAGTCTTAAATACACCTTTTTCATTCAGCTCTAACAAACTCAATAGGAAGACTATTTCATAGAAGAGCACAACAAATTGAAATTCAATAGTTTAGTTAATCCAAGCATATTGAAATAAAATTATACATACATATATATCTATATATACACACATGAGTGTGTGTGCACAGTGAGGGAGAAGCTTCTGCCTTCTTATACATATGATTTCTATTATAGAGTTTGGGTAAGGAATGTAATATCACAGCTCTTTAAAGTTCAAGGATATTAAGGAATGCTTTTAGCTGCAAACATAAAAACAAACCAATACATCTATAACAGATTTGTAATTTTTAAATCTTAATAACATTTGAAATTAATAAAAAAAAAAAAATCACTCACTCTATTATATTCACCACCACAGAAGACAAGGGTATTATCCAGCTGAGTCTATACCAAAAGGAAATGCACACATTAATATCCGCCATTTGATACATATTCCAAACACAAGAAGTAACAAATTTGGTGACAAAACTGTCAAAATATGTTCCACAAATACATTGGCAAGAGATCTGGACATACTAAAGAAATTCAGTGAAACAAAATAGGTGCCAAATGGGGATGTTTGACAGAGTGTTCAAAAATACATTTAGACCAAAGCAGGAACACATCCAACAGAGAGATTCTCTACATAAATTATCATGAAACTATTAGAAATAATTGGCCAGTGATTTCAAAATATTACATATACTTTTAATGTTATCAAAGAGCTGTGTTGTGAACCATGTGTGATTTCTTGGCAATTGAATTTTTGGCCACGCAACAGCGTTTTTAGACGCAAGTGAAAATACTATATCCCATACTGTAAGTCAATCTGTAGTCTTTGAAACTGAGTCGAGCTTCCAAATGCTTTGAAAGGCTGTTGGGGGAAATACTGTGGAAGTCTGAATACTCTGGGAGGCTGCAGAGCACAGCCCTTGCAGGGGCTCTGCTGAACAGACGCCTTCCCAAGGCTGAAGAGAGCCTGGATAACGAAGATGTCATGGCCAACCATTCCAACAGACTGTGGGTCACAGTGTCCCAAACCACCACGTCAGTGTAGGTCCTATATCTCTACAAGTCTAGTAAGAGCAGATTAATTTATACACAATGTTGTAATACAGGCATTTCTTAATAAAATAAAGTCATCTCAGCATTTTCAGATACTTCCTAAAATGCAGATAACCACTGTGGAGACACCTGCAGATGGTGAATGAATGGGGTCAGAGGTTCTGCCCTGAAGAGCTACCTGTTCACACCCTTCACACACATGAAATTCAAATTAATACTGTTTAACAGTTCTCAAGAGATATACACTTTATAACAGATAAAATCTGAGCAAGTCAAAGCAGACCACTCAGAAAGAAGACAACAAGGTGCCAGAGCAGCCTCCTTCAACCCTGACTTGCAGATCAGCTAAATGCTTTCATCTTGAGCATGCCCTGACATTTACAGTTTCTGCTCAGATCGAGCTGGAAGCTTAAGACTCAAAGTATCTGGGGTTAAAATCTGGCCCCCCTGAAGTGTATGGAAATATATTCACCTACTTCACCAGGACCCATTATAATCTACAAAGGTTTTAACAGCACATTGATCTAGGCCTCCCATTAGGGCATTGAGCCAAGTGAATTATATTTGTCATATGTTCATTCTCAAAAATGTTGGGTTGATTTTTTTTAAAAACATTTTTATATGCACATTGTGGAATTCCCTCATTATTATCCTATCTCAAAAAACCACGTCTCAAACATGAGGCAGCACAAGGTAAGATTTGTAATTGTCCTTAACTTCTGGCAAGTTCATTCCTTACACTTGAAATGAGACTCTGAGAAGGCCCTCTCCTGCACAGACAAGCTTTTTCCTAGTCCAGAAAGATCAATTTTCCTGAACAGCCACAAAATAAAAGGCAAAGAGAAATAACTTAAATAGCCCATAACTCCATTTATTCCACTGCAATGAGAACTTTCCTGAAAAGTCTCATCCAGTGCTTGCTATCACTTCTCCTTATTCATTTTGACATCCTCAAGGGCTGCTTCCAGCTCCCAACATCCCTCCCCAGAGCTGTCCCAGGCTGTTGGTGGGCTCCTGCACTCCCCCCATGGTTCCAGCTCATTTGAGAGCAGGGCAAGGAAAAGCTCTGACTTCTGCTGCAGTAGAAAGTGGCATGAATTTGGTGGTTGCCTTTAGTCCCAGGCAAAACATTCCAGTTTTGGACATCAACCTAAAAATCTATGCCAGCATAAATAAGGTTTTTTACTTCTTATTGTAAGCTCTATTCTGCCAAAGGATCATGGTTTTTAGCTATGAACTATACCTTTTGGAACTGGTTTTAGAGCTTTCAGATAGGTATTTTTTATTGGACAAATAAATTTCCTAAAAAAAAAAAAAATACTATCAGCAAAGCAGACTGAGTTATCTAAATGGGCATTTTTTTAATTCTGCATGAGCTCTTTAAATTTAACATCCCTTTAAGCAGTATTAACTTTTAAGTTGCCATAAAATCAAATAATTGTATTTATTAATTTGTTTTAATTACCAAGCACAGATAAGCATATGTCCTACTTAGCCTGGGAAAATCTGAACGCACACCTGCTCCAACAAGCAGTCTGTAAAATGAGACGTGAGGAAAATATTTGAATTACATTTCCCTGTTCCAACATACCATTTTTAAAAAGCACTTTCAACACTGAACTAGGCCTTTACAGTTAAGGCATTTTACAAGATGATACTGAGCTATGTTTCCTGTCTATGAAGAAGGCACCAGCATATAAAATGGTAGTGAATTTGCATTACCTCCAATCCATCATTCTTTGAGTGCGCAGGAAAAACTGTGAGACCTGCTGCAACAAAGCACAGCCTTGTGTTGACAGATTCTTATTTAAGTGACTGTGAATACAACAATTCCACAAATAATTTGTCAAGTGTGTGGCTGAACTAGCTCTGAACCCTGATAAATACCAACTCTCCTCACTGCTACAAAGGCATGATGTTCTGTGTGCGGGCAGTGAGTAACAAGCACCAGGATTTAACAATCGATGCTACTATATTTCTCTTTTCTTTGCGGTTAAAAAAGCCTTGAAGGGTGGCTCTTTCAGCAGTGTTAAGTACTAGTGGTGGCTATGCCTTGCAAATCTAAGTAATACACTGCAGGCTGAGGTGAAAGGAAATAGCACACTGCATCCATTTTTAGCTGCATTTAAAACATATGGGTTATGTTCTCTGGTGAAAAACACTCTTTACTGTATAGTTAGCAGACTCTTGTTTAATACAGGCTATTATTAAATGGACCTCTTTCAAGTTATGATAATAGGACATCCACTTTGCTGCTTTTTGCATCCTAAGGCATACATTTGGGCTGGGGTAATTCAAGAGAAGAATCTCTTTTAGGAAAAATAGCTCAAACTCTAGGGGAACACATGTACATATTAATAGGGGGGAAAAAACACTCCTTCCAGGTATTCAGTTGAAATCAAGACTGCATTTTTCTATCATGCAGTGCATTCTAAAGGCATTATGGATGTGCAAGAAAAAAAATCATTTTTAAAGAAATGTAAATCTAATCAGTCTTGAAGCTAGCAATATATACATAAATGTCTCTTGCAGACATAATTTAGTATGCATTATTAATTTATTTTTCATAAAGCTTTCCAGCTACAAAAAGGATAAGTGGAAATGTGCACCCACATTGACGATAATGCTCATTTGTCAGGCAGGAGGGAACATATTAACAAATTTCCCCCTCCTGAAATCCCAACCTAAAGGATGTTCAGAAGCTTTTTTGCAGAAAGACCAGACATGCCTATTGCAAACAACGTTTTTCCAGGCATTAGAATAAAAGACCAACCTTTAATGGGACCTGAACTTTAGCATGCTATTTGCAAGGCAAGACTGTTACAAACTCTGGACACCAGAACATCATATCATATAAGTCAATTGTATTTATACTTTTGACTATAAAATACCAGTGTCTATAGCAATAATTAGGTGTGTGATACTATTAACTAGTCCCAATGTAAAATGCTAATTACTTATTGTTTATAAAGCAATTTCAAATAAAGCAGAACTCATACAGTAGTGCCATCATGATTTTCCAGTCATTAACTTAACCAGAATTTGCATTTTGGGACTATAGCCAGTGACTTACATGCACTACTTAAGTCATTTTTCAAACACCTTGTCCCATCTTAATCTATTCATCATTAATCACATTTGGTCACTTTACATAAAGAACACTATTCAGATGAAAGATAAAAGAAATACATTAATAAAATTAAAGCTAGAGTGAATACTTCCAAATATAAAGATGGTGGAC
>NW_020884959.1:1611876-1641876 GCF_003945725.1 Corapipo altera
GTAGGACAGGCTCAGGTTTCTTTTTCTTTCCTGTGTTTGAATATTCTGGCTGCAGGCATCTCGCTCTGCAGCTAAATCCAAGCCTGCAAGGGATGACAAAGGGTATATTACAGCTGCATTGTTTTGTCTTTGCTGGAGATTGAGAATGATGTATTTGGGATTCAGCTGGTGTATTTACAGTAGTTTTAGTGACCCATAAAACATTGGATCTATATTTTGAAATATTTACAAGAGTAGCAGTCAACAGTTCTTTATCTACAATACTTTTTAATACTTCTGTCTCCTCCTCTCTTGTCACCTTTTTTCATCCTGCCTTTTTGTTGTTTTTCAGCTCTGATATTGTTTGTTGATTGTGACATTGTGCTAATGACTGAGTTCCTCTTGATAAAACACAGGGCATTCCTAAGAGTACTTCCTTTTTCTTTTTAATAACAAAAGGAAAAATGAGATGCAACCAAATCACCCATGCACTAAATAAATTCCCACAGTGATGGGAAGACCTCCAAGCCCTAAGAATGTGGTCCATTTGGAGTCTGGCCTATCCATGACAGTGCAACCGAAGAAAGGGGGAGCAGTGACCTAATAAATATTTTTCATTTTTAGCTTGGAATTAACAAAGATCAATTAATTTTTCAACACAAAGCTTTTCTTTAAAGATAAATTTCTGAATTAGGCATAAAAGCAACAATCACTACCCTTCTTCCACCCCACAAGATCCTCTGCTTAGAAATATCATTTATGAATTTACACAAACTAAAACCAACTTTTGCTGCCTACCTACTGGAACTTGCCTAGGGAAACAAGCTTTAGTTTCCAGCCTAAATAGCAAACGGAATAAAATTCCAGGATAAACATCAGGTAAAATAATTCCCTAAAACCAAAAAACTGAAGCAGCACTCTATAACCCTCCTATCAGTAGCAGTGGAGCAGTTTTCCAGCTCAGATAAGCAGCTAAGGAAGGAGTAGAAAATGCAAAGAGAAGGACAGGTTTAACTTAAATTTCGGACACGCATCCTCTCTCCATAACCTCAAAGTCAAAGATACATAAGCAAAAGACTGATCAGTAAGAGAAAACAGCTGAAAAATTTAGTTGTTTCATGGCCTTTTTGTTTTACTCTTCCTGAGCAAGGCAGTTGTGGTGAAGGGGTTGGAACAGAAGGAATCAAAACCCAGGGATGACCTAAGCATTACCAAAAGGCAAGAGCAATTTTTCGTTGGGAACTTTTCCCCCTTTTGAAGTTCTTCTAACTGGGAAAATTAAACCATAAACATGCTTTAATTAGAATAATTCAGCATCTAGTCCAGAAAGTCCTTATCAGTTGTATCTCCAAATTAGGCAGTCCTAGTCATACCCATGGCATAAAGGTAAGTCGTATTGGCTGCTACAGATTTAAACAGTCCCTGTACAAGCTTAGGTCACATTTGTAATAGTACAGACAACAATGAATAAAGGAACAGGAGCTCCTTCAAGACCAGGATCATCTGGATCCCAGCGCCAGCTCCCTCGTTCTCTCTGCACACAAAGACACACAGGATGGGGAGCACCGAAGGGCAGCTGCTCCTGTGGCTGTAGCAACAACAGAAAAGGTACAAAAAAAGGTGAAAAAGGGTTCTTGTGAGACTCAAGTACTAGTACGGTGTTCAGACACTCAGCAACAGACAACAATGTCATCCCAAGTGGTCAACAGGCCTTAAACTATCAGAACTTCAGAGGAATTACGAGATATGGTTTGAAAACCTCAGCATTTCTAAAAGTAGTAAGAGGAGGCAGGAAGATGTCAGCCCATGGAACCTTGATTCTTTCCATTCTGCATTTTCAAGCTTTTGTTAACAACAAGGAGCCTGAAACTTCCCTCCATTTGACAAGATGGGCTCAGACCCTCTCAGAGGGTCACGACTCCAAAGGAAAGGCCCAGAGACAGGCAGCAGCTATCGCAGGATTCTCAATAAAATCGGGAGAGGGAGCAGTCCTGACTGCAGCAGCTGACAACTGTTTTAAGGCTGTATAATTATTTAGGGCAGGCAAGCCCTCAGGGAATGCCTTGAAGGAATGAAGAATCTTTTACTCTTGCTTAGAGCTTTTTTCTAAGACAGGAATGCTGAGAAATGGGGAGTCAGGGTATGTTTTATACTTGCAATTTCACTGTCCTGTGCTGAATAATAAAACTTCTGAGGTTCCTATTAAACATTTTAGCCACAAGACCCTATTTGTGCTGAGCTAAATTATTTAATTACGTAACTATCCCCAAATATCCATCAACATGGATTATTTATTTATAAAACCTGAAAATCGTTAAATGTGTTACCCCTATGACAGTGGCAGCAAATGTCCACTTTCAGACCTAACAGCAAATAGCAAATAATACTTATTCAGCACTTTCCATGTAAGTATCCAAAATGAGTTTACAAACACTAATGAAATAAACCAAACAAAAGAGAGGAAATTACAGATAAGCAAAAAGATTGAGAAAATCTAAGCAAGTCAGCCAAAGCCTCATACAGAATTAGTGACAATGGCCAAAACAGCCTCCATCTCCTGTTCTGCGCCACAGGAGCATCTAGAATCAAAATAAGATATTGATTTCGAATACATTTAATGTTTAAAAACAAAAGTAACCTTAATTATTTTGAATCAGTTTTTAAAAGCAAACGTATCTTGTACATCCATAATAGTTAGAATGAAATTGTGCCACTGAAATGCATAAGCAACAGAAACCTCAGAACTGTATACACTTGGTGTTTGTAGGAATTAGGTTCCAAGGTGATCTCTGCATTTTAACAGGGGTGTCTGTTTGATGCAATGTAGAAGAACACAAAGCACAAAACCACCATGCTCAGAGAAGTTTGCATATATGCAAACCCAAATAAACAGGATGGATTGGCAAGTCATTGTAAACAGAGCCTCTGTGTGTTCTATTACTAATTCTTCATGTTACCTTCCTTTCTAAATGCTACATAAAATCCAAAAGATTTACCACAAAAGATTATGGCAGCTCTGGACTTGCTTGAACAATGCTACAGCATCCCTTTTAAAGTTAAATCATACTTGACTATAGTTATAACAGTGTCCATAAAAATACAAACAACATGAGGGTAGTTCAGCTGCTGAATGCCCGCTGATAGTGCTTTTTATTGCATGGACAAGATCACAATTCATACACTAACCCCATTTTCCCAATTCCCCAAGTTTCATTCTGTCAGGATTTGGAAATGTTGTGGAATTTATACTTACAACTGTAATGGGAAGAGGGAAACTGCGAGGGCTGCCAGTATCAAATGCTTAAAGAAGAGCAATGCTGTAGGATCTCAACTCCCATGCTCCCTGCTGAGAGCTGTGGTGGAGCAGGACCTATCAATGGGAAACACCTGGCGGAGGCATTTTGTTCTGCTCCAGCAGGTGTGGTCAATCTGCAGGGCCAAATCCTGATTAAGAAATTACTACCCTTGGTTTTTGAGAAGTCAGGGTTTGCATCAGCAGCTTGGCACATCCTGCTTTCAAACAAAAGGACACATAAGGAGAAGGATGAAGAAAAAAGAAGTCAGATGCCAAGACTGGAAAAATGTGGACAACCATCAAAATTAGTATTATCTTGGCTTTAAATGTATAGCAAGATATACATATAACATAGCAATCAACGTATCTCCAGAGTACAGAATGTGATAGATTATGATCTATAAAAACAAAATTATAATTTCTGTATAACATAACTAGGAAGCAAAATAACACTATTTGTCATAGAAGGTCTAGAAATATCTTCTTATTTTGGTATTTTCCTGATTTGTGGGATGGAGTTCCCAACATAAAAATGCCATAAAGTTTATTTATCATTTGTATTGATTACTTTTGTGTTTAGTCTGTGAGGAATATATGTGAGTAGAGGATTAGTGCATTGCAGTCAGCTCTAGGTACCTGAAGATGTTATGGCAGAAGAGTTGGAAGATGTGGAAAAAATTCGGTATATGATGAGAGAGCTGAAGGTGTTGGAGTGAAAGGGAAACCAAAAGCCAATGAGGAAATAAAGTTATTGCCATGGGGAAGGATGCAAGAGAAACAAGGCACAAATCTGTAGGAGATCACAGACAGTATCATTTCTGACGCTTATAGCAAAACTTGTTTATGTATTTGCCCAAACATTAGCCAGGAGCAAAATTACTATGAGGAAGTTGCAGACAGTAATAGTTAAAAATTATAAATAAGAAAAAATTGGATAAAACCTCTAAAATGCTCACACTTGGAGAGAAACACAAGTTTCCTTTTGTCTAATACTTTCCTTACTTTTCTGTAAAAGTGATGGTAGATCAGTAATATACTCCTCTCTATGTGAGAACAAAGAAAACATTAAAAAAATAATTTGCAAATATGTTGAGAATGTGTTCATTCTCCATTATTAAACAGTTCAAGGGCAGATTCAGCTGAGCTTTAAATGTAATAAAGAAATGATTTCAAAGCAACACTATGAGCCTCATATAGTAATTGAGAGTAGAAAAACAAGGGTGATAAAAGTGTCCTGTGTTATTGATGTTAGAGTTCATATATGATGCATTTCTGTGACAGGATTATCAGAGCACTGATGACAACGTGTACTTACTTATCAAACTAAACAAGGTGTCTCAAAAAAGAGAAATATTAAATTATGTGCTATCAGCCAGCTATACTATTCAGCAACACTTTGTGTATGTAGTATCTACTCCATACATCTGTATTTCTACATGTGACCCTCACTAAACTAGTCTCTCTACAGTGTTTGCACAAAGAAGAAAATCCTTTGATCTTACAAGAGAAGCTTCAAAATGGACCCATCTTAGGTATAAATTAAATTGCATTTAAAAAAGAAAGAAATAGTCTTGTGCAGGTTATCAGCCTTTCTCCTGCAATACTTATTCTCCCTTCTTGTCACAGATTTGTTTTATTTTGCTACAGCAATACATTATTACAACTTAAAATTCACATTCACCTGAAGAAAGCTGTGACATGCCTACCAAAAGAGACATACACTGCTTAACCTAAATTGACCCTTTTTTCCTTCTATTCTAATAGATCTTTTTTCTTTTTGTCACTCAAAACGAGTGTCTGATGTATGAGCATAAATTGTTAAAAGCAGTTTTAGGTAAAGGAAGAGAGAGTGAAGTGGAGTTTTCTCACAAAAGCCAACCTCAATTTATGTCAAAGAGGGTTAAAAGACCTTGGGATTAAAGCAATAAACTTGCTGCTGTCAAAGCTAAAACCCGCTAACAATTTAGTGCCAAACGCATGTTGTTCAATATCATTTCATATTATATTATGTCACAAGTAGGTGACAGTTCCACATCAGACTGACAGGGCTGATTTACTCTGAAGAATTCATCGACATTTTGCAGAGTCAAAGCTGACTTCATTTTGTTTGAATGCAGGGTGGGAAATCTCTCCCTGCTTGGGTTGGAATATTTGGCTGAATAACACGGAACACCCTGGGCCAGAGCAGAGGGGTCTGAGAGCCCAGGTCTGGACACAAGGTTCCCTTTCCCATGGCACAGGGACCTCAGGCACAACCCCCCCCAGCTGAGGGATCCCAGCCTTCTCTTGCCCTAAACAACCCAGACCCTGCTGCCCTTTGTGCAGCTCCACTTTTTGATGTGATTCCCCCTCCTGCAATTTTTAAACTATCCAACTGTCCTGTTCAATATTTTGATAATATTTTTCTGTCTGAATTCAAGCTTTTATGCTTCTCCAAAATATACCTATTGTAGAGGGCTGAAATAAAAGACCATGTTAAGAAAATACTACTGGCACCTGCTTATATTTTAAGCAGGGAGTAATAATAACTATTTTTCCAGGATTTTCTTTAGATCCCGAGGTCACATGTGAGGAGACCATTCTTAGGTCAGTGGTAAAAATACCATTTCTTTATATCAAGGTGTCTTTTGCAAGATATTCCCAGATAGTATTTTTATTATGGGTTCCAATTTAAGTTTCTCCCAGGTCCCTGAGACAACTGAATAAGCACAGTCCTCCTTTTTGTCTCAGGAAAATCTAATTGATCCGAATTCTCTGTTAAGGTTTCAAAGCTTTTTCAAAAAGGGTGCCTCTTCCCCAAAATCCAGTGTATTCTTCTACAGTTATCTGAGTCCCCATGTGATGATTATTTCCTTCTCTTGTTGGCTATTGCTATAGATCTGGAATTACAACTCAGCTCCTGAGGCTGAGGAACCAGGTTTTCTCTGAACCAAGTAGTGCTGTGCTACATTTAAAGTAGTCTTGTTATATGTGGAAACAGGAATATCCCTCCCTCCCTTCTTTTTGTTTCTTTTTTAATTATGGAACAAACTTTCAGTTACCACAGGTTGTTCTTACCTTTATTTCTGAAAAAAAAATCTAGCAGCATTTGGGGTCTTTTAAACACATATATCACTATTTCCTCCATCTAAATACAGGAGTGGGTACATTAGTGCCTGGCCATTAACTTCTGTAAACCACTTAGTGATTCTTCTGTGAGATTCTTTGGGCAATGTTTGCTGTTCATTCAGGAAAACATTATGTGCAACAGCACATTGCATGTAAAATGGTCCCATCATCCAACACTGGTTTGTTTTTGTTGGCCATCTGCTGAACAACTCTCAGGTAGCAAAGGGGTTACCTTGTCTATTATGCAAAACCACTGCCAGGAAGCAGAACTTCCAGTGAATTTTTAGAAAGATTAGTGGATGGTTAATCTTATTTGACATTTAAAACACTTGGAGGTAAATTCAGTGCTCACCTGCCCTAGAGTGTACAGCATGAATACACTTCTACATATCTATTCCTGTTTAAACTAGTAGTTCTAAAGGCTAGAGGATATACCTGGCATAGAGGGATATTTGGGGAAAAGGGAAAAAAATGAACAGGTGAACACACACCGTGCCTTTAAACCTTTACACTTTTCTCATACTGAAACACAAATTTTGCTTTTTTGGGATTATCATCTCATCCTGACACAGATATACTCCTGCTAACTTACAGATTCTGCTAGTAGGATCAAATTCTAATACATTTTGTATATTAATATTTCCATGCTCCCTTTTCTGCTGCCCCATCAGTTATGAACATGACAAATACACTCATGTACACAAAGTGCAAAGCCTAAGGTGCCCTGGGATCCAGTGAGAACTCTAAAGAAGACTAAGGACATATCTGCAGCTGTTTCCTCATGGAGTGACCCTCAAACCCACTGTGGTGCACACAAAAGTAAAACGATCAAGAATTCAATGAATTGCAGCTGAAGGAAAGGGATGAACACAGAGCTGTGACACAGCCTGAGACTGCATTTGCTTTCTGCTGTGAGGGGTACAGGAGTGGCAATGACACAAGGGGTGTGTGCTGAGGCACCCAGTCCCTTTTGCCGAGCTCCAGCTGAACATGCTCTCGCCTTAAGTCCTCTGTAACTCTAAGACAGGGGTCAAAATGAATTGTCATGTCTCTTTTAAGAGGGAAATACTACAACTTTTCTCTCTAGACAGGCTGTGACCTTTCAATTTAGGCTATCAGTTTACTCAGTGCTTGCTCTGTGGTTCATGATTAACTTGAAAGAGTTAGATCACATTCTCTCCAGGTCCTCAAGAAGGAATTTCTGTTGACTGTTAGAAATCCCTCTTGCAATAAAAGTGCACGTAGTATGGCTGTATAAGCTATCTTTCAAAGTTACTTCAGTATCAATTCTTATCCAAAAGCTCCTAAAAATATTTCTACTCCTTTTTTTTTTTCTTTAGGATAATATTTATGAGAAGTCAAAGTGAAAAACAGACACCTGGTTATTAATAAATACATCTTTGCTTTCACAAAAAAAAACCCTCCTTAAAAAGGGTCTCAGAGCTCTCAGACATTAATTAAACATTCTTATGTAGTTAATGAAAGATGTGTTTCAATTCTAAATATAAAAGGTAAACTGGGTTCAAGAGATAGTTACTCACCCATTCCTGCTGAGCCACTGGCAGAGCCACAGAAACCTCCCTCCTCCTATAACTGTGGTTATGCAGCTGCCCCAGTATGTTCTAGAAAACAGAGCAAAAAGTTTCATAAACTTTTTTTTTTCACAGCTCACTTGTAGACTTTCTCTATTTCTTTTTGGAAAAAAAAAAAAAATCATCAGTTTTCTAAGTCTTCTCTAGGGGGTACCCTAGGAGATGGGATGGATTGAGGAGCAAACACTGGACTGAAGAGTTGCATGTGCTGCTGCCACTGCAAGTGACTGCTCAGGCCAGTAACATGGGGATTCTTTTTGTTATTTATTGTTATCCACACCTCTGTACCTAAAACCTGCTTGCTGGGGGCAAGTAGGTTCTTTCAAATATTCTTTTAGTTATCCACAGCTGTACATTTCCCTTCATTTAGCAATGAATGTCAGGCAATGATGGGAAAATCCCTCCCTTGCTCCAACATATGTATGTTCCAAACAGAACTAACAGCAAAAATTTCAAAGTACTCCTCCAAATAAATTTTACACACTCAAACGATCAAACAGTTTATGTTACTTTCCAGTGCAGTAGCAGCTCAAGCTCAGTGAAACAAAATCAAATAGATTTGATTACATTACTTATACTTCACCTTTCCACTAGGGAAAGGTGGAAATACAGAGGTGAGCCAAGTGCAGAGGTATTTAAACAGCTAAAGCAAACTGGAAGTTTTTAAGAACAAAGACTGAGACTTACAAATAAGTAGATGTAACCTTACAAAGACGTATCACAGGATCTTTAACTCTCAGGACCTTACAGTTTCTCATTGACATTACAAGTCTGGCCTACAGCTCACCTCACTGTAGTAACACCTGACACAATTACTTGCACTGCACTATTTGCCTTAAGTTCAAGTGAAATCTCTTCTTATCACTCTGGACAAGTCTTTGACACCCGTTCAGCTGTGGTCTGTCATCAAGGGATGCTCAGCACCCTAATTCATCCCTTTAGCCCCCTGTTTTCTCAAGGAAAAGGTAAAGTGAAGCTTTTGAGCTCAACTGGCCCTGCTTCTTCTGTTTTTGAGTTTTCCAGAGCCTTTAAAATTCTTATAATCTGGGAATAAAAGTGTGCCTGCTGAGGTGTCTTTATGTCCCCAGATGGGGGGACAGGGAGGGATCAAAGTACAGACTCTCAGCTGGTGTCACCTGAGGTATCACATTCTCTAAAGAAGAAGAAAAACTGCACACTGAACAAAGATGTTGGCCATAGAACACAAACCTGGAATAAAGGAGGCATCAGTCCTCTATAACAGAAAACAGATGAATTGCAGAGTTTGCTGGAATTCAGGGACAAGAAAGTTCACCTAAAATGACCTCGAGGATTAAACCCCATTTTAAGCACTGCAGTGGTCAGCACAGTATTTGCATTTTTAATTTATTCTTTCAAATGAAGTATCTTCATGACTAATCCTTCATTTAGAAAAAGGAATAGGTGTTATTCAATGACATGACACACCTGAAAAGCAATACTTTCATAGTGTTTGCATTTCCATATAAAATTTCAGAGGCTCAAGAAATTACTTTATGCATTTGGAGTATTACTATTGTCCTCACTTTTAAGTTTTTCTTTTTATAATAACAGCCATCTACCACTATTACTGTAGCTTCTTGTCCAGATCTCCCTTTGGAGACTTTCTGACTACTTAACACCATTTTTCAATTTCTCTACTTATGCATATACATCTTCAGTCCAGGTATGAGAATTTGCTAATGGACTGCAACTTTTTTACCAAGATTCCCATGTGTAGAATTTTACATAGGCTGATCCAAAGTCTAAACTCTGCTTGCCAATGTGTTATGCTAGGAATATGCCTGTGAGAGTCCATCCCAGAATTATGCTAACATTTTGATGTATAAATTTAATTTGAGTACAAAAGAGAGCAAAAAGTATCAGATTATATATTTAAAAGAAGATTAAGGTGTACACACTGTCTAATGGACAAAAAAAACCTTGGTGTGTAATAAAACATGGCTCCCTCCTGCGCTATGTACATTTTTAGCTGCAGATTGAAGAATAAATGGCAGTGGTTAGAAAATGGAACACATGTAGGCAGGCACACCTATCTCCTGTTCCTGAGGTCACACCACTTTGCATTTTACCCACAACAAAGCACATAATGCATCCATTTGGCTTTTTTCATTCATCGAAGTAACTCTGTGACACTCTCTAGTGGAAGGCAGACACACACCACCTCAGCCACGCTCTGTGTGCACCCAACAGGCACGGGGAAGCAACACCACGGGAAGGGAAACTGGCTGAAACGGAGCTTGGGCACTGTTGCATGTGTTTTGCTGCACTCTTATTTTTTAACACCACAACCAAAACACTTACAGACAGGTCCCTTCTGTTTGAAGCCCAGAGGATAACGTGGTACTGAAGCATAAATAAAGAGTGCCACTAGCAAGGAGTAACTGGCAGCAGACAAAGCCCAAGCCAGCAAACTGTCACGATTGCTCTAGAGGGTTTATAAGCTTTATCAAATCTGTGCTAGCTAATTCACTTGCAGAAGTGTACTGATAACACTGCTGCTTTTTTTTCTCTTGCTTTTATTATAAACAGAAAGATAGACAGGTCCTAAGGACAGATCCTTTTCACAGCTCTGCTCTCTTCTGCCAGCAATGCCCTTCTACTTCACACAGATTACCAGGTTAAACTAGGGATGTCTTTGAGTCAGGAGCATTTATTGCAATAAAACCCAATATATTTCCAAAAAAAAAAAGCTTGCCCCTTCCTTTCTAACAGTTACATTGTGGTTGGAAGCAACATTTAAAAAAAATATACAGATCCAATCTGGTGTTCCTTGTCTCATTGAATATGCAAGTGGTTGTTTTTCACCACTCCCAATAAACATAGTGAAGTTATCATTTCTGTGGACAGAGGAATTTATATATATATATATATATATGTATGTATATATTTCAGGGTGGAGCATTTGGTTGCTTTCCCTGCTCCCCCTCCAAGTTTAGATGCAGTTTTTTGCATATTGTTGTACCGACACTACTTCATCAACAGCTATTGCTAAACAACAACTGCTATTAATCTAAATGACATAAATTAATACCACCTGCTGTAAGTGCAGAGGAAGTTTGGTTTATACTTTTAACTGCAGCTTTTGAAGTATCCAGGACAGGATGCAGGTAGATCCATAGACCTCCGTAATTTTCTCATTTCATACATGTAACTGCTCAAAATGATGCCTTTGGGGTGGAAAGGTTTACAAAAGGGATGCCCAGCTTTGAGCTCGTTGCCTTGCACAGTCATTCTGGCTGCACTTCTCTGTGTCTGGTGCTTCGTTTCTGAAGGCTTCCTCAAAGCCTCCTGGTGATCCTCCCCAGGAGCTCCATGCACAGCAGCCTGTGGGAAAACTGAAAAAACATTAGAAAATTCTGCCAAATAATAAACAAACCAACCCCATGGTTTTTGGGTTTTTTTCCAAACATGTTTCCACGAATAACTGAGAAAGCACACTTGCTAATTTACAACATGTTTGTCTTTATGGAGTATTTTAAAAATAAAATATTTCACTCCCTCCTGCCTCTTCTTAATTTGTCCTGTCATTCAATTTCTGTAACTAATTTGAAGAGAATTCTCTAATGGTTTACCACCCTGCCAAAGCATAGTTTTTGCTTGAATGTAATGCAGAACTATTTTAATTGCAGGGAACATTAAAAATCCACCCCATAATGTGGGATTATTCCTCGTGCTAATTCTAGAAGCCCAAACTGTAGACGTGACTGAATACAGATTCCTATTTCACACAAACACAAAGGGAAAAATTCTACCTGAACTCCCTTCAACTCTGACATTCATAAAGTATGCCTATGTTAAGCTTTAAACAAGATTTGGGTCAATATATTTTTTTGAGGAAAGCTCACTAAACAACAATTTTAAAGTCAACTATCATGACACATGAACAAACCCTCCAGAGATCTCAACGTTGTGCACCTCGCTGGGTCAGTTGGTTTCTAAACCAGAGTGATTGGAAAGAAAGATCCTCTTCCAGGGGATTCAGAACAGGATCTGAATGTAGGTGCTCCCAGTTATTTCCCATAGGAGCTCCTTTTTCTTTTAACTACAGGTGGTGCTGAGGGAGACTAGAAACCTATTCATATGTGAGAGTAGGGATCTACAACAAAAAAAACCTTTCCATAATTGTACAGGGTAGAAGTGTTGCCAGTTTACAAACTGGAAGCACAAGGATCATCAGGAAGTGTCTTTCAGTAATTTAAATGCAGTGATATTGTACCTGAAAAAAAAAACCCAAAACAATAAAGGATGCCAGGATCTGCCTTTGGAAGACACGAATTCAGTGCAGTGGTGTGAAGGCAAAGGTGCTGTCACGGGCTGATCACATCACATCACTAAGCAGAACTAAGCTTTGGTACTTTAAAAATTCAAACCTGAAGACATTTTAAGTTACTTATTTCAGGTGCACACGTAAGAAGCATTTAGGACATTACCTTCACTTGGAGTTTTCTTCTCAAAGCCTCTAAAGCATTTAATATTTTCAGAAGATATGAAGGTTTTTCAGAGATAATATGCTTGCTATAGCCGACCACATGTACTATGGAAATTCCAGAAAATAAGACCAAATGTACTAATTCATAGCTAAAAGGATGATATTCTGTTTTTCTAACTGCAAGAAACTGAAAATATGATTCCAAAAGTCTGATATTCTGCATGACCAAACACACTTTCACCTAAACCGCTGATTATTTTACCTGTAAGAAAAATATCTCTAATTTTCAATGCTGGAAAATCATCAAGATTTAAGTGCTGTAAAGAATATAATAAAACTTATACAGTACTTTTCACACTATAATGTCTCATGACTTTTACATACAATGAAATATTAAATTGCAAAACATTAATGAATAACTAGTAGAAGAGACAGTTTAGCACTTCCAATGCTGAAATTTAGAATTTCTAATAACTGAAGATGACAAGATGCACAATTGAAAAGAGGAATAATAGAAGACTAAAAATAGATGCCTTGAAACTGCACTGTAGTTAGCTACAATAACACACAGACTGTGATCTTAAGCAAATGCTCAACAAGCCTTGACACAGTGAGAAAGGGAAATATCCAAAAAGTAGGCACACTTCCCAAAATTTAGTTCAGTGTCTGTTTGGTCCAGAACATCATTACATGAAGCAAGATAAGAACTTAAAAAAAAGGCTGTTTGTTGTTTCAAAACCCAATGCTAATTAAATAAGATAGGAAACTCAATCAAAAATAGGAGATTTAAAACCTAGCATTAATCCTGGAGTTGTACACATCCAAGGCCATTTCAAGAGTTTCTCTAACAGAACTCCTCCATTAAAAGTTGTCAGGGAGACAGGAAAGAGAAAATTAAAATTCCAGTCAACTTAGTGGAGTGTCAAAGGTTAGGGCATTTTACATATGACTTAGCAAAAATTAGGTCTACAATTTACCTTTCATTCTGAATTTTGGCTGTTTGTTGAACATCAAGACAGTTGTGAAAAAGAAAAAAAAGGGAACCAAATATCTGCTCAGATACCTTCTCATTTTGATCCCAACTCAAAGAAGAAATTCTACCTTACTCTCATGTTTACAACTCAGTGCACAAGACCAAAAATACCTGCAGTAACCAAAGATGTATGATTACAGAAAATTCTAACATGGATGTGGCTGATACTAAGACAGACACCTGTAAAACTTCTAGATCTGACTATAGAAGATCTCACAGAGCTATAACATAACATGGCATTTTTAACATAAATCTAAGGAATTCCACTGCTATTGGAAATTAAAATTTTTAAGCACATTTAAGCAGCTCAGGTGATCTCTGTACAAAGAAAGAAGGCGATGGCAGCAGAAGTGAATATGTGCAGATGCCTTTATGAGTAAAAGATCCAAGAGAGCTCAGGTACAAGCCAGCCAGGCTAAGCAGAGGGAGTGTCACCAGAGATTTCTGGTTTGAGCAGTCAAAGTGCAGTGGTGAGTGTGGACTCCCAAGCGAAATCTGTCAGACACAGGATTTGAATTAAGACAGATCTCGAAGGGAGAGCATTGTTTACTTCTCGGATAATTTGGGAGATCATTCTTTCACAGACACCCACCCGAAGTAGATACCCAAGAATTCCCTATCCTTCTCCCACAAACATAACTCTGTGCACAGGGAAATACACCCACAGACAGCACACAAAAAAACTTGACGCCTCCTTCTCACATGCATCTCTACTCTGTTCAAAGCTGCACTGTTCAAATGAAGAGTATTTCCTTTAAACTTATGTGTAATAAAGAGAACTCATTGAATCTAATGTGAATCTTTCTAAGTTAAGAACCAAAAATACTCACTTGATAGGCCATCTGGGAACGCTTCCCAAATCCAAATTTAGGGTCCAGTAACAAGTCCTACATACAGCCTTTGTGTGTGAACACTTACTCTTCCTGCACTGAATTTCCCTGAACTGGAGCCAATATGACTCTGCACATGAGGGAGCTATGTGGGGGATCAGAAACCTGGCACTGCTCAATGACCCAACCACTCTGCTTCACACCCTTTCTCTGCACAGACTCTTCATCCACTCTTGGGGATGTTCATCTGCTCTAAACTCTGGGGGGCAGGAGGTGTGTGTGTTAAGAACTTTCTTTAAAAAAACATCAAAGCTGAAAACCTTATGGTTTGAGGATATGTTGAAAAATAAAATTTGGCTGCTAAAGTAAGGGCTATTAAAAAGATAAAAAGCCATCAATGTAGCATTTGCTTCCCATTCCACTACTATATCAACTGTTAAACACTCTTGGAAGTGAAAATAAGAAGTATTTCATTTTTCTCTTTGCTTAGGAATAAAGCATCTTTGCATCAACTTCAAAAATATTGTCAAAAATCACCAGGAATAATGTAGAAGTAATTTAATTGCAGGGGAAGTTATACAGAGCCCTTTCAGGGTGTACCAAGCTTAAGTCTTTACAAACTGAGACTTAACCAAGTTTTTTCATCTTCCTGAAGAAGAAAATTGTTTTGAATTGTGTACACATGAAGTTGTTTCTCTCCTCAGTGCAAGTCCCAAGTGTGTTTAATAGTTTTACTAAATATGATTGAAAGAAAACCATGCCTGAGGGAAATGATCCTTTGCTGGATATGTATAAGGGTTGAAGCAGTTGGTCAATGAGTGACCATAGCATATGAATCTAAAACTAATCTCAAAGAGCCTGAGGGCACCCAAAGCTAACCTAGTCAAGTAGTCATTTTTTCATGTGCTTTGAGCTAAATACCATGTCTATAAAAGACTCCTTATACACCTAAAAGCATTTGTTTTTTCTCACATTAAAAAAGTTTTAAACAATATACTGTAGTGGGTGCATAACAGCAAACTAAAAATAATTATATAGTAGAACGGGCAGTCTCTTAGTTGTCATTAAAATGAGACACTTCTGAAGGCTGTTGAGAAAAAAATTTCCATGATATTAGTTCAGAACTTAAATCTGTCCCATGTCATCTCAGGCTCAGAACATCTGGGGAGAGTGCCCCCTCAGAACATCTGGGGAGGTCGTGGCCCTGAGTCACTACACTGAGCCCGTGGGTTCAGCTCAAATCATCTCCACAAACCACACCCTTACTCTGGACCTTGATCCTCTTGTCTCAAGCAAGAGAGGTAGGCAAGGGGCTGCTGCCCTCTTCTCTCAGCAGTGCAGGCATCCTCTCATTGAATTTGCATCATGCCACTTTAAAATATAAACCAATCTTTACAAAACCAGAGAAAACTGTAATAAAAGTTTCCTCCAATAATAATCTATATTACCTAAAACCTTAGGAAATGTACAGAGCTGATTTTCTGAGTAAACTATGGCAATGAACAAGCCCAGCTGCATTTCACAATAAAGCTGCACAAGACAGAAGAACTGCTCTGTGAACGAGGGCAAGGGATGGGGTGAGAAAATCACTGAAAAATATTAAGTCCCTTGAGCACCACGGGATGTGCAATTTTCATCGTGCTTCGAGACGTACTTGTGTGGCCTTGTTGCTTCTATTGATCACCGTAGGTCTTTCCTAATAGAGTTACAAGGCATTTTCAGTTGCAGACTTAGAAACCTGTGGGAAATGGGATCCAATCATCTGGCTGCTGTGCTCCTGTAAGGCCAGCTCTGTCTTGTTGCTACTGCTCTGTTGGGTTTTAAACACAATACCAGCACATCTATGGCTGTGAAGCAGAGAGCAGGGACTGTGCAGCACGGGTTATGAATTTCTGTGAAGAAAGAACTGAATATTTCTGGTCATTTACAAAGTTCAACTAATTTTCTTATTATTTTTCTTTGTTATGAAACTACATGTCTGATTTCCAACAGGGTTTTGAGTGTAGGAAGAAAGTGGGAACCATTAAGAGGTATTTTATGCTCTTTCAGCACCCCAATAGGCATAGTAATGAATGAACAGAGAGCATTTTGTAATGTTATGCTGAGGCAGAAAATATTGGAAATACTCACAGAAATCTCAGTGAAAATAAACATTACTTCAAGCAAGAAAACCAAGGCACAGGGAATCTCAGTAAAAAATCTGTATTTTGGGTTCTTACTTGGATCAAAATAAACAAAAGACATTTGTGTTTTGCTTATCAGATCTGGAATAAAAGATAATTAAAAAAGAAGGGGAAACTTGTACATTAAAAAAATCTCGACTGAAAATATTGCACGAACAAGTGACCTACCACAGCCTGTGACTTAGAAACTTAAAACTGAAATAAAATACAATCCACTTTCCTCATGTAATATTAGCAATGGCAATCTAAGATGTTTATCTATTAAAAAAAATGTCAAGGTAAAATTCAAGGCAAGCTCTATCCAGCCAAGGAAGGACTCCTAGAGGTTCAGGAGAGTCAGCTCAGGACTTCTAACAGAGAGCAGCATAGCTGAGTTGCAAATGTGGGAGAAGGAAAAAGGATTCTGTTACATGCAGAATCTGATATTAAAAAGAACAACAACAACAAAACCAAAAAACAAAAAAACCCAAACAAACAAACCCCACAAGATGCTTTATGGAAGAATTTATCTTCTCAAGAAGAACACATCAGTGGCCACAAGGACTAAATAGAGGTTCATCACTGAAGAGCAGTAAAGTGGGTTTGCTCCCCCCTTGTTTCTGTGCTGGCCCCTCCTGCAACATGCATCTTTCATCACATCAGTGTGACAGCTCTGACATCAGTCATACCCTGAAAAGCTAAAACACTTTCATGTTTGATTTGATAGTCAAGATCTCCTTACCCTTACAGTTTAGCCATAAATATATCCATCATGGTCAGGAGGTCCTTCCCAGGAAACAACACAATGCAGACACATTTATATGCCTATAAGCTGAAAAGCGCACTCAATTGCACCACTGTAACTAAATGCTTACACTGGCTTTGGTGAAGTTCACCAAGATGTGAGGAAACAGTTTCTGTGGTTCACATTCCCCTCTGCAAGACGGTATCTAAAGAGACTGTGTGAGCAAGAGTGTGTGGGGGGGAAAAAAGCACCACTTAAAACTGAATGAACACAGCACAAAAGTACATATGAACTTTTAACAGCCCAAAGAGGATGACATGGTCCATGAAGACCTGCCCTCATAACCTCAGGAAGTACAAATCAATCTGTGTTTCATCATTTGAAACTTGAACTTCTAGCTAGTAGCTCTGTGCTCTTCCCCCTGCCTTCTTCAAAAACTCCTCCTTGAGCTGATTTACACTATTTGCTTCTACTGCTGACTTCGGCAGTTTGTTCCAGACTGTATTTCAACTACCCTTTGTGTAAAACTGTTCTGTCTGAATATATCGGAGTCCCTAAATTCTGGTACACATATTGGAGTGGTTACAGAAGTAATTTTACTGTGGTTGGCAGCTGGCCTAACTCGTGCTCTGATCTCTCCTCCCCTCCCTCAACCCAACAGTTAATACTTTGCCATCAAAGTCAGGGCTGCTGCAAAGAGAGGCTGCTCCAGCCAAGTGCCCAGGGGGACAGTGCTTGAACTTGTCACATACTGGCAGGACACTGTGGCCAGAGCAGCCTTTCTAACCTTTAGAAGGGGACCAAAGTAGGGAAGAGCAAAGAGTAAGCAAATAGAGAGGAGCAGGACTCTACGTCTTACTGTGTTAAACAATTTGATCCTATTCACAGACCCTTTATCTGCTTTCCACAAACATTTTCATAAGTGTTGACTAAAAACAAAACTGTCCATAGAACTAAAGTTATTAGTATAAATTCTAAAAAAATTTTAATATAGATATTTGTGAAAACTGAACTTTGTTCATTTTTTTTCATTTTGGATGAAAAAAAAGGACTAAATTTATTGGAGTCTCAACTGCAGCTGTAGGCTGGCAATTAAGTGGCTGTAAAGAAGTGGGAGAGTGAATAGCAGCCCCTAGATCTTGAATAAATTGTCAGCTGATCTTAAACAGGAAGTACAGGATTCTTAATTTTGACTTCTGAGGATCTACATTTTCTAAAAGATGATTATTTGCAAGTGTCTTTTTAAATCCACTTTTGTGCATGAACTAAGGTTAGCAAAGAGGCAGATAATCCATCAAGTGTGCCATAACTTTTAAATGAAGGTGACATATTTTTCCCAGTCAGAACAACTTTCATCAGGAATATTTTTGGAAATTTAGAAAATCTCTTTGATGTCAAAAAACTGTTCTCACATTCTTTTGAAGCAGACAAAAGGTCAATGTTAATTGCAATATGTTGTAAATCATATAGATTACTTTCAAGAAAATATTTAAGGGAGATATCTTATATGTGACATTCATTCTTCAGCCAGCCAGACATGGATGATGTTTAATTTATAAAGATTTAAAAGGATGGAAGTCTCTTGCAAAACACAGAATTTAATGAAATTCTTCTGTTTTGTTACCAATTCACAGATATCATCGCTTCTTATTTATGGAGAAAAGTGTATTAATCATCACATGCAGAGTTGCAAATTCAGCAGAAACATAAATTATCAGCCCTAAACCTCATATTCTTCCAAAGGATCCATAAAGCTAAAATTTTGAATAGCTTGGAAAGAACAAATGGACAAGAAAAGATAATGCATCTTTTGAAACACAAACCTGCAAAGATGTTATGCTCAATTACTCTGACAAAAGATTTGGAAACCAACAATATCCCCTGTGGAATACCACTGCTAAAATGGAATGCTAAATCAAAAGCTCAAAGTTAAGCAAGAATAATATACCATAAGCCACATTAAATGTGTGTCATCCTTAAAGCTAGAACCCACTTGGGTATTTATGAAATAACTATTTCTACTTTTGGGGGGTGGGGAAAGAGGGGGGAAGAGTTCAGATTAGTAAAATATTAGTAGAAGTACCACTCTGGATGTCACATGGAGGAATAGTGGGACTGGGCAGGATGCATCCCCCACTGCAAGTCTTCTTGTAACCAGCCAGAGAGTTCAAAGGTTGTTTTACAATCTAAACAAAGCTTCATAGACAACAAAAAACATGACTAGGACCTAAGGCAGGGAATTTGCTGCTTGGAAGGGGTTTAGAAGGAGCTGTGACAGTTATGGAGGCCAACAGAAGGCTGCTGTGTACAACCAAGGATTTCCAGCAAGCCACTGGAAAAGGGTGCTGCAGGAACCTCAGTGATGCCACGTTGCACTGGAAGATGTGCTTGTTTTATTTTCAAGGAATGCTTTCAGCCAAGATGCAAAAAGAGCAGGGTTTGCACGAACAAAAAGCTTCCATCCACCAGAAGAAACAAGGATGCATCCAGACACCTACTGTGGGATCAGGGCAGGGGAGCTGTGGGGAGAGATGTTTTCCAGGCAGCTGATGTTATCAGCAGTGCTCATCACCGCATCAGTGTGGATGTTTGGGAAGCTGCCGCATTTGGGACACATCTATCCCGACACTGATGTTGAGTAACAAGGAACGGAATGTGGGCTGTTTCTGAGGGACAGGAATGACGTTGCCAAAAATGCACTAAGAATACAAGTCCAATTTAGGCCAGTCAGTTCTTATTATCTTCACTGAGATGGCAAGTCCATAATTTTGGCTGCACAGAGAAAAGGGATCATCGTTTTGAACCACAGGCCTGACATGCAGAGCTGCTGCACACGCAGCCGGGGAGGGCCTCAGTACACAGTAGGTGGGTACTGGATATCTTGAGTTCCTGTACTAGGACATAAGTGATAGGATTACATAAAAGTAAAAAAAACCTAGGAAAATTTGGGTGAATTGTGTTATAATTTTAGTGTACCTGCTCTGGATGTTTCCCCTGAATATCCAAAGTCTGTGCCCTAGATAACAGGGGTGCTGCAGGATCAGCTCTGCTACACTCCTTGTTCTCCAGACAGATATGCCAGTCAGCATGGGATCATTACTCACCTGGAAAAGGATGAATTTGTTGATTGATGTTAAAGGCTGATAGAGAAGTTGAAAGGACAACAAACAAGGAGAAATACAGAGCACACAACTGTGGTTTTAAAGTTAATGGATTTTTCCCATCAGGTAATGCTGCATATGAAATAATAATGGTGCTAACTAAAACATTAGTTACTACTTGATGATGACACTTTACATCTTTCTGTAAACCTCTTATTGACACTAGCAGAATCTCCTGTGAATAAGAGAGAATAATGTCCTACATCAATATCTGGCATATGTAATGTGTTTATATAATCCAGTCCTCTTCACAGAATTAATTTGATCTGTCTGGTTTGGATCTTGTACTGTTGGTTACCCGTGCTCCCCGTGTGCTTTTATTTCTTGAAGATGCAGCTTGTTCTGTTTTTTTGGCATCTTGGCTGCCTATTGAGTGTGGGGAAAAGCACAGACTTGATGGAAGTCTACTGACAATCACTGTTGCTGAACCAGAGCTGTGTTCGTGTGGGATACAAACAACAGCCACTCATCCTTCAATTTGTGAACACCAAATTGACAGGTAGCTCTTAGAGAAGTTTCACTTCTAAATTATTAAATAAAAGAGAAAGAAAGAGGGAAAAAAAAAAAGCTAAGAAATTAGCGACAGTTACTGAATTACTCCATTGAACAATACTGATTGACAAATTCAGTCCTAAAAATCAGAATTAAAATTAACTGCATTTACCACATCAGTCAGTCACATTGCAGAGTTTGAAAGTATGGCATGAAAGATGAACAAATGCTGTGAAAGATAAAAGCAAAATGCAATTATAATACAAAAAATATTTGCAAATTATATTTTATACAGGAGTAACACATCCTCACAAGTTGGAAAACTTTGCATTACCCAGAGGGAGTAATTGCTTATCTTAAAAATTTTTCAAAAAGTTCTAATGCAAGGGATATAGCTATCAATCAAAATCAAATTAAAAGGGTTTATGGCAAATGAATCAAAGCAGTACAATTTTATTTTTCTGAAGAGATTTATTTACATAGTGAGATTAAAAATGTCTCAGATTTATGCACCCACTCTAGAAACATGAATTTCCTACCTTTGAAACCTTTAATGCAATAACCTTTACCCTGGTTTGAGATAAGCCTACGTCAGCACTTATAAAGTAAGGTCTTTCTAGCTGTTTGGTCCAGTATAATAAACCATCTTCCTCCTTCTGCATTAAATGATAACATTTATTCCTTTAAATCCCTCTTCCTTTTATCCAGAATTTTCATTCTGTTTTCCTCCTCTTCCATTGTTCTACCTCCAGATCTAAAGGAATTCCAGGAAACTTTCCTGAGAGATTCCTCTAAGAAAAACAAGAATATTTCTCTAGAAACACATTTAGGACTAAAAGGCTTGTTTGGAATAAAATCAGTTGTAGCACTGCCTAGGATTACACTGGAGACTTAAAAGATCCACAGCTTTACTTTCTCTGCTGATGCACCACAGGGTGCACCCATCCAAGGAAGATTGCTATACCAAAGGAAAAATTTGTGCTACTTATACACACGTGGAGTAACACAAGCACAGAGAAGCACATTTTCTTTGCTGGCTTCTGTCACTAAGATCGTCTTCCTGGATTTAATTATTTAACACACCAAAATATCAATCCTAAGTAGCCATCTCATCTACCACCTACCTTTCAATTAACTTCACTTTTCCCAGATTTTGACCCACAAACACTGACAGTTTCCCCTTAGGAGTACCCATAGAAGTTTTATTTCTTACTAGCCTTCAAAGACTCATATTTGTTGTTCCTTCTTCTTTTTTTTTTTATAAAGTGCATTGCCAATAACATACAAAGAGAGCAAATACAGCTAGGGCAGAGTATTACAGAAAGGACTCATGGAATATTGCCACACATTTTTAAAATTGTACAGCTGCCCAGGACTGGTAAGCTACTGAGCTGTGCTCAGTGTTCTTCTACAAGTAAAATAGATGTCCAAAGCACAGAAAGAGCACCTTATTATTCATGGTGCATCTTAAGCACTGTGGCAGTTTCCCTCTGAAAAACCTGAGAGGAGGAATTATTAGCAGGGCACTGAAGGGACATGCTCAGTTAGTTAACAAACAAGGCACACTTACTTCGTTAGGCTGTGCCATACATGGATACCTGCTTCCTGCATCTCCATAATCACAGTGACAAGGAGCAGGACTTCTTCTGCTTGCTATGAAGCTTTCTGGATCATTGGAGATGATTTTCAGAGCCTTGCTGCACAGAATCTGCCAATTTGTGTTCAGGCTCTTTTACAGGCTGGAACAAGTAGCTGAACAAGCACCTGGCACAAGAGGCAAGTCCGAGTGCCCAGGCTGGACAGTACCTATGGCAAAGTACAAGTAATCAATAACCAAACTCCTTAGAATTTACAATTATGCCAGACAAGCAAACCAAGTAACCAACACCACTGACATAATGGTGGTCAGGGGAGAGCTGAGCTCATTCAAAACCTGTCAGAGGTTTATTCTTTGATCCTTTCTTTAATTTTTTTGCTCATCCTATTTTATCTCCTCTCACACAAACTAAATTCTTGTGACATATCAAAAAAAAAAAAAGGTGTTGTGTAACACAGGTGCCCGACTACAGCCTCAGGCACCATGCAGCTGTCCGGGTGGGATATGGGGCCCACGTCTCATTGCCATTGACCCTTTTTATCCAGGGCAAGGGAGTATCATGGACAACCAGCAGCAGCACTTTGCTCTTAGGTGCTCTTTTCCTGTGCAACTCCCAGGTCATGAGCCCTGGGCTCGTGCAGAGCTGATGGGCTGTGCACAAATGTCATACATGCCACAAATGCCATGCAAATCTGCTGCTCTTGGGCGGGGACAGCACAGCTGTACTCCACCAGCTCAGCTTTACTTCTGAGAATGAACAACAAAGGGTTGGTGCTTCCAGTGCATACTGGATTTTGAAAGTGCTGATGAGCTGTCCTTAACATTAGCAGGTATTGCAGGAGGTGCTTTGTATGAAACAATGATCTAATGAATGCACAACAAGCTATTCTGCAACAGGTGAACAGGGTGTGGCAATACCTTGAGATCAAAAGAAGGTAAATGGCCCGGTTAGCAATAAAGATTGACCACTACAGTCCAAATAATTCAATTTAAAATACTGCAAATCTACTACTGCAGCATATAATATCATCATGACCGCATCTATTCTAACCCACTGATGACCTCAGGGAATTTTCAAGAATATTAGTTCCATTTTCTGTCCTTTCATCCCTAATGTATACAGGCAGACTTAGCTTTGTCTACAACAAGAGAAGCCATTATGTCTTAAGAAAAATAAAAGCCGCTCCCATTATCTGAATGCCAAATTTCATATAATCAATTCACCAATATCCCACACCAGCCTTTCAGCTGAGCTGAATGAGATGGGCTCAGATCTCTAAAATTACCAGAATAGAAGCAACATTTTTGTCAACTGCAACATGAAACCATAGCAAGAAAAACACAGCTGACATGCTAAAATATGAAAAACTGCCATTATATTTAAGGTGTTTCTAAGAAAGAATACTACATTTATTATTGTGAATAAATTTACAGATTTACTATCCATCAGGCATTAAGCTTTATTTTTCTGTATAAAATAAATATAGCTGGAGTATAAGATTATGACTTCACCATTATTTCGTAAAACCATTTAATTTAAACAGAGATACCTCTTCACCTGATACCATAAAACTGAAAACAGAACCATCAAATTATTGTTCAAAACAAGCACATCGTACATGAAGACAACATAGGTAGACTTGTGAAACTGCTGGGTTTTATCACTGTTTAATGATTTGTTGCACTATTTATAGGATAAACAATAAATCTTACATGATTCATCATATTAGCCAATAAATCATGAGACAAATCATTAGGCAGAGTGATAAAATCAAGTGTTTTAGAAATAAGTTAATCTATGATGCCAATGTCTAATCTAAACAGTTGCTTAAAAACCCTATTTACTAATCATTTTTACATAAAGAAAGACTGATGATTATGTAGATTAAACGTGTACTTATTCCTATAATCACATGTTCTGTGCTGGTCTGTTTAGAAAGAAAGAAAAAGATTAAAAAAATCCACCAGAAAAAAAGTAACATGATTTTCATTGTATTTGTATATTTACTGAGGGCTGTGTGCACCACTTTTGAGTCTGCCTTTGATTCCAGGGAAGAAATGGTTAATTAAAGCATGCTACAAGGTTGCTGGACAGATATTATCTTCAGCTATGAATCCCACAATATCTTAATTAACAATTTCATTAAGATGTGATGGCTGGTTCTAATGCTTCTTCATTCTTCAGTCTGAATATAACCCTGTAGACTTTCTCATTTGTGACAACTGTGTTTATAGCTTCTCTACCCATAGAGCTTCATGGCACTTTGAATTATGCTCAAGAGTATATGGGCATCACGTCACATTTGTGTGCCTGATATCATACATGACTAGCTGCGCTCCAGCCAGGGTCCTTAATGTACATTCTACAGATGGCCTACCCTCTGAATGCTTAGCCAGATATTAAGTTAAATCTTTTTGGAGTCAAGCTTGTTTCACATCAGTTATACAAACATATTGGTTCCTTTAAAAGGACAAATGCACTGAGAATAAGACAGGGAATCTAGGTAGGAAATCTAGGAAAATCATTTTAAATTTTAGTTTGGCCTTTAAATGTGAAAATCTCTTCCTTTGGGAATTATTTTTATCTATGGAGGGTTTGTTTTCATTTACTTAATCCCAAAGAGAAGGAGGTGAGCAATATTTATCAAGAAGTAGGTAAGCAGCATAGTTGGCTTAACATGAAAGAAACATAAACAGCAAGGCAACCCCCTTCCCTCTCAGTTTCTGTTTTGTTTTAAAATGCAACAAATCTGAAAAGATAGTGACAAACCAACATGATATTTTTCCAGCACAGGATTTTTCCTCAAAAAAGAAAAAAAAAGTGAACATTTGTATGCCACTGCCTATCCCCATCTATTTATCACACTGGGACTGTGTCATACCTACTGTAACTTTTCGATACAGCTAATCTGGAGAGCAAGGTATTTTCCTCTAACTGAAGGAATATGTTTGAGTGAAAAAAAAAAAGGCATCTGTAATTAGGGCTGTGACCAACTGTTTACCTGTCACACAGAGCTGGGTGAACAAACCCCTCCAGCTCACCAAGTACTCTGGGGAATGGAAAAGGAGGGGCAAGCCTGGCACTGGGAGGGGGGCTGTGTCAGGGAGGCTGAAGGGAGCAGAGGGGATATTTTTGGGTTTGTTGTTTTCCTGCTTTTTATCTCAATCCATACAGCATGTTTTGCAAAAGATGTCTGAGAGAAGACTGGAGAAGTGATAACAATTTGTGCAGTACAGGCAGAGGTTGTTCTTTTGCATTTTTGTTTGGTTTATAATGTGCAGGCATCCCATACGTGTAAAATGTAATAACCAGAAGCACACCAGAATCACACACCTTGTTATTCTTTTAGAACCTGCTTATCTTTTGCTTCACTTTTTCCTGATGACACTTAAGGTCAGATTTGTAAAGGCACTTAGATGCCTCATTTTATTGAAATCAATGGGAGCTAGGTGCTTAAACATCTTTGGTGAACTAGCTCTTTAATGTTTATTAACAATGCCTCAGATGAGGGTACATCCCAGAAAACATAATAATTGCCTACCTTTATTAACTGTGCTGTGTCAAGATAAGATAGAATCAAGTCCTCAGACTCATCTCCTCTCAATGATTTCCTAAATGAGATCAGTTCCCACTTACATCCTGAATGACCAAGGGTGACTAAATCAGAGCAATGAAGTATGTTTACGTCCTTGAAACTCAAATCATCTTGCAGACACTTCTCCCAGTGTTGCTGATTTGCATATTATCAAGTTTCAAAATGTTTGGTGTTTTTCTTCAACACTCAGCTGTAATCATTTTAACTATAAGAGAATATTTCCTTTTTATCTTCAGGTAAAAATGAAGCTTTTCCCCCCCCACCACCTTTAGGAGTTTAGACTCTCACATGTAAACTACAGAACTTCAGAGAGAACAGGATTATTTCCTTGTGTTTTTGCCCTGAAACTTTTAATCTTGTGGATTCACATAGACCTAGTTCATCAATGTATCTCACAAAGCAGGGGGATCTTCAAGTCAGCCACAAAAATACATCTCACATCTTTGCGGAGAAAAATTAAAAAGTCAGGAACTAAATGTTTCTAATAGAAGCTTCTGGATTACTGGTAAGGAAGAAGTAAGGAAGAGAAAGGGAGGGACTGTTTTCATGACAGACCTTCAGTGTTAATGGAGAACCTTTTCAACCACTAGAAAGGGCTTTGGATGAAGCCCCGAGCTGAACTTCCTAAGGCTCAAGCTCAGACATTCCAGCATTTCCCCTGGAAAGGCAGATTTCCATCAGTACTCATTTCTACCTTCTCCTTAACTAGGGACACCCTCAGTTACTGTATTCTTGGTGTTAACCTTTCTCCATTTGTGTCTCCTAGAAGCACAGCAGTCACATCTTCTCCTCTGGAAAATCTCTACTGAGTGTTATGTATCTTGTGTGTCAACCAGGAGGTGTCTATGCTTTCAAGAGAAAGACATACCTGCGCCTTTAAAGTCATTCAAATATATTTTTTAGCTCCTGTGATTCTCTTTTTCATTGCTGTCTCTCTATTTTCTACTCTCCTCTTTTCTCTGAATATTTTTGTCTCCAGTTTCTTTCCATTTTTCTGTATTTTTCCTTTTTCTATTCATTTCTCTCCAGCTCTCCCTGCATCTTTCTCTCCCCTCTGATCACTTTCAATTCTGCTTTTTATTTTCTCTGCTGAAAACTAGTTGATCAACATTAAACAAAGCAAGCACCAGTCACCACAGGTAAGACAGGTACCAAAATTTTAAGTCACTAAGCCCAATCCACATTCAAAGCCATTTGAAAACATGCCCGATTAAAAACTCTGAGGGTTTCTATTCTCTCTCCTCAGGTATCTTCTCATTCTACTTTCTGCTATCCCCATGCACTCTTTTCTTCTTACAGGGAAGATGCCAGAGGGAAGAGATATAAGCTGACAGTAGTACCCAATACAACAGACTGACCAGATAGTTTCATTTTACAATCAGAAATGATGGCTTGACCCACAGTGTCTTTGCTCATTCCCTCCTCTCCTCCCAGCCCAGTTCATGTCCTACAAAGAAACACTCAGATATGGCAACAGCTCTGTACCTTTACCTTGTTTTTCTTTTTAACTCCCCCCATAGTGAGGGACCAGGAGACCACCACTCTGGGCAGTGGGCATTAGATGCTAGTGCACCATGAGATGTGTTTAAGCCATTACCATTTGTCAGAACAGTGAAAGACTTGAGTTCAGGCTTAACTAACTGAAAGAGATCCTCTCAACTTCTCACACTATTTCCCTTTAACCACTATCAAAAAAACCAACCACATTTTGGAGGTGTTTTATGCTAGTTTTTAACATAATTTTCTTTTCTCTTTGCTGATCATCAGCTGATTTATTGGAAACCTCACTCTGCATCTGAGATACACAACACACAGGGATTATTTTTTAATCTCTCTAGAACTGCTAGGGAGAAGACTGAATTCATGTCGCATTTCTGCAGAAGCAGGCGACTCCTGGCCACACCACCTCTCCAGGGTAACTGCTTCTAAAGCCTGCTAAATCAATTTTAACACTCCGCTGTTTAATAACAGCATAAAGCACAGCCCTTGCGTGGATTTAATTAGAGCCGTGCAATCGACATAAAGCGCAAAGAACGGTGCTACATTGAGAGAAACTCACTCATTAGCTCAATAAATTCCAGACTGACTGGACAGGCGCTTCTCAAAAATTAAATTTTTGAGGCATTACGATCAGCAGAACTACCCCAACAGTCACTCACAGATAAAACTGTAATAATTCAAGTACCTCCCCTACACACAATGTCTGCTGACGTCAACAGACACCCTGTGTCCATTTACATGCAGGGCCAGGGCTATTTCATACAACAGCAGTGAAATGCCTTTTTCCTATCACTATTCAACACAGATGTTTTCAAAGTGATAATCAGATCGTGTGAGAACTGCGTGGCTACAAAACTGAGTAGCACTGAGACTGTATTCTTGTAAGTTTTTCAAAAATCTAGATTTTAGAGTCAAGGATTAAGAGGTTCTTATCTAAAGACATCCGAAATTATTTCTAAAGTAGTACTGCAAAAACATTTTACAGTGAATTACTTTTTAAAACATATTTTAAACAGAAACACATCACCATATTTTCTGTGGGCTTGAAAGCTTATGTTAAGTTTCCAAATAAGTCAATTTTATAAAGATAACATCTTTTCTTTAAAAAAAAGTGTTGCAAGCTAATACAGTACATAACAAACAAGTTTTAATTAAAATTTAAATTGAAATCTGTATTGGCTAATCACTCCTGAACAGGAAATATTTTAAGACAAGGTTTTCAAAAGCTCTCTGGTCAAATGTTTCAGTGCTTAGTACCTATAATTAGGGTAAAAAATGTCAAACTCTTCTGTTCATGAAAGTATACGTAAAATTTACTAAAGTGCTTGCTGTCCATCTGTTCCTACTGTGACATTTACAACGGAATTTCTACACAAGCTTAGCACCCAAAACGCTGAAGTCCTCTGGGAATCTGGATGTGTTTTGACAAACAGTAGCTGAGCCCAGGTACAATCTCTGCTGTTTTAAAATCTAGTTCCAGTTGCAGATGATGGACTCTGCTACAAATCTGCCCTGTAACCATCAGCACCACAGTGCCATGTTTCTTTTCTTTCACGCAGTGGTTCTGAGGGATAAGGTAGTGCACGTAATACCTGCATTAGTACAAAAAAAATCATATTTTTTTTGTTTAATTCACATACAACTGATTTTCTGATTACCTTATTACATATCTGACAACTGTTCTGTGTAGAGCCACTCAAATCACTTAGGCCACATGTGAAAGTAAGCTCCAGATGAAGACTGAGTGAAAACCCTCCCCAGAGATCAGTGCACAGTCAGATTTGCTGACCCATTAGCCTGTTCATTACCGAGGGAGGTAAATAGCTGTAAGAATATTAACAATGAGACCTGAGGCAGCCATAAAGCCCTACCTAAGGTGATTTGAGATATCACCTATACTTTTAACCCATTATAAATAAATCAATAAAAGCCAAAGTCAGCAAAGTGAATACATATCATACTTAAATCTAATTAAAGGTTAGTTTTGTACAGATCTCCAGCAGTCTTCAGTAGGGATAAGTTCATCTTCCAGTCATGATCTCCCCGCACATATCAACACTACATACTCCTGAAAGCACACTGCTGATTTCCAAAATGGTCTCTGAGAGATGACTCTTTTTATTGTGTTTGGATTCATATTTTATAATAAAGTAACTTTTAAAGTTCCCCAAACAGGCCATTATGTTTTCCTAATACCAAAAAAATCTGCATGGTCTTTAAAAAAAAATAAAAATCTTTTCATAAGCCAACATTTATATTTTCTATTGAAAAAGTGCTACTGCAATAAAGTGGTTTATGTAAATATATTAAAAAAAAAAAAGCTGTCAAAACCTGCATGAGTTGTTTAAGTACTAGAAATGAAAACCAGCAACAATGAAGATGTGCTGCCTTCGTATTTGGCCACGTGCCACCACTCTAAGGAGAAGTGCATCTAGAACATGCACTGCATTACCCTGTTGA
>NW_020884959.1:1649376-1714376 GCF_003945725.1 Corapipo altera
AGTTTACTGTGTTTGGGGTGTTACAGAAGGAATAATCTCTGTTGAACTTTTAACCACATGGAGTCTTTTCAGTGCTGTTCTCCCATACACTGGAATCATTATCCAGCAGCACACACCGAAGGGTGAAAAAGGAACCTATCCAAGTCAAACGGCAGGAGACATATAAGTTGGAAGTAGACCAGGACAGCAGGGCTAATTTCCATTGTCCTATAATAAGTACAGGAGAACTTTAATGACCACAAATGGTCAAAATGCCAGTGTCATCTCTTATCCAGCTGAATGCTGACAGCTCCAGCAAAGCTGTCCATTAACACCATGCTTGTGCACTCAGTATTGACTCTGGAGGCAGAGCACTGCCCATCAAAAAAAGGAAAGGAAAAGCTGGATTTACTTTTGTTGCCTTTCCTAAACAATGATTTATCTCCTATGATCTTGAACCTGAAATAACAGGCTAATCAGATATTCTACGAAAGGTATTGAACCAGCACATGCTTAATTTCATGTATCTTAGTAGCTAAAATGAAATAAAAAACAAAAACAAAGAAAAAAAACACAACCAAACAAACCAACCAACCAATCAAACAAAAAAACAACGAGAAGGGAAAAAGAAGTATATAAATGCTATTTACCTTATTTATACTTTCCAGCTTCCACTTATTTATGGCTAAGGGATTTTCTGACCCAGAGTTGGCACGTTTTTATTCAATAACTTTGAATAGAGTCTCCTTCCGTGGATTTGTTTGGTTCACTTTTGAATCTGTGTCAACTTCCAGCACCCTTAACAGCCTCTGAAATGCAGTTCCATAACTTACTTAACACCTGAGTATGCAAAAATAAAGTTGTTTCCTTGGTTTTGAACTGCACTATTAGTTTCACGTGATGCTCAGCTTTTACACGTGAAGAGGATACAGTCATTTTCCACTTACCCTTTTCATGTCATTCCCAGTCCTGTAGATCTCTATCAAATTCTCCGTCAGTTGATTCTACTCCAGGCTGAAGATTGTCAAACTTCTTTTATCACACAGAAACTGCTCCATGAGCCTGATCACCTTTATCACTCTTCACATATGCACTCTGAAATGGGAGCACGAGAATTACTCAGAGCACCGAAGAAGCAGATTGTACCACAGCTCTACACAGACAGTCATGTTTTCCAATTTGTCTTCTATTTCTTTCATAATAATTCTGTTTTTTCCCCTGAAGTCAATGGAATTCAGAATTCCTAAACTTCTGTTATTTAACAAAAGGACACTGTGCCCAGCTGTCCCCCTAACAACTACCAACACTGACGATGTCAACACCGTGATATCTGCAATACTTCTGGTCCCGTTACAAGACACTGCCTTATATTTATGATTTTCAACTGTCCAGCTTGGCTTTCAAGACATTATTGCCCTTTTCACATAGAGCATGACAACAATCTCTCCTATTTGTCCATAGATGAGTTATCAGCTAGTTCTTTCTGTATTTTCTCTAGCAAACAACAGTAGCTCAAAAGTAGTTGACTCTTCTAGAAAAGCTTGGCGAGTGTGAAGTTTGCTCTTACCTAGATGAAGTGGAGATAAAACTACTTACCATGGACAAAGACAAAACCTTTGGGGACCTTGATGTAATTAAAAATAAGCCCCTGCCCTCTTCAGATAAATACAAAAAAATCTCAAGCAATGGCTGATTTAACTTAGGAACTCAAAAGATTAGAGGAACTCAAACTGATTGGAAACTGTCACTGAGGGGTTTAGATCTCCATTTCCCTTTTCTAGATTTTAGTTTCTTCCACCAGCAGACAAAAACACCAGAAGCAATGTGAATTTCACAAAAAAACCTGACAGTGACTCAATCAGTGATGCAGTTCTACCAGCATTGCATTGTCTCTGGTTGTCCAACCCTGTATTACAGGTAAAATCTCAAATATTCTTCAGACCACCTGGGAGAAAAATAAGGTTATACATGTGCTACAGAGAATGTAGTCTGAATACAACAGAGCTTGTTCTATGCCCATCAATGTCAAAAATCACCTGTAAAATCTTTATAACTGGAAGGGATTTCCAAGAAGGAAAGAATGATTTCTCACAAACCAGACTGGATTTTAACTACCGAAAAAAAAATCTGCAAGATAAATAAATAGATTCAGAATTCAGGAAGCTGAAGAAACAAAAATGGCAACATGGCTTTCTATAATCCAAGTCATGAAATCACAAAGAAGGGCTCCCATAATTAAATATAAAAAATAATTAAAAAATTACATAATTCATTACAATCTTCCTTTTCTTTTCATTTGTAGCTCACAAGCATTTGTTTTTCAAGAGCACTACATGAAGACCAAGTAAGACTGGACAGAGAAAGAAGGAGGCAGCTCTTGTTAAGATTCACGAGGGTAACGCTAACATGCTGTAGCTGAATCTCATTTGGAGCCATTCAGAAGACTAAAGGTAGAGGAGAGATATTCCAAATATGTATTCATAGAATATTAAGATATAGACATAAAATACATAACAAAAAGGCTGACAACCTTCAGGACAGATGGCTGGCTCCTACATTTTTGCCAGGATATGGTTTCCTCTCTTCAATTATGACTAGATTTGTCAAGTTCTGATTATGTATCGACATGAAATTGTTGCATCCAATCACGTAATCAAAACTATGCTACTAATAAGCAAAAATTACATTAAAATAACTATCAAATATTCTCGCTAGAAAACTTCACACATTTCTATATGTATCTTCTGAAATTTAAAAGCAAGTCAGAGGAGCAGGGTGAGAATCTGTATTTCTATATATGCATAATATATGCAATACACACTCAGCCTGGTTTTGAAAAGAGCCAAGTTACGATAGAAATAAAAATACATTGTAGGTGAAATAAAAACACATTTTAAGTAAAAAAGAATATAAAATTATTCCAAAGACAAAATGCAAACATACCAGGTAGTTTCAGTAATAAACTGGAAATTACATGAAATATGAAAAACAGTAGAATTCCTTGGTCTGCCAATAATTCCACACTGATATTATCTTATCTATTGATTATATAGAAGTCTAGAAAGCAAGTATTATTTTCTTTTCTTCATGATATATAAGAGCAACAACTATACAAGTCCTCAAAATCAGCTTCATCCGTCTATCACAGTTAAATTTTGTATATTGGCAGAAACATATTTAGGCAATAATAAGGCAGTTTTGAAAAAATCTGCAAGAAACATAAAATTGGAACACAATAAATTACTTCAGAGTGGGGGATACCACAGGAGAACTCAAAGGTAGAAGTTTTTCTGCAGCCAAGACAGAAAGATGATTAGAAGCCATGAGTGTATAGTTAATATTTTTTCTTTCCATGTGAATTTTGTCCTGTATTGTACCAGAAAATCAAATGATAGGATTTTTTAATTCTGTGTTATACTGCCCTTCTGAATGCATTCCTCCTCTTTGATTGCACCATCTGGTTGGCAATTTGCCTAAGTGTCCTTCCTGCTTTCTCGGAAACTAAGTGTGGATGTGCTTAGGAAAGAAATGGGAAACATTGCCACTCAAAGAGTTGCCTGCCTGCACCATTTTAAATCTGCTCCCATTCTTGTCCCTTTTCTTCTGTTCCATCACCGTGTTTCTGCCTCTTGAGCATCCCTGTGGCAATGGACTGGGTTACTTACCATGGTGGTGATAGGAAATGTTTAAATTTCAAATAGGTTTTTAAAGAAATATTTCCATGTATTCCCTCCTCAAATGGAGGAGGTTTAGGTTGGTTTATGTGGTTTTATTTAAGGTGCACAGCACCATTGCTTTTTAATATGTGCTGGTGTATCCAGACACATGATTCTGTCCCTTTCTTTCTCTCCCTTTTTTTAACCATGTGTAATCTGTAAATAGGAACTTATTTTACACACATTTTCCCCTTTTTATTTTATCTATAAGGTCTTATCTCAAAACACTGCTAATGAACGTATTTGTGAAGATCCAGGGGCACAGATTTTGCTGAAAATATCTACGTCTTCTTACCCAGGAACTAACTGCACATCTAGAAAGGCTTGTCTAAACTAGTGAGAGGCTGCTTAAAGACTTCAGGTTAAACCCATAAGCCATAAGAAATCTTGGGAGGAAAGCACAAACACAAAATTGAGATCCTTCAAAATCTAAGCTCAGTTAGCACCTAATCCCATCGTTTATGGCTATGATTGCCAGTCTCATAGCCATCAATAGTTCTTTCATAGAGAGCTCCTTACGTGGACCTGCCTAAAAGCACTCACTCTTCACAGTGCTGATAAACTCAGTGCTCCAGTCAGACCCTACTCTCCACTGGATTCACAAGTATTCCTCTGCCTACCACATTGCCTCCAAAGGATGTTCTCCACCTGTCTAATTAGATTCTTTAAAAAATATGCCATTTGATCTCCTACAAAAGACACCTGAGATATTCCTACCTTAGTCACTAACTGGTACCAACTGTTCATTTTGTACATGTTGATCTGCACACCACCCTTCTCCCTGTGCCTCCCTTTCTTTCCACCTTCACTTCAAGTATTGCAATAAAAATTGTAACCCACGAGTCATAAATAGAACTCATTCGTTCTGCTTACACCCCTGGAAGAATGTGGTGCTCTGTGAGCAGTGCAGTTTATGATGCTGGCTTCAGTATGAGTAGGGAAATCCCTGACACTTATACACTTCAGTAAGTGAGGGTTTTTCCCTTTCCTCACAAACGTTGTCTTTGACCTCAGCTTTAGATCTCTGCACAACTCAAATCTCCTGCTCCCCTGCAGAACCAACTCTGCTATTGCTCTCTAACTGCTGCCTGGCTCAGTGGCAGTCTGTTCTCTTTTCTGAGCTATTTATGACTTAATTTAGTGCCACAATGTTTGCTGAATATTTCTTTAAAAAGCTTTTTGATACCTTGACATAAATAATCATGAAAACCAGCAATTTTTAACGGGAAATGCCCCTGGTTTTCCATTAAAATAATTTTGGTTATGCCAAAGCAATGCAACTGGCTATAAGCAATGTGTTGAACAATGTTTTGTTACAGTTCTGCCTATGAAAGCTTTTGCAATATTGAAGGGATGTCAGTATTTTCAAAGGGATGCAACATCTATATTTATGTATGCAGAGACTATTAAAAAAGAATAATCCTCTAAAAATATTCTGAGTACAAAACAAGTTTTCAGCATCAAAAACACAATTATATACTATAGTTAAGATACCCATATTGTCTTAAATAAAACCATTATTCTACTTTCCAACTATTGAGACATACTGCAGTATCCAATATGCCAGAGCAGTGTAACTGTTAGTAAATGATGACTTTTTAATGGGAAATCCTGTACATGTTAAAAATATGATACTCTTCCTAATCATATGTAACTAAAGATATCTTCTGCAGATCATGAAGATTTGGAAACCTCTGAAAAACACATGTGCCAAGCAAACCACTAAAAGCAAGGATATACTGAATTTATTTATTAATTTATACAGTGCCCATCTAAAAGCACAGTCTGGAATCCTATACAGAATAAACAAAAATTAAACCAAACTGGGCTCAGAGCCAAGAGAAATCAAGTGTACCAATAAAATGGGGGAGGGTGAAAGAAAACTATTCCAAAAAGATATATACATGTCCAGATACTGTGCTGTCTTAGTGGACACATCATAATATCAATACTGGAAGTAACAGAAATACAATTTACAGCAAGGATAGAAATATTCAAGGGGAAAAAAAAAAGAAAGTAATTATGACAGAGTTAATTTACAGCTATTGAAAGCCACACTACAGAGGCAATTACAGTGGAGGAAATACAAACTGTGTGAATTCTGAATGAAGATTGAGTACATATATTGTCACACATCTATGAGATTTCAGCTCTAACTATTGATCATATTGCATTTTATTCTTTGATTGCAATATTCAAACAATAAGAAAACATTATAACTGCCATGTAAGAGCTTTTGGGTGGGTATTCCCTCAAATATATGAAGTCTTATTTTATCACTGTCCTCCTTCCCATATTTTATTTATAACATATCAGGGTTTTTAGTCCTTTTTACGATTTTGATGACTTAGATGAATAATGATGAGGTAGCTGCCTAAATACAGATCTACTATGAAGAAATACCTCTGAAATCTAGAGAGAAAAGACAAGGAAGCAGCACATTCTATTTTCAAAAGGCATAAAGAACAGGACACACAATTAAAATGGCTTTTGGCTGTGTATCCTCTCCTGATCACAGAATGGGTCAGGTTGGAAGGGATCACAGTGGGTCATCTGGTCCAACCTCCCTGCTCAAGCGAGGTCTTCCTAAAGCACATCACACAGGACTGTGTCCAGGTGGGTTCTGAGTATCTCCAGTGAGGGAGACCCCACAACCTCTCTAGGCAGCCTGTTTCGGTACTCAGTCACCACGAAAGTAAAGAAGTTTTTCCTCATATTCGTGTGGAACTTCCTGCATTCCAGTTTCTGCCCATTGCCTTGTGTCCCACTGCTGGGCACCCTCGAGCAGAGCCTGGTCCCTCCCTGACACCTCCTGCAGACACTGACAGAGGGAATGAGGTCCCCTCTGAGTCTTCTCTTCTCTGGGTTAGACAGGTCCAGCTCCTCAGCCCAGAACTGGACTAAGGGCTGAGGAGAGGGACAGAATCCCTTCCCTGACCTGCTGGCAGTGCCCTTCCTCATGCACCCCAGGACGCCCTGGCCTTGTCCCCCAGGACATACTGCTGGTCAGGGACACCAGGTGCTCCACCAGCACCCCCAGGTCCTTCTCCACAGAGCTGCTTCCCAGCAGCTCAGCCCCCAGCCTGGACTGGTGTGTGGAATGCCCTCCCTGCTGTTTTTGCTCCATCATGGACACCCTTCAGCCCTGGATACTCAGGGTGGAAATAATTTTGTGGCAATAAGCCACTGTCGGGTCAGGCCCAGGGCAACTGAGCCAGCAGGAACACAGAGGTGACGTGAGGGGAAGGCACCACCGGCACCTGCTGATTCTGACTCTTTCTTCATTATTATGTTATTTTACCCATACCACTGGCAGTGAGCTTTACAACCATTTTTTCCCTGACATTCTCTCTCCCAGGACAGCCCCGTACCAGCCCTGTTTGTAATACATGGAATTTTACATGTCTATTCACTGAAGACATTTTCAGTGACTCTCCTCCCCTCCAATTCACCCACTCAGGTTTTCAGAGTCTCTGTCAAAACAATCCTCTCCTTACAAAACTAATGAAAACTTCAGCAACAGGTTTAGATTCCCTTACCACGGAATAAGATCTCAAAGTGAGATTTAACACCCAAATCGCAATCAGAGAAAAGCAAAAGACTTTTTCTACACTACTTAGTGGTTTTGAGTTCTTTATAAATAGGTGAAGTTTTACTGAATGTGAGTTATACAGTAATATTACTAAAAATATCAATGATACTGAGCTCCAGGGAAGATTTAAACACATTTGAGACATGAAAAAAGTATATGCTATAAATAGTTGCAAGGATGGATAGTAATCAATAATGTGTGGACCTAACTCAATAATTCATTTTATATTGCATATAATATTAATATACTGAAAAACGTTATTCGAGGAAAACTGTAATTGCTTAAAAAACATAATTTTAAAAATATTTGGAATGCCTTTGCACTTCATTTAGCATTTCTAAAATTGCTAGCTAAATTCTCTAACATTAGGATGAGTCAAATTAATCTCTTACAAGTATAATAAAAAGGATTGTGCCATCCCAACATTCTTAATTATTATATAAATATATTTCAAACTGCTACATTAAGTCAAAATCCTTGACTGTATTACACAAAGCCCTTACAATTAACTTCATCTCTCATTTGAAATATTTATATCTATACCTAAATATTTATTTGAAACACTAGGTTTGCTTCCTTAATTACACATTACATTTAAGAGGGGAGGAAGCTTTCCCTCATGCCTCTCCAGGTAGGTACCTGCATGTCCATGAGTGTAGAGAAGCACACATACACAAACCATTTTTCCAGGGAAAGTTTAGCAGTACATCTCTTTAATGCCTCTGATTAAAAAAAAATTTTCCTTTTCATTTTACTAGGAATCTCTTATTGATTTAGATCATAGTTGAAACCCCCAATCAGCTTTATCAGAGATGAAGCTGTTCCTACTTCTAATTATAACAGTTTTCATTTGCTCTTTAAGGAACTACAATAGATCAGGATACGATTTTCTCTCCTGAGTGTTTGCCTCCAGATTATTATTACTATTTTCTGAAAGTCTCAGCCAAGACAGTTCAATTCAAAAATGTATCAAAGAGAATACTGAATAGTTTGCCAGGGTTACTAAATTCTAGTAACTCATTCCTTTAAAGGCTTTTGTATTCCCAAACTTGAGGGCAAAAGTGTAAAAAACAGAGGCAGGGGGGGAAGCTGAAATTATAAAAGAGGGAGAATAACAAAGGTAAGAATCTGAGGGACAACACTCTTCAATAAATTAGATTAGGCAAGTCCAAAAAAGAAAATCCAAAACCATACCAAACTCCAATACTTAGTAGCAACTTACAGAGCCGTAGAACAGAGGTCCGGCAATGCCCTCAGAGAGCTGTGGGATCTCTCAGGCTGGCTCTATAGTCCAGTCTCTTGCTCAAAGCAGGATCAGCCCAAAATTCAGATCAGATTTCTCATAGCTTTGTCCACTTGGATCTTAAAAAGCTACAAAAACTGGTGAGTGCACAACTTTGAACCTGTTCTGAAACTTAATTATCATCTAAGTAAATTTATTTTTTCTTGGATCCGGGCAGATCCTTCCCCGTTCCAGTACGAGCATCACCTTTGTCCTGCTACCATGAACTTCAGGATGTGCTCGGTCACTTCATCTTTTGTCTTTAAATGTTTGGAAATAGTGCCAAGATCAGGCAAGTTGCTGTGGAGAAAAAAAGGACATTAAAACTGGATTACTACAGAGACTGGGAGAGGGAATTAGATGAGATAAAATGCGATAACAGCACTCCAATAAACAGCTAGAATGGAAAGAGAGTGAATGAGCATGAGAATTGGGACTCAGAGACAAATTCTGTGACTGAGGTGTTCCAGAAACTTTGAGCTACAAGTGTACTTTTGATCACAACTACAGGTAGTTTGGTTGAACACAGGGTCTCAACTCGTCAAGGAAAAATAGTGAAAGCTTTGGATTTAATGATCCATTCAATGTCCCATCAGCTTTCCTGCCACCAGTGACAGAAGGACCTGCACAAGCCTGGTTCCTGCACCTGCCCTGTCAGGCATTCAGCCGTGACTCACAACAACCCCAGGCAATACTCCAGTCGTGGGAAAGAGAGGCTGGAAACCGTCTGGCAGAAAAGGACTTGAGGGTCGACAGCAGCAGAACATTAGACAGATGGAGGCCCAGGACAAAACTTGCTGGATGCTGCCTTTAGCCTTCTCCCTTTTTTGGGGACAAATGTACCTGGACTGAACAGGGATGAGCCAGAAAGGAGTCAGCATCCTTGCATGAACAAAATCACACGAGACTCCAAAATCAGGTGCCTTCCCTGCTCTCAGTCCCACCTGCCCAACAGCTCAAAATCTTCCCAGAGCATACAAATGAGCCCACCAATTAAGGCATGAGGCCACACTCCAAACAGGCACATTGACTTCACACAAACCAAAAGCACAGAACCCAGCAAGAAACTCGCAGGCCACCCTTGTAGTGAGTTTGGGCAGGAAGCACTGAGCCACCACTGCCCAACAGGGCTGGGACTGTCAGGGACATGGTGTTTGCACGTGTGTCCTGAGGAGATTCTTCTGCCTTTCTCTCCTAAAAGAGAGTCTGGTTGTTTATTTTATAGGGACAAGAGCGGATACAGGATGCAGTACAGGGAATGCTTGTGGGTGAAAGCTGAGTACAAGACCAAAGATTCAAACTCTTTCCCAGTATAACTATGCCATGGGAGAGCCCCGACACTGACTGACTGACAGTGCTGGGGCTTTTGGTTTCAACACCTTGGGCTGGCACACGGTTGATCCTGTGGCAATTTTCAGGCTGGTTGAGTTTTGTGCCAGCTGCCTGGTCGGTGCTGAATCGGCACTGGCCCAGCGTGGCAAGAGCCGCTGCTGCTTTTAGGCACCAGGGAGCCATGCGACAGCTCTGATGCCAGCTGGCTGGCAGTGCTGGGGCTGACAAGCTCTAAAGTGTCACTGGAGGCAGCAGGAAGAGGCAGGAAGGTCAGCAGCATGGGCACCAAGGCCCATGGCAGGAGAGGACATCATGGTGCCCACAACCCTCCTTGAGCAAGCCCCTGCTGCCAGGCCCAGCCTGAACCCTGGTCCCAGCCCTGGGCAGCCAGGTACTTTGCCTCTCACCCTTGCCCTGGCCAGCACAGCCATCACACTCCCAGTTGGTTGAGGTGTTCCTCAAGCAGGAGCAGCCTTGGTGGATGCCCTCAGCAGTGCAGGAGCAGCACAGCACAGTTCCCAGGGCCTGGGAAGCAAATGAGTAGCTGGGTGTGAGGACAAAGTGATACAGCAAGGGATGGTTCAGCAGGGTCCTTGTTCTTTGTCCTTCCTCCTCGAGCCCCAAAGGACAGAGATCCTGTGCAGAGCCCTGGATTGCAGCTTTGGCCACTTATCCTCTTCATCCACCTACTCCCTAACTCCCAGGAAAAGCCACTTACCAGCATTGCAGTGCCTCTGATCTACCAGTTGATCTACCTGCTCTTGCCAGGTCCTCAGTTTCTTGGCTGCCTCCAGGATTGCATGCCTGGTGTCCCCAAGGAGAAACAGGGTGTAGCACTGTAAGTACAGACAAAGGAGATGAATTAAGGTTGCTAACTTAATTCTTAACTTAATTAGGTATTTACTAACTTTGCAGCTGTAAGGTTTTCTTTTAATGCAGTTTTCTGCATGTAATAATAAACCTTGTACTTATTTAACTGATTTCTATGCAAGAGAACAACTGATAAATTAGAAGCACAGAGTCATGAAAAGTTCATGGCATGCAAATTGTGATGACTGCTGTAGTATCTGCCATAGTTTTCAGGTCTGAATTGCTCTTTAGTAGCATTAATTTCCCAGTGTGCAAACATTTTTTCAGGTGCTTTCTGAGGTTGGCCATTGTACAAGTAGTTTAAAACTTTTTTTTTATACAGAGCCTTTTCAAAATCTCATTACTGAAAATGGGAACAGTTCAACTGATATGGATTGAAATCCATGGATTTTGCAAGAATATCCATATTTCTGAATGCATAAAGCTACAACTCAGCCAGATGCTCAGGTATGTGCATACTAATTGCATACTAACAGTACTTTTGATATCAGTAGAATTGACAATGTTTTTTAAAATTAATTATACACATACTCATAATGCCAAGGAAGAGCTCACACTAAACTCAGAGAAGAAAAGAGACAGGAAAGGCCAGAAACATGATAAGCGATGGACATGATATTATCTTACAGCATTAAAACAGAAGAAAGGAGAAAGAAGAGTAAATGATCAGGGAAACAGTTTAAAAACACACATTCAAGATGCACAGAAAGCCTATAGAAAGTTTTTCATTCTCTTTTCCCCAAAGATTCAGCAAGAGTTTTTGTGTTTCCAGAACTGACAGTTGAGTGGCATTTGGGGCTCTTGCTTTTCAAACAATAGTTGGAGAACAATTAGATCATGCTTCTGAATGAAGTTTGAAGCAGTGGAAGAGAGGATCTGAGATTTGTCTTTTGCTTCTTTGGTACAGAAGAATTGTGCAGCATTTAACTCATGTTTTTACTGGACAATCTCCTGAGAAAGGGAGTTCCAGTTGACACAGCACCATATGCACAAACACAGCTGAATTCATTTTGACCAATGATGTAGCGAATGCATCAATATAATCCACCACATAAATGTTGGGGCCAAGCCTGCAAAACCTCATTCATGGGAATAATCCCATCAATACGGAGTCCAGATTAAAGGATACACATAAAACCCCAACAAAGTTAAGGTTTTAAGTTCATCATTTGAGAGAGAGAGATAATATTCATAGAAACATGCAAACTACTGGGATATTCATTAGAAAGTGCAAAGCTCTCAGAGTCTGACCACTGATATGCTGGCACACAAAAATCTCCGTGAGGCAATCAAAGCTCTTTTTCAGAATTATATGATCATCTCTATGTACATCCCACTTTTTAAATTTTTTGAAAGCTTTCTAGCTTTTGATTTACAACTTTTCTGGGGTTTATCAGGTGCTTTTAGTTTCTTGGCACACTCCCAAACTCATCTGGGTAGTAGCATGAACCCAGTGATCGTGGCATCTAGAATTCTATCTTCAAAAAAGCCAAATACCTTTCTTACTGTCACAGTCAGTTCAAGCTTTCAATACACAAAATTGCTCTCTCCTGCAGTGCACACACACAGAAACAACCATTCTCCCAACACAGCACACACCCCAATGACCTGATTGCTTTGTGTTTGCTGTGTCACACTTAACCTCACTGCTTTAAAACCAATGTTTCCTATATACAATGGTAATTGGAAATGGCCTTCGACAGCCTCTGAAGAACACAATTATATTATATAATGATATCTGAGAATTAGCAAGACACCGTATCACCTTGTTTATCCATAAGTAACAGGGTATGATAAATGAGAAAACCTGATCCTAGCTAATGCCTTTCTGACCACCAAAATTCCCTAAATGGATGATCCTAATTGCTTACCAGTGCTTCTGAAATACCACATTCACAAAAGTTTCCTCTTATAATCTATACAGATAGTCCTATTTAAAAATAAAATCCACCTGTGTACGCTTCAGGCCTTGCTTTAATGAAATTCTATCCTTATTGTAGATATGGCCACACAGAAACCACGGAAGTGACATTACAGACCAGGATTTTCACTTATGTAAAATGCTTTTTTGATGAAAAACTGACATTTTCCTAAAGTAATCAACCTTGAACTTATCAATAGGTAAAACGCTAATGTCTCCTTTACTGAACCCTGGGGATTGCACAACTGTTTAATCTTACATACGTTTTCACTGAACTATTTTTTTAGATGATTCAGAATAATCACAAACCTTATTTAACACAGGATACATCTTAACTGTTTCACCTTTCTCTGTTAGACTTTATCTAGGGGCCCTCAAAAAATAACAAATGCTTTCCCATCCCAGGCTCATAGAATGGTTTGGGTTGGAAGGAACTTTAAAGACCATCTCATTCCAAACCCCCTGTCATGGCAGAGACGGCTTCCAGTAGACCAGGTTGCTCCAAGCCCTGTCCAACCTGGCCTTGAACACTTCCAGGGATGGGGCAGCCACAGTTTTTAAAGGACCTGTGCAAGGGCCTCACCACTCTCCCAGGGAAGAATTTCTTCTCAATATGCAATCTAAACCTACTCTTTTCCCAATATGCAAATGCTATTTGTAGCTAGGATCCATGCTAAAAGGTACTATGAACACGAATTTATTAATTCCTTTAGCTGATAGAAAAACTAAACATCTTGAGGTTTCCCAGTTCTGATGAGATCTCCTGCACCCAGTATTCAGTTATCAAAGCAAAGTTCCCCTAAGTTGTGGTTGGCACTAGTGATGCACAGACACAGAAGTACCAGTTTTTATGAAGATGGGTCATGCTAGTAAATCCACTGCCCCACTCATTTTGCTGCTCAATTGTTTCTCCTTGCAAGGGTAAAGTCTGCTACTCTCCCCTGCCTTGAGGACACGTGGATCCACAACTCTGCTGCATAATGAACGTGCCTGTCGCTGCCAAGGTTCGGAAAACATTTGGGCACAGGTGTCGGGTCCTTGTCAGCCTCCAGGGCCAATAAACAGAATCTCTGCAATGTAAAATGAGACAATACATTCACAAAGTCATCAAGTTTTCCCAGAACATGCTAAGCTCCAAAATAAATGCATTTCAAGCCTTATAACACTACCATATTCATAAGACTCATTACTGGTTTTAATTTTGCTTGGTGCTTATTTACTGTTTACTCTCTTGCTTTACTGCTCTGGTGAAATTGCTCTTAATTGATACCTCAAAATGGAAAGACACAAAAAAACCAGGAACACAATTCCAGAAATGCTTGGTCCCTAACTAATCCTGCCATAGACTCACTACTGCCAAGATGGCACCATATTAAAAGGTTAAAGGAACGTCTTCCAAAATTTCTGTATCCTCTTTAATATCTCTTGTCAATCTTTTTAAGTGGCTTTTTGGCAGTGAAAGTAGCCATCTCTACTCCGTGACAAAACACTTTCAACAGAAGATGACCTTAACAAGCAAAGTTATGATGTCTCTCTGATGACTGCAGCTGTCTCAGCATGATTTTCACAGGAACAAAGTCCCTCTGAAAAATGAGAAACACAACTTTTCTCTACAAAAAAAATTTATATTTCCCAAAAGTTAGGATTCCCAGCAGACTCTCACACATTATCTTTTCAGGGAGCCCTTTCCCATGAATTTATAGCAATTATCAAACAGCAGTCCCCAGGGATACACAGTCTCATTCCCCACATGCGGCACTGAAACTTTCCTTGTTTTTGTTCTGGTTAACGAATCGTACTCTACCTACATTGAAAATTCCCTGCTGTCCCTTGAAAATCCCCCTCAATGCCCCTCAAGCTGCTTGCCTACCCCAGTGCCACCTGTATCTGCCTCCACTGATCATGGTACCAGCTTACATCTATCCACTACACAGATGCCAGCTTTGCTCTCCAACAAACCCAGTCTGTTCCGTGCATAATTTCACGAGGTTGAACCCCCATATCTTGTGATGACTTAAAAACTGCTTGTCTAGACAAAGTTATCTGCAAATTCTCATAGGCTTTTGTGCACACTGCATTGTGAGTGTGTGCATTTAATGTTTGCATTCATTTTAGGTCAGACTCATTCTACTGCACAATACGCAGTAAAACAAGTACAATCAGCTGATAACATTAAAGAATGGTGCACAGTTGTTCATTTCCTTAGCAAGAAAACAATCAATTTAGCAAAGCAACAAAATCAATTAAATATCAGCTATTCCCCAAGATACTGCTTGCTTTCTCCCATCTGAACTCTGAAGCCTTTCTTTCTGTGATGGCGTAAATGACAACAGGAAGATCAGAAATAATGGTCATGCTGCTCCTTCACCTTTCTCTCAGCAGCAAGGCCAGCAGAGAGGATTTCAAAGGGAAAAGTCGTGCAAAAAGCACTCTGCTGTTTGAGGGAAATTTACATTTGAACCTTATTGATAATAAGAAGAAATGATTAATTTCTCCTGCAAACAGCACACAATAGCTTGGGGTTTGGTATTGTATTTATCCAAAGACAGTGGGAAAAACCTATCACCTGGTGCTCTAACAGGCAGCAATCTGATACCATTAGTGGAACTCACAATACTTCATATTGCATGTGAAATAGTAATTGACTGCCGAGTACTTTTAGTTTTATGATTAAAGACATGAAGTTATAAGTTGGAAAACTGTGTCTTCTTTTGCCTGTCAGAGAAAAATGCCCTATCAAACCCATAATATATTTATTAAAGAGGCATGTTTAAGTACTCACACACACAATCCATGTGTGTGAAGAAATCTACAGGGCTAGTATCTCTACTACAACAAACATTTTGGTATAATTTGTTAGGTTAAGTCTTCAAAGAGAGAGATATCTATTGACATGTACCACATATTTTTATTTGAGATGCTCCAGGATTTTTACACCCTGAAACTCAGCAGCTATTTTTCAATCCGCACTATAATTATATTATAATTACCAAATCTTATTTTTAATTGCTAATAATGGTTATGAATATAATTTAACATAGATTAATATATCAATACAGAATCCATATACCAATATAACATTAATATATCAAAATACAAGTATTTTCATCAACTTAAAATAAATGGAAATGAATAGAACTTACCTTTTCTGAAAAATTTCCTGTTGATATAAGTTATGATTTAGGTAGTACATTTTTTCAAAAGTACACTCATGACATTACTAGTGAAACTTATTTTTGCAGTCTTTTTGCAATACTTTTCTAACAAAAATCACATAGTTTAATAATAATCACTACCAACTAACTACATTTTATTAATGCCTTATTTTTAAGTATTAATACTGCATTCATTTATTCAATTGGCTTTTAATTCTGCAGCTTTAAGTGAAAAGTCTTTCAGATTAGCTGACAAAAATAGCAAACTTTTACAAGATTAACCCCTTCCTTTGGAACCTTTCAAATTAGTGAAATACATTCCTTAAGAAATAAAACGCAAAGGCCTTTTACATGAATAAAACTTGCTATGCAAACCAATTGTTCACAGGGCTAATCCTGCCTCCATTAAAGCTTACAGAAGTTATTCATCAGCTGCAATGTGACTGTGATGTTGGACCATTAAGAGTAGCTCTCTAAAACATTCTTTTATAAAAAGATTTGAGTGTGAAACTGAAAAATCCACGTCAGCGCTTTCTATGAAATCCCTGTAATGTTTTTAGATTGACAGAAGTCATACACAACTCTACTAAGAACACTCTGGGAGTGTGAGGCAGCAAATGCGATGCTTTTTAACAACACATTTTCAGTTATTACTATAAAATTGTAATTAGATAGTAAATTACAATGTTAATATTCACTTTGAACAAATAAGTGTTTGTAGTTGTAGAACTGGGCATTATTATGGTAGCACAGGGACCTATTCACCAAGTAAGGCATAGACTTTCTTCATAAAAGTTATTCTATTCTGTGGTTTTTCCTTATAAACTTGCATGAAATGCTATCTTTTTATGTGCACTATTTGCTGAAGTCGTCTTTGCCAACATCAAAATCTGTATTTCCCTTCGGGGAAGCACCAAAACAAGCATTTCTCTCATCTGGTTCCCCTATCCAAAGAACACAAAGAAATAAAGGAATGATCTGCCCCTGTACAGAAAAAAGATTACATAAATTAACTGACAAACTTCAGCTCTAACCAGTTCTACAGGAACTTTAACGTTTCTCTCTCCATTGCAGAAAAAAAAGTTACTCTTATAATATTTATACAATATACTGAAGGACACTTAAATATACTAAAAACATACACAATACATGAAATTACACACATTAATAAGTATTTACATTATAAATAATAACAATAACATACTACATTATTCTGCAATGGATGTGAATATATATAATATGTATTATATCTGGAATATCAATAAGAGTCAAAAATAGCAAATCCATGCTTTGTTTTAATTATTTTTACTGAGTTCTCCTCTTACCTTTCCCCCCTCCTAGGAATAGCTCATTCCACAGTTAAGGAAGTTATTTTGCAACACATACAAAGTTTTTTGCCAGTTTGCATACAAGGAAAGATTGAAAATACACCTTACGTATTACATCAGATCGTTTGTAATGTATTTTGCATAACTTGTGTTTATAAAAGTTGAAATTTGGGGTTAGAAAAGTGTCTCTGAAAACACATTAGAAGGCAGTTCGGTGATAAATGTCTGCAAATGATGTTACAGGCATGTGAACTACGATTTGAACTACGATCCAGAGAGCTCCAGAAGAAAGGCTTCCTTACACACAGAGGTAGTTCTGAGGTAGGCATGCACAGAGATGTCTCATTCCATGTGTATAAAAAATATTTTGTAGGAGAAGTGTGAGAAATTGAAGTCTGTATCCCTTTGGAATGTTAGGAATCACCACTCCCTAAAATCAAAAGGTACTGACCATAGAACAACCACAGCACTTTAACAGAAACTTGGAGCTGGCCAAGGCAAACCTCCATTTGGCAAAAAGGGCATAAAACAGTTCTAGAAGGGTGTGATTTTAAAATTTCAGTGATTTATTGACTCAGCTCATAGGTTTAGAGCATTAGAATAAGTCCCAGGAGAGATGGATGAGCGAGCATAGAGGAGGTAAAGCTGCCAAAAGGTGCATGATAAGTACATTTATCACATGGTTTTGCAATTTATCTTATATGTCTCAAATTTTTCATATAACCCCCATTTGTAATCACCATGTGAAAAATTAGGGAGGCATGTGATAAATTAAGTTGTGAATTGTGATTTCTAATAAGTTAATCATTTATCCATGTAATTTAAATTTAACTTCTAATCACATCTAGTCTTTTAGGACACAACAGACCAACAGAGAAAAACATACAAGGAAGATTAAAATGAGAAAAAATAAAGACAGAAAACATGTACATAAATAATTTTTTGTAACATAGTATCTTGATCCATTGTATCTAAGGTAAGTAATTTCAACTTATCAACGGAAAATATTCCAGAATCACAAACAACATCACAAATTTTGTTACTAAAAATGAAGTATCTCTTAAACCAAACTGCCTTTAGGTAGTACTATCACATTATTGGTCCATTAACCCATTTCCTCAGGATTTAACACATCCAAAATGTCTTAGCAATTTCTTTTTAATGTGGTATCCAAAGATAAGTTTTTTCTTTTTTTTTTTTTTGAACCACAGTCATCCTGGAAACTTTAAATTTATATATATATATATATATATACACACGTGTATGTGTATATATCAATTCATCTTATTCTTAAAATTATGTGATGGTACTAATTGCACTTTAGCAACCCAGTATGTAACTAAAACTACTGCATCATCAACTAAAAAAAAATAATTATAAGCCAAGTATTTAACTAGTTTGAATAAAATCCATTATTTTCATTAATGGATCTTATTTTTACTTTACTAGTTTTTTTATTATCAGATTAAAAGCACATTTTTTATTGTTTTTCCTAATGCAATTCTGTGTGGAATGTTCAGAATGAATGGTATAGTTATTTATTTTTTTTCTTCTTGTTTTTTTATCCTGCTCCTATTCCTTCTAATTTTCAGATTAGTATTGTACCATTTACTGTGTACACAAATGCACATACACTAACCATGCATATGCATAGTCATAAAACCTTTTTTGTTCATATATATAGATATATATATACACACATGCTTTTAGAAATCTATTGTAACTTCCATTCTTTCTGCTGTTGGAAAGAAGTATAGTAGCTCCAAATAATAAATTGTTAGTAAACTGCTATATAAGCTTTAGCAATATTTACAAATTTTAATTTACCCATCCCCAGTTATTGAGACAATTTACTCAATGGAATTAGATCAACTCATATTCCAAATTGCAATAAGGACTTGAACTCCATCCGATACTTAAAAGACTGTAAAATATTAAAACCTCTTGTTTAAATATTTGGGTCATGTAAATTCCAGGAGACCTAAGTGTAGAATTTCCAACATAAATAGTCGTGACTGTCATTCTTGTAAGTGAAAGTAACATGTGGGATGACAGAGAAAAATCTTTATAGAGCCAGGCTCTGCTCTTGACTCCAACGTAAATTCTATGTGAGTGCTGCCACTGACTTCTGTGGAAAGATTCAAATGTAAAATCTATAAGGTGCAATGGATATTAACTTAATTCTTTGCTTAGTCAATTAGCTGTTTAAGGAATCTAAAAGTTTCCTAAAATCCTTCTCTGCCACGTCTCCAAAAAGAGTGAGTTTTGTCCTCGAGCCTGATACCCGGGTACAGTAGTGAGTTGTGTAGACAGTCATCTGTCATAGAGAAAAAAACACATGTAGGAAAAAAAATTCTCAAATTACTGTTTCCAAAGGCAAAATCTGGGCTTCAGGAAGGTGGCTACAATTGCACACAAAACACAGAGCAAGGCCAGTCTATGCCAATTAAACATTTGGCCTGAGTTGCTTATAGTAACTTTCCCAAGACTACAGTTTATATTTCTCTTGCCGTTGTAACTAATTGAGAACAATACTTTGCATTCCACAAAGGTTAAAAAAACCCTCTTAGTGAAAGTTATGATTCATAGCTAATAGTATCACTGAAGATTAATTACTGCTATTTTGAGGGCTTCTGACAGACCAAGAAAATGACATGCACTGAGCACATACAAGGAAAACAAAGAATTAAAGATAGAATCAACTTATTTACAGGTTTTGTGACTCTTCCCGTGAAATGGACAAATAGTCTCAATTATACCATTGTTTTCTATACAACACACTGGTAACAATACTTTTCAGGGTTTAACTCTCACGAATATCTGATAGATCTTTACTTACAGAATGCAAGGAATAAACAAGCAGGAAAAACCAAGCTGCTAATTACACTTAGAGATTGACCACTTTGATAACATGGTGAATGCACCGTTACTTAAGCAAACAGAAGGGTTTGCCCTTCAGTTTGTATTGTACTGTATGCAGTTGTAATCACAACCTATCATGCTTAGTCTTCCAGTATCTGAATTGCCAAAAGAGATGAGCTGCGAGCTGTTTAAGCAGTAGCCCCGACCATGCTTGTTTTGTCACCACAAGGCACCACGTTTTTAGAGTGTAGCCTTTTTCCTTACAGAGAAGCCAGGCTAGAAACTGAGCCTAACATTTGGCTTGCCACAAGATATTATCTGGAATTCCTTTCTGAACTTGATAGTAGGCAACTCGACCTCCAAAGTTGAACAGTTCTACTTACAAGCTCAGCTTACTGCTCATGAAGCTTGATTTATTTTTACCACATCCCAACCTACCAAAACACGGATTGTTTATTTGACAGAAAGAATAAGGCAGTTGCTGTCTGTTCCTGTGCTTCTTAGAAGTTGTAAGCAATGCCATCTGGAGTAGACTATTAGTTGGAAGGTTGCCAAAAGGTACTCCATTAGTTTTCTAGGGAAAGAGGTCTTGAGTCGTGCATAAGATGCTTCCTGGAATCTGTATGGCAACCAGTGAAATAAGATCTTCTGAAGTCACAAAGTATTACAATAAATGACAGTAGGGTTTAAAAAAAAACCAAACAAACAAACATGCATTATTCACATTTTTGTCCAATGAAGAAAAAGGGACGTTTATGAGAGACACTATTTTGGCTAATATTGTGTGCATCTTGGAAATCTCACCCAAAAGACTTCATTGTACACTGTTGACAAAACTTAGAATAGAAACAATATTTTGAAGCTCAATTACATCTTTCCTGCTACGAACTGGCAATGGAAACAGGTTTCTTAATATGCTGCAGCAGTAGGAAATCGTGATTGGATTTCAACACATAAAAGTGGTTTAAGGAAAAAGGTTTTAAAAGAGGAGAAATCATAAGTCAGCATCATGCTGATATGGTGATAGATGCTATAGAAAATGCATAGGTTAAGATGCAGATGATTCAAGTTGCTCTTACTAAATGAAAAGAGCAATGATCCTTTCCCCCTAATTCTGGATATATAACACAAACCCCATGTTGACCGCCCTTACCTAAAACCCCAGAGGTTGGCTTTAGGTGCTATTTATCTCTCATTGGAAACCTCACTTCAGACTCTTTGCCAAGTTTGGGGGCTTTTTTCCAATAGAATTACGCTATGCATAGAGAATCAACCCAGACCTATCTACAGCTCTCTTCCACAAAAAGCTCCTGTTCTAAGGAGGGACTCTTCTTGAGCAGCATTTGTTTCCACAAACAAAAAGTTAGTACTCTTGTGTTGGAAATGAAGGGTTGCAGAAATATATAACAGCATTTCTATGTACCCTTTGAGTTGTCATGAAAAGGGTTCATCTCTGACAAATCTGAGAGCTCAGGAAGGAGATATGTCCCTCTAGCCATACCTATAAAACTCCAATACTTTTTATGGGTTTTTTTTGATTCTTTATTTTAACCTGAGAAAGGAAAAAAGGTTCAATGAGAGTTGGTATCTTTGTCTTTACAACTGCCTGCAGAGGAAATAAAGGAAAAATTTCCTCAGTCTCTGTAAGAACTGATGAGAGAAAAAACCTGTTTTGCTTCCTCTCATGAGCAAAGCATATATATTATAAATCAGAAGCTAATTCTGTGGATTTATGTAGCAAAATAAGATGTGGATCAATCCTGGTGGAAGTACAGGTGCCATATATGATACTCTCACTATGGACTGATCCTCAGTTCTGGACTGCTGGGTGATTCAAGTCTGGTAGAAGTTTCATCAATTCCCTTTACTTTAAAAAAGAAATTACCTTGGTATCTGCCTTTTAGCTTTAGGAAGCAATGACACCTATCAATTTTACCTTAACTATTAGCATATCATTCCTTCCAAAATCCTACATATAAATGATGGCACCATTTTTATTTAAAGCAAAAACAACCATCAACAAAAGAAAACCTGAGTTCAAAGTAAGATCATGCTGAGGTGGAAAATGCAAGCCCTCAGAAATCAGGATACACCAGGATTTAGCTTGCATGTGTCATCTTACTTCAGAAGCCTGATATATTTAGATACAGCTTTTCATTTTGTGACCTCATGATGTTCTTCCACACTGCAAAATGTCTGGGAGGGCTGGTTTTACACCAAGTTTGAAATGTACAGTGTATACACATTGCATCTTCATGTTCTACATATTTAATAACAATTCTCGTCTTCCAAGACATACTCATGGCTGAGTTGTTCATTAAGCAATTTTAAAGAGTTTTATGGCCCCGTGAACAATAATTTTTCGTGGAAGCAGACTAAATTGTATGCTGTGATAATTACACCAAACTAATTGTAGGTAAAATTAGCGAGGGGTCAGATCAATTTAGTTTCACAAGAAAATATATGCTTTGCTTACACCTTAAATGATGTTTAGAAAATTAATCACGTAAAACTGAATCTCCTTAAATCAACATATATAATTTCCTATACCTTTGCGGTGAAACAGGAACTTTTAACATTGCTTTGAAAAATGAAACTTCTTAAATATTTTTTTTTAATTATCATTTTTGTTTAAATTACCAATTAAATTTGCCCTGGAGAATCAGCAACGTGAGTCTTTTCTGCTCTACCAGTACATTAAAATGATAACCAAACACAGCATGTAAGAGACAAACATTGATAACACAAGCACGTTTTTTAAAGCTCTTTTACTACCAGCTACAACCTTACCCCAATAATGGTCTTTAATGATATATATAATTTCTTTAGATTTACTGTTTCAATAGCGATACAAGTTCTCCAGACAATGTGAAGTCCATTGTGGAGCTCTTTGATATTTCAAATATGTCATCCTGGTGGTGTGAAAAGGTTGTAGCTGCCATTTCAGCCACTGGTGGTACAGCCTTTCTGCCCAGCCCTGCTCCAGAGATTTAGGTCACCTCTAAGAGTCTGTGACACTGACCTAACACCCAAGGAGGTTGACTGCACAAATTTCACATACAACAAGCACCACGCTCCTCATTTTGCTTTTCTGAGCTCATTTCTGGCACTATCCTTGTTGATACGAATTTGTACTAATTTGAAAGTTTTATCACATAGAAATTATATTTTATGAATTTACAGAATAATGCTTTCTATAGTCATGACATAATTCATATCACTGGTTGCCAAAGAGCTAAAAAACTGTTCAATAATTGGCTGTTAATTATTTCAATTAGAAAAAAAAAGGAATTGCAATTGTTGCAAAACAACAATTCTTTTATTCTTTAGTAAAATATTATCCCATAAAAAAAAAATCATATGAAGACATTATTTCTTCATCAATCTTATTCTGATTCAAATGGGTTTAGATTTTGTAGCATGTGAAATATTGAGTAACACATTTAATACTAATTGTAATACTTAGAATGCACTGGAGTGACTTGAAACAACTTTGCCAAAACAAAATAGTTGAAGCCAATTATTTTGCTGCAGTGTTCCAGCAGCATGTTAACTGAAATTACGTCTTTCCCAAAACAAAACTATACATTTGAACTTTTTAATACAAAAGTTATTCCATTTGGTGCTTTTGATCAGCTGTAGCAAACACCAGACTTTCCCTAAATTATTTGAAATGTATTTCCTTTTTACCCCAAGGACTTAAGGATGAATACAGCAGTTTGTATTTTTTTGCTGGCATAAACTATTCCTTGCATTTACAAACTGTCTTAGCACAACTGTCTGCAAGTAAAAGTACCAAAAATGTCATATTTACAGTGCCCTTGCTGAGGATTAAATGGTTCTTGTCTGTTCCATCTCGTTTCAGTGAATTCAGACCTAAAGCTTTTTTGCCATTCATAAAGGACCCAAATTTTTTTCACAGAAGACAGCAAAGTCCATCCAATCTACATTGTCTTTTGCTGCTTTATATATGTTTGTGTGCCACTTTATAAAGATTCCTTAGGAAGATAAGACCTGGATTTTAGGATATGGGACTGGGAGTCAGGAAACTTTATATGCTCTTGAGTCAACTGCCTGCCAAATGTCTTTGTCTCCCCCTTATCCCAAGAACACTTTGAAGCAAATACTGTTTTTAATGAATTTTGTGAGGTTCTATTTAAAATGTTTAGCTGTCAGTGAGGTACACTAGAGACTTACAACAGATTTGAGAACTGTCCTCTGGTGAAGAAATCACTTAGGTAGGAGACAGCAGAACACTGCACACTCACTCATATCTGCTGTGGCAGAGAAGAAATGGATGGTATTATTTTGCATTATGGCAAAAAGAAGGTACCTCCTCACTGCTACAAAAGGAAAGTTTGAACATAGGGATGTTAGTTATTATACACTCATAATATGGATAACACATTACATCAGCTCCAGACAAAAGTAAATCATGGGCAAGGAATATACAGACACAGATCCTGCACCTCAAAACATGCCACTGAAGTTTAAGGAGCAGAGATGATTCCACAAAGACACAAAGCATTTATAAAATCTTTAAACATTAGCTTCAGCAAAGTAGCTACAAGAAATGCCCTCAGAGATAGAAAATCTAAGAAAAATAGTACTGGCATCTAATTACAGCAGTAGAGTTTGCTGCTTTTATCTGTAATTGGACTGTATAGTCTTTCATTCTAATTTACTTTACATCCAAACTGTGATAATCAAGACAAGCAGAACAGAATGGCTTGTAACTGGCTATACCACCGACACCAGTTAATGCCTAATTATAACAACTAAATTAAAGAGGGGACTGTAAGGAGGTTGAGTATCAGTTTGAAGCATTTAATTCTGTGGAAAGAAATAGAGATTTTAAATTCTAAGTAAAAAAATCAATATTATGGCTCATTATATTGGTATTGCTAAACAGATTAATGAAATTAAGTATTTTGTTTTTTAAAGAAAAGTTTTATCATGATGTAAAGATAGCTTTTAACGAAAGACCACACCAGAGAAGGAAATTCACATTCCAGACCAATTTATAAGCCAATCTAATCTGGAAAAAACAGTAGGTAGAATCGACTTTCCCAGGATATCTCTGAGAGTTGCAGAACATGTTACCTGATGGTGGATTTACTGCAGCTTTCTGAAAAAGTGTACACACAGCACAAAACAGAAAGAAAACCCAGGATCCCAAGTAACCTTTTGATATAAATATAATTGGTAATTAAAATCTTTTTGAAAGCTCCAAAGACAAATTCATTATCTTAGAAAGACAAGTTAACCAAAATTAATATTGTTTCCAGCCAGAATCCATGTAAGTAAAGAAAAGGAATTTGGGAATGCTCAGCACTGGTGAGCCATAGCTAGCATAAATTCTAAACACACTGTTTTAGGAATTACAACATAAATTGGTCATCTACATGTTGAACTGACTGCATAGAAATTCATCTTCTGGGATTTGAAATAGGAGCAAGGGGAATAAAAATGGCTGCTGTTAACGATCTTGCTAAATTGACCCATAATGTTCCAATGGTAGGTGGATAAAGAACTAGTTGGCATTCATGGTGCATGTAGTATGATTTGGTCCATTCAAGATCTTTGATAGAAAGCAGTAGAAAATATTGAGAAAAATTAAAATATTCACATTGTTAAACTTATAAACTCAATGAAAGTAGAATCTGCTTTCCTACGACACTCATAATTATTTTGAGTCTTCATCATCTGTAGATGAAGCCAAAGATGGTGATTCTAAAGTTCTAAAGTACTGAAACACTTAATATGTTCATCAGATAGCTCATTTGTCCCTTCTATACAGTAGAATTTAGGGTGGGGATAGGGGTGCAATGATCACTTTTTTATCAGATGGAAAATGAGGATAATAGAAACTTCTTTCCAAAGTTTTAGAAATATTTCACTAGTTCCTAAACTTACTAAGGAAGAAACCTCTCTCCTTAAGAAAAGCAAGGCTTCTCCAACCACCACTGCCCATCTTTGAGGTGCCACTGACCACTTTTTTGGTCTATTTAAAGAAAGCTTGGAAAGTATCACAAGTCCTTCTCATTTCAGCTCTCACAGGTTTTGTGAAATTCAGAATGTCGTGAGGGGAGAATGACTTCTCTTGATGTCTTCATGAACCCGAATTCTAGCTGGCAAATCGCCACACAAGTCTGACAACCAACTTGTGAGTCATTCCAGATTGCTCACAGCATTGTCTACCTCCGAGGTTCCCACAGGGCTTATTGCCAGGACAAGCACAATACTCATATTGTAGCACAGTGCACAATGTCAGGGGGCTCCAGTAGCTCCACTTTGGCACTGAGGTGCTATCTGACTGGAGAAGGACATGCATTCCTGAAATTAAAGGCACTGTAACCACAAATTAAACAATTTCACAAACCAGAAAATGAAATGGTCTTAGCATTGATAATTCTGCTAAGTAGGGAACCGAAAAAAGAAAGGTATATGATCTTCAGGACTGCTCCAGATTACTGAGTCTTGCTTTAAACAGATAAGCAACAGATGAGGGTTCTTAGATTTCTATTATTATAATTACTAACAGGCAGATGAGACCTTTCCATGTTTTGGGGTTTTTTTCTTGTACACAAATTACAGAAGAACTGAAATAGAATTTCACATACCTGTGAAACATAAATGACAGTAAGATGGATACTGTAAAACTGTACATCCCAGTTCTGAACCATGGTTTGCATTTTCAGGTTCAAGATGATCTCTATTGCATTTAATTGCTATAAACACAGGAAAAAGAACATTCACATTTGATGTCAGCAGAGCCTGTTGAAAACTAGTTTTGGTGCTTCAGTAGTAAGAGTGAACAATCAGACAAAGTGATATGTCAGAATGGTAAAAACTAAAGGGAAAAATGTTCTCCTATGAAGTAAGACATTCTTTTTTCCTCCTCTTCCCTCCCAATTTCACCTTTGACTGCACCTGCAGAATTCTGTATCAAAAGAGTGAATGGAATCTCATCCAAATTTATTAATGAAGATAGTTCCCAGATGAATGGTAATATTATCCATCTTTTACAGGCAGGCAGATACAACAGCTTAAATTACTCAGAAAGAGTGGTTTCAAGACTCTTCTGGATTAAAGGTTTATTAGATTATGATATAGACCTGGGTATAAGTGCCAGCCATTTCACACACGTGAAAAAGCAAATGTTAAAGTGCTTCCATAAATTTGGTAAGCAACTTCCTTTCCTTTGTGTCCAAACAAAAAAGATTCATCATGGAACTCTGAAGACATGGGACATTTGCACCAATATTTTCACATTTTAAAGAGTTCGTAAGCACGCTCCCTATTACATCCTTAATTTGAATATAAATTATTTTTTCCTTGAAAGGAATGGAAGCAGACTGAAATAGAGAATCCCTTCCAAATGTCCAGAACTTTATTTGAAACTTAAATCACCCAATGACAAAAGTGTTTCTAGCAGTAGGTAAAACATGAATGACATTTTCTGAATCATCACACCCATTCTAAGACTGAAACCCTACGTGTCTGAACTTCCCAAATCCTCTGCTCATTTAAACTCAGAGTCGTAAAGTATTTACACATATCCAGGACTAGAATATTAATGAAAGGCAATAGCTTTTTTTGGTTTGTTTTTTTTTTGTTTGTTTTTTTTGTTTTTTTAAACAAAGCAAAAAAATTGCTACATGATGAGTTTTGAAAATTCAACCTCTTAAAATCTACAACGTAGAGAAAGCGCACGCTTCCTAACACCACCGCAGTGAGAGGAGCTCCCAGCACCTGTGCTCTCTTCACAAAAAGGTCTATCCTGGGAGGATATATTCTGCTGTAACAAACTGCCTAAACACTTAATCTTGGGGAAACACACAACATAGGTTATATGACACTCAGTCCCACTGCACCCTGCAAGACCCGTGCTAGCACAAAACGATCTCTGTATCACTCCAAACCAGAAACAACAGCGGTCTCCTGTAAGCCCAGGGCAACAGAGGAAGTACAGAGAGTGGGAGACAACTGCTTTGCCTGGATACTCTTTCATGTATGGCAGAGGGCCAAACCTGCATATCTTTATGGTATCTCTCCTGGCTGGATACTGTTTGGCTGCTCTGAGCTGCAAGAAGGAAACAGCAGCAGGGTCCAGCCGTGCAGCTCCTCCTTACAGCAGAGTGAGTGTGATGGATACTGGTCATAACTTCCAGCATGTGAAAAGGGCTTAGGTCCTGCAAAGGCAGACACTGAGTTAAGAACAAGCTGGCTCTTCAATACTGAAGGTAATGAAACATCCAAGGAATTGAAATAAGAATTATTACAGAAGGAAAAAACAATCACACGTTTGCCTTTTCATTACTGTTTCGGTGAGTCCTAAGTGGGGAAAGGAAAGAACAAAGTCACACATCACCATTTTTCTCCCATGTGTTGTGCATAAATCTATGTTGTTTGACCCAAATGTTAATACCGTCCAAACCCTAATATCAGCAAAATGTAAACTATTCATTTAATACAACTGGTAAGTAAAACAAATACAAATTGAAAGCACTTAAAACTTCGTCATTTGTTCCCACTCAAACTTTTGCCAAACAAGATACTGATATGTGCCCCTTCAGACCTTTTTTCCCCACACCAGGCATTTTGTGGATGGATTCAGATGCATTTGTTTCAAGCCCAACAGGCCAGTTTGGGGGACAGTCTGCCACCCCTCTGCTTTGTGAGGGGTGATGGGAACATGCTTTGGAAGTCTCACTGTGGCTGTCTTCTGTCACCAAGCAATGAAGGGACCTTAACAGCATTCAGTAGTTCTGTAACTGCATTTAGATGTGTGCAAGCAATCCAAACTTTATAGAAGAATGCAATTTAACTGCTGTGCTTATCACATAAATACAAACATAAATACAAGAAGAACAAGAAAACCCACCAGTTGATTCCCAGTGGAGGAATTTTTCTGTAGCTTTATAAACACAAATACACCTGTCTGCTATGCAGACAATAGCACTGTCAAAATCCTTTCAATATCAGATGTACCTGTAATGAGCTTTATCAAACAGATATTAATCTGAATTAACTTTATATTGTAGAGGGAATTCCAGATACTTCTAGGTGGTACCATTTTTTCTTTTTTTTTTTTTTTCCTTTTCTCCCCCAAATCTACATGCTTCAAGGAAATAAGCAGTAATATCTCAGTTTATTCTTAAACACAGTTTGCCTAGATCTTTTTTAATGTTCTTTGAAGTCCTTAGTTCAAGTTAAACAATAATAACCTCAATCTTTTGAAATTTCATGAATCATGCAGTGACTCTTGGGAAAACTATGTCAGAGAAAGTAATGCCAGTAATTTAAACCTGTAATGTCCAAACAGTGGGCTAGAAGCCACTGCATTAGAACCTAACTCTATTTGCCAAAGCACACCTGGCTCTGGCAACCACAAAACTCCAACTTCTTAGAAATTAGCTGACATTATCATCATCTTTCTTTCATTTAACTCACCTTCATCAGGGAAATGTCTTTACTTGAACTGTTGTGACTTCTTCTGTTATTCACTGGCAAGAAGAAAATAAATACTAAATTGTTGCTTAGACTGATGTTATTTTCTATGATGTATATTTTTATTCACAATAATTTCTCACACGATATAATATTTATCAAAAATTCACCAAGAAGTTTTGTTTGAAAACACATAGTCTATAGACAAATAAGTTTAATTAGCTTCTAGAACACACCACTCAGGTTGTCATAAAATACTTCACTGACTCTAAGCATGATCAGAACATCAGCATAAGATTTAGCTAATAGTCCAACATTTTATTATGTTTTCATCCCTCAAAACGAGGAATTTTCTAAAGTTCTTGGGAAATAAAATAATTCAAAGGATTCAGGAATACTAATGGAGAGCTCGCTAGTTCTGAGCAAAAGCAAAACAAAACGTATCCTATTAGCTTGAAAGGCTTTTTTTATTAGAGACTGTCTCTCATTAGAGGTCTGTAAAGCTGATCAAAATGGGATTTTGTCCCAGTTTTCTGCACGAAAAACAAATTTGTACATGCATTAAACAGAACTAAGGTGTAGCAGCAGAGGTTGAAACTGCTGTATAATCCAACTCTAAACTACAGGAAAAGTAAAAAAAAAAAAGCAAAAACAAACCAACAAACCAAAACAAAAACTTGACAGCTGGCCAGAAAAACTTTAAATTCCAATGCAATACAGATTTAAATAATCACAGCTACGTAAATTGGGGTGTGTTGTGCCAGGTATTTTCTCAAGATACAACATGCCTTTTGTGTGTATATTATGTAAAACATGCACAGGTAGTATAGAAGAATATAAAATTGTATATACAGAAAGGTCACTCACGTTTCTTTAAACTGGGATGTTTCAGCTGAGGTGAAAAATATCAGAATGCAAAGGAAGGGAAAGTCAATGTGAAAAAGGATAAATCCCATTTCACTTTCCTATGTAACTATAATGTGTATACAAAAGACACACATTTCCCTTTGACACTACAGATTGCCACAAGCAAAACGACTGAAAAACAACAGGCTTTTAATATGTGTAACATTACAACACAGTCCTTTTGACCGCAAAATTTGCAACAAAAATAATTCTAAAAAGACAGCATGCACGTAATCCATTTTAAAATGTTAACAAGGTATAGCACAGTCTTAGTTGTATTTCCAAACTCTGTTATTAAATATGACCAGAAAATAACAGTAAAAATTAACCTAAAGCTTAACGGCTTATGTAAGAATGCTTTAATAAAAAAATGTTACTGAGGTTATTGAACTGTACAATTAAACCCCTCCCACTAAATACTTTTCAGAGTAATTTCCATCTAAAGCTTATTCAGCAAACCAAAATGCCAATGCGTTTCTTCAATTTCCACTTCTTTGAACCTGTTAATGTATGAATAAAAAAAGATTTATTTGTGTTATTAGCCACATATAACCCCCTTGTCTAAAAAGTAGCTTTAAATACAAAATTTCTGAGACACACATGAACCTACAAAATATCTAAGAGATCATTTTGATTTTCTTCTGCAAGCTATGTTTGATTTACATCAATTAGATCTTTCACATAAGGTATCATATAACAGGAAGGCTAATAACCCAGAAATAACCTCATTAAAAAAGACAGCATATCGGTCTAAGCAGAATGAACTCTAAGCAGAAAAATTAGTGACCTGGAAAGTAGCAGGAAGAGGTAATAGCAATACAGAGAAAAAATACATTCCCATTAGCTAGTCAAAAGTAGAAATCACCAGCAATAAAGTAAAAATACAATAGAAGCATAAGGAGAACATTTTAAAATATTTTTATCTTTTGAAAATCTGTAACATAAAACATATTTCCCCAAACTAAGATGCTGTCTAAAATCATTTTATTACTATGAATTAGTCTGTGGGTTTTTTTTTCAGATGCTTAAAACAGTCCTTGGCAGAATATTATTAGCAAGTCTAATACATTTATATTAAATTATCAGTGTATGATTCCAGTGTCTATGGATTCATCTATTTTAAGATTAATGGGTAATAATGGCAACTCAGGTTGGATTTACATAGCTACCCCCTGTCTAATGTTAGCTGCTTAGATTCAAAGTCTAGCAAATCCTTTAAAAATAATTCTTATTGCAGTATTGAAAATATTTTCAGAAATTATGTTTTAGTTTTGATAAAAAGTCACTTTCTCTAATTTTTTATGAAATGTTTTGTTAAATATGTAGGTCTTCCTACCTAATCCAGTTCAAATCTGTCAGTGTAAATGAGAACAAAAATCACCATTAAACCACAAAGTTTCTCTTTACTTTATTTGGCAAATTACCTGAAGTTTACTCAAATTTCCAAAGCATTTTTTTTAAATTTCATTTTAATTTCATTTTACTTTACTTCATAATTTTTACAGAATCACTAGGCTGGAGAGACCTCTGAGGTCATCAAGTCCAACCTATGGCTGAACACCACCACATGAACTAGACCATGGCACTGATGCCACATTCAGTCTTTCCTTAAACACCTCCAGGGATGGTGACTCCACCACCTCTCTGAGCAGCCCACTCCAATGTCTGATCAACCTTTAAGTGAAGAAATTCTTCCTAATGTCCAACCTAAACCTCCCCTGGTGCAGTTTAAGACTATGTCTTTAAGACTATGTTCCTTTAATCCAGGAAAAAATGCTTTTCCACCAAATAACCCCTTTTAGGGGTTCAGAATCATTTGTGGATCAGTGATTCTGCTGCACAAAGACTTAATTAAACCATTTGGAATACTTTACTCCCCGTGTCTGTGGACTGGTTTAGGCCATGATTGCTCATTTTTAGTTCACTGACTTCAGAACTACAGTAATCTTGTTTCTGCTGGGGCCACATTTCCAGCAGCTGCTCCCACCACCAAGGGTAAAGGATTCAGCTGATGTAAGGAGAGCTATGAAAACCCTGAAAACCTCTCTGAGCTTGTGGAGCCAGGTTTAGTTATATCTAGTCCAGGGCACGAGGGTCTCTGAAAAAAGGATTTTCCATCCTTTCTCTGCAATATACCTACAAAACAAACACCACAAGAAAGTAAGGCAAACAGTGGACTGTGGGGCAGAAAATTCATCAGCTGAAGAGAGGAAAAAAAAATTAGTGATTTTTATGGCTTTTGCTTTATTTCCTAAAGCCAAACAGATAACTCTCCTGAACATTTTTAGCTGTGATGGCCTTTCCAGTTTTACATACCTGTGAAAAACCAGAGTACTACCTTCTACTATAGATTTGTCCAAAACCACTCCCCTTTTGTTTTTGATAACACTGCCTGGTTCCACTACAAGCCAGATAAGAAACTGGGAATTGATGTTAGATCACTTTTAAGCATCACTGTTGCCCAGACCTGCTCCTTTCCTTTCCCCAAGAGTGATTTCTTTATCTCACTGTGGTAGGAGAGGCTGACCCATGGAATATGTGGCTAAAGGGAATTAGAAAATGCACTAGTAAGTAATAATAAAACCACATTATAGATTGAAACAAGCATATTTACAGTTAAGGAAAATAAAATCATTAATTTGGGGCTAATGTATATTTCTTCCCCTGCCCCATTTCATGTCTTTTCTGAAAACAGTCCACGTCCATGTCCTCTTATGAAAGAAAAATTTCATCTTTGTTATGGCTAAATAAGTTTTCCAGTAAAGCTTTTTTACCACAGGTTTGACTTGATTATAAGGAACATGGCTTCATTTAGCTCTAGGCTGCTCCCAAGACCCCTACACAGCAATGGTCAAAAAGTTTTCTCTTACATGTTATAGTATCTCATTTTGTTTCCTTTGCTGCATACAAATGCCACATGGGGACATGGTACAGTGCACAAAAAAAACCAAGAAGGCTACGTGGCAAACAATTTTTGGAACAAAACAATAGGAAAATGTAAACTGAAGACATTCCTATACTCTCACTTGTACCTTTAATGCTTTTCAGAGCCCATTTTTGTACTATCTACTTACAGAACTCCAGATCAGTGCTCCATTGAGGAAATACTGCACAAACACTCATCAAAATAAACCCCAGTGCATATATCTTCTCATCTGCAGAGAGGAGAAGGAAGTTGGCACCGAGAAGGGAGAGACTCTGCCAAAGGCACACAGAATGTGAAGGGACAAGCAGGAAGTTACAGATCTCTGCTCTCATCCAGCCACCTCCAAGGGCAAAGCCAGCACTGCTAAAGGGAAAGCTCCCTCAGGTTTTGAAATATGACATTAAAAAACACCATAGTGTCAGGTATGGGCACATTAACAAACAATGACCCTCTCCAAGACAAAAAGCAGAGTACAGCGCAGCAAATTTCTCGTCCCTAAAATCAAAACAAACTCTCAGCCACTAGTTTTAGAGTCATCTGTGAGAAATCTTCTGGCAGATTTTCTCAGGTATCATCAAAAGTTAATGGGAGTTGGGCACTTAATTCCTCTTTATGACTTTCAAAAAAGATGTGGCCAGCTACTTTTAATTTATTAGGGAGCAGATTTGCAAAGACTCTTTTATTACAGAAGCAGTAAGGAGAGCTATTTTTCCATAAAATATATGTAAATATGATTTCTGAAAGACACAAATATTACTGAAGTGAGAGATAAATTGTTTCAAAATTTCATGTTTATAAAACCTAGGTAAAAGTACATATTGTTTCAATATTTTTTCCCTCTTTCACATGTTGGCATCTCTCCCAGGTAACTAGAAGGTCTATTCTCTGTCTTCTGCTCACCTTATCCTTTAAGTACAATATCTTTACTGAAGGCATTTGCTATGAAATTACTAAAGGAAATGAAGCTGGAACTCATACTATTGCACAGTTACTGATCAGGCTGCTGCTTAAAGAAAAAAAAAATGTACTACCACTGGAAATAAGATTTGCAAACCTTAAAGGAGAATTTTCTTAACAAACCACAGAGATTGGCATACAACTATCATATTTAACTAATTTCTGAAAGATTTATTAATTTGCTAAATAAATGCTTCCTAGGAATAACATTGCAGAAATAAATGTAATTTGGAATCTGTTAAGTGTAAAACAATTTACGGGAAATAGTCATCTTCCAGTTTTTCCCCTTTTTTTTTTCTTCTCTAAACTGACAAGACAGGAAACAGATGAAATTTTACTATTAACATCAAACAGTCCACAGAGGAAGTCTGAAAAAAAGAAGAATGCCTTTCTGTCCCTGCAAATTATGGTCAAGTGCGTCAAAATGCCAATGAACTTTCTGACAGCTCCAAATTCCAGCAAGAGACAATATCTGAGTTCATATACTCCAAGGGATTTCAATTAAGTACCTAATCCCTTTGAAAGTCTCATTTTAATAGCTTGGTCAAAGCTTATCATAAATCCCCTTTGAATTCATTGCAGATCCCTTAAGTTGAATCCTAATACTGATTAGGAGCAAAACAGATACAAAACTCCTTCATCAACACTTTGGTTTATATTGACTAGGCTTTATTCTATGGTTCCTACAGTAGAAGTCCCAAGAAACAACCAAGACTGTTCAACTGAATAAGAACTCAACACCCATTTTATCTCAAAAAGGTCTGTTAAACAATACTTGGAAGTGCTGAAGGCAACTCGATAGGTTTCACAGTGTTAATTAGTGACCTACAGCCTCACAGTTTGAGTCAAATTAAAAAGTCATTGCTTTAAAACCCAAAAATGCTCACGAATGTATCTCAAAAGTCTTCAAATATATTGACAAAATCTGGGAAGTATTAAAACAAGGAAAGAATTTAAGATAAGCCAGAAATGGAGCACATTGCCAAAATACTTTCCTCAGTGGGCCAGGGTTTCAAAAGGACTAAGAAGGTCAAGGACCTAAACAAAACAGTGATTTGAGGGAATGTGCCAACTAATGTGGAAGATACAAGAACTTCACAGGAACAAGTTCAAATTTTTCGTTAAAAGGTCACTAAAATGATTAATTATGGTATATTCTACTTATACACAATGCACAATCCACTACAACCTGGAAGACACAACATGTAAGACTAAATACACACAAATATTTGAAAACAACAACACTGATCTGACACAGTTTTTAAAGAAATACCTCTGGTCAGAATACTGCTTCACCACTGGATGCTGTGGCTTGCAAAGAAACTCCTAAATGATGCAAAAAAAAAAAAAAGGCAACAACTATCATGTATGACTGTCTCCTAGATTTTTCTTGGGGTTCAGTTTTCTCTACCTATGAGCCTTTTTGCATCATTCTACACCTTCCAGAATCCTCAAATTACTTTTTAAATATCAAATCAAAACAGCACACACTTTCTTCAAGAGCAGAGCAGCTCTCTTCAGTGAAAATTGGCTTTGCCTCTTATTCTTGTAGATACTGTTGTGGTAAAAGCTACTGGACTGCTCATAAAAAAAATAATAAATAAAGTATTAGTTAGGGCAGATGCAGCCCTGTCTTTCCTGAGGACCATGCTGCTGCAGTTGCATTTTATGGATTGCATGGATCTCAGAGCCACCAGGGAACAAACAGTAAAGCCATTTCCCTTGCTCACTGAAGGTACAACATGTAGAAAGGTCACAGTTCTGCAGAAGGACATAGGTAAGAAGAAACTTGTACTTCAGAAACAACTTCTTAAGGGGTGAAAAGGGCAGCATTGCCAGTAAAATTAAGAAAAATAATTTACATAATCTGGAGATTATCTAGTTCATTTACCAATCTGGGAGGAGAGGAAAATGCAGACCAAAATCTCCTTTTAACAGCATCAGAGAAAGCGCTTAGAGTGAACAAGCAGATCATAACAGGGCACTGTCCAAGGAGGAGCAGAGGCTCCTGACTGGCACCTGTGGAGTTCGTGCAAAAGGCAAGCTATAGACTCAGCATAGAAGAGATCATCAGAATATAAAGAGTATACTAGGTTTTAAAATACTTTCCCAAGAGGGGACATATAGAATAAAGCCTTTTTCTGGATACACAGAAGACTCTCCAGTGGTTAGCTGAATGCCCAACAAACTTCTGCAGTCAGATTTTCGCTTGAGAACTTAATACATGCTGGTCACCCTCAGGCCCTCACATTCACACTGTATGAAATAACTGTGATGAACACTTTTAAAAAGCCAGTGAAAAAGTCACAGTAGAAATTCACAGTAGAATATTTTATGTTGTCCAGTAAAGCAAACTAGAATATTGCCATTGCTTTGGCCAGCACTAAGAATTTGTTCTGCAGAAGACTATATGAGACTGTTCTCTGTGTTTGCCACATAGATGAGCTGCTGTATCTTTACACAAGAAGGAATGTGGTCTCTCTCTGATCAAAATCCATGTATCTCCCATCACAGTCTTACATAAAACTGACAAATCTGTGTCCTAGCTCAGTGCTCAGTGGAAAGCAGAGCCTTTCCTCTCATTTCAGGGAGCTCAGCCTTGAAGGGAACTGAGTTGGGCACTGGAATTTGGCAGAGGCTGCTGGAGCTGCCCGAGGTTGAGGATACAGGGAGGGCAGGATTCCCCTGGTTACTGGATTGTGCACACAGATTTGAGTGCAACAGCCAAGTTTTTGCCCCACAGAGTATTTTCCACATGCATTCTCTCGTGCAAAACCATCCTGAGGTGTTCATATCTGCTATTTATACAGCAGAATAGTTCCCTCAAACACAGGCAAGAGCTGCATTATTAGGAAAAAAAAAAAAAAAAGGCTTTGGTGACTGATGACAGCAGATGATGGAGCACTTTCCAACCATGACCTACTATGTCTAGAGAAGATTTAAGAATATTTTCCTCACAATTGGTCAATGAGATATTTGGAACAGAGAGGAGGGGAAGAAGAAGGGGTGAAATGGCAACTGGCTAGTATGTCAGACATGACAGTCAAATGTTACCAGAACTCAATCCTGGAGAAATATGGACTTCACAGTAAAGGTTGCTTAAAACAAAAGCCCATTTATCTGAATACTGAAGACATTTAATCAATTTACATGAAGGATTTCAAAATTAGTCAGACTGTAATGAACTATGAAATACTGATTAATGAATTTTTGCAATGTTTGATTAGAAACTTAACATGTATGCTAGCACATTTTGCCATCACAGCATTTATAAGCTAATATTTGTTTCTTGAAATTACCAGAGTGTAAATAGGCTCTGGATTATGGGACTGATCATGTTTACTATTAACCAAGCATTTTTTTCAAAAGTTATTATAACTTACAAAAATCTCTTGCTAAACTGAATAAATAACAAAAGGGTACTTTCATATTTGCCTATCCTATCTCCTTTCTTGTGCTAAACTCTTTACTACAACCTCTTAGATCTTCCTGACAGCACATTAGGCAATCTGAGTAACATCTGCCATTTGGGACTCAGTTTTTCATCTCCTACACAGAGTAAGTAAAAATTCAAGTTATATTTATTAAGTAATATTAAATATAACCTGCATGTAGTATATCTAGTACTTGTATAGATTATATAGTAAGTTTACAGTCACACAGGCCATTGACCAGAAAATTTATTGCCTAAAAAGCCACCAAGGAAAACTGGGCCAGTGGTTTGTGCCACAGTTACTGGGAATTTTACTACTGATATCTTAGGGAGTCAAGAACAAACAAGAAGTAACAAAATAAATGCAGCTCAAGACTATTTAATACTATGGCCAAAACAGGGTTTCAATCAAGTATCTTTAAAAATCCTTACCCCATCTTTCATATCTGCAGGGACAAACATACACATAGTTAGGAAACACATCTGTTTAGACACTTATAAGTGTATATATGAAGAAATTAGTTGTATGCAAAATAGCCCCTTATATATGAAAATTAAAGAGTTACTTCCACATATTTGTCCTTATAATTGTTATTACCACTTCTCTGACACCAGTTAATGAGATGGACTGACATCACTTTTTACCATTACACAGCAGTCACCACCAAGGAGGAGACTTAGATAGTCCCAGGTTCAGTGTAATTTTTGGGGTAATTAGCCAAAATGGTCAGCTGTGGGACTCCCAAAGGCTAAGAAGTGAGACACCAATTAAGTTCTAGATACTGGTTTAGTCCCTATTTTTTAAATCACAGATACTTCAGAAGAGAATTCGTGATTCATTCCCCAGTTATTTTTTGAAGGACATTTTTATATTCCTTTAAAGTTTACTCTTAATATACGTGTCTTTTACTTGAATCCCATGTATCAGCCACCAGGTAAACTACGTTCTGAGTCTTTTTAAAATTTTATTCTTTTGTTATACTTTTTTTAGGATACTCATAATCTCATTAATTAGAGTCTCATAATCTGAGCAAGATATAACAAAAAAAAAAAAGTCTTCCTTTCATGACAATAACATTCTAACTAAAAATTATAATTGGTAACAAAGTTAACAAACCTAGAAATAGATCACATACTTCAGGAGGTCATCAACAAGTGTAACAGAATGTCAGTGAATGATTTTTATAAAGTATTAATATAACAATCTGGTTTCGTAATTGGTGAGCTGTAACTTCTTTTTATTGCATGTAAAATGAAGAGGTCCCTTCATCCACAGTGAAAAATGGAAAATCATTCAGTTTGGGGTTTGTGGTTGCTAGTAGCAACAAATACTGGAATATTGCCATCTGGCCTCTTGTTTTAAATGAGATTTGAATAATCAATTTAATAATGGATAGAGTACATACTTAAAGAAATAATCACTTGTCATATCTTAAGAAAACTTTCGTGTAAAAATCCACTGTATGAATTAATGCAGAGCTCAAAGGAATCAAAAGAGATGAGGTAATTTTTATTTTCGTTACTGTTGCCTCAAAACCTTAAGCTTACAAGGTTTTAAGTGATCATATCAAACATTTAATAATGAGGGAGAATGCTAAGAGCAATTGGTTTGTTACAGGCATTCAAATCCAGTAACCACGAGAGAGATTAAACCATATAGAAACACGACATTTGGAACACAATTGTAAGTCCTATGGTATCCACAAGAAAAGGAATAAAATTAAACACAGCAGAGAAAAAAAAAAAAAGATGAAATAGGTAAAATATTCACATTACTATTGCTGCTTTGGGCAAGATGAAATAAGAGTTCAGAACATGGGAACCCCGAAGTCACAAATGTTTCTGTCATTTATAAGATGTTTATATAGCTGGCAAAGTGTTCCCACTCACCTTGGTGAGAACAGGCTCCAAGAGCTGATTCTGTCCTGGAAACTCTGGACTTACAAAGACACTTATTTCAGAATTTTCATACCAAATTGTCATTACAGGGGAAATAAATAGGAATCACATGCGTGACCCTGGCAAATAGGAAACCTTACCACTGTGGAATAAAGAAGATACAAGACAAACTTTAATCACTGACTTCACAATTCTTGATTTGACTGGAACTTAAAGTAACTGTTTTCAACTATGAGTGAACTTAGCTATTCTCTCTGATGAGAAACAATACTCTTGAAAAGCCTCACCCCTGAACTGTGTATTTATTGTAACAAATGCAATTTGTGCATTGTTACACTTCCACAGCAGTAAACTGAGATCGACTCTATCTACACCTCTTTAGGAAAGATGTTTCAAGCCAGGCTGGTATCTACAGCACCACTTTCCTTCCCCAAGTTACACTGACTTCCAGGTACAAATACAAAAAATGCCCAGGTATGAGATACAGTCTGGGATTTAGTCAATTTTTCTAGAGTTTGGGGCTCATAATTAAAACAGACTTTATCTCACTCGAGGGGTGCCAGCAATGTCATCATCCCAATTTTATTCTCATTGGTGACCTGCCAGTTGACACAACACATGCTGCCACTCCAGTGACTTGATCTGAGACAGACTCTGCATTCCAGGCAGGGCTCCAGTGACTGGCAGGTGTCATTCACCATTTCCATTACCTGTGGGCTTATTATGACTTTTCCCCACAAATGGTGAGTACATTTTCATAATGAATGCTGCCAATACTATAATAAATGTATTGATATAATTTGAGCCACTGAATGGTGATATATATTTTTAAATTAAAAGTAAATATAGAACTGTCAGATGGTTAGAAAATAATATAAGCCCTATACATGAGTTTTTTAGCTTGGTCAGGCAGGTCCATAAGTTGCAGTTTCTCAGAATCTGGGAAGCTGGGAAGATTGTTTAAGCCTTTATTTCAATACTTATTGCTGTTTACAGCAGTTTCTTGTGGCCATTTATCTCTGGCATTTATAAAACACTAATCACCATGGAAATGCCTAGTATACATCCCAAGCAAAAAAGACAGAAAGTCACTGGCTCCTTTATTATGTCTTTTACCTCAGAAGTATTATCTGCAAGTGGCTTTTCCATGCAATATTCTAATATAACTTTTCCCAGGAACTAAACAGATTTTAAAAAACCTTTAAATATGGAAAAGAACAGACTGTTAATTAACTTTCCCCAATATGCTTTTTTATCATGAGTGGAAGAGCTGATAACGGTCTTTCAGTAATCAAACTGAGAAGGAATTTTCAACCAGGACACATATAGGAGAAACCATTCTCCCAAGGAACTTGAGAAAAAAGTCTTTTGCTCACCCAGACAAGTTGCAACATATAAGTCAAAAATTTCCTGAGTAAAACAGCCACTAAACTTCAAACTTAACAATCTAATATACTACTGAATTAAATAAAGTTTTCCAAGTAAGGGGAAAAGGGTGTCATGACAATTCTCAGAGAAGTTCACTATAGGAATAACATATTGAAATAAAATATTAAAAAAATACAAGTTAACAGGTAGGCAATGAAAAAGAATATTATTTCTAGGATATAATTTCCAGCATACATCTGAGCTGGGAAATAAGTGAAAGTTCACAGAGTGGGCTGCTGCAGAACCAGGAATCTAGAACTGCCTAACTCCAAGGTTTATCATCCCTCAGACACCTGGGTCTTATTTTCCAGGCCTGTATTTCTGCCACAGAGATTGTTTTGTGCCCCAAGAGAAGGCACATTGCAGAAAGGCATTCTCTAGAAGAACAAGTAACCTTTCTCCTCACCAGATGTGACAGATATCAATCAGAATAAAATCAAACACTAAAGATAAACCTTCAGAAAGTAAGAATGAGATTTCTCTGTATGGCTCCAGCATTGATGCTCTTTGTGAGTCAGACTGAGGTCTAGCAATGAACAAGGCTGTAATGGGTTTTACCAGGCAGAGCAGCAATATTCTGCTCCAAAACATGCCTGCTGCTACCTTCCAGTAATAGTCACAGATGCAGACAGAAAGGCTTATTAGGGACTTTACTTACATCATGTAAGTAGGAGCATTGTCAAGTCTTCTTTTTAAAAATGCCTCTTTCAATCTTTCATTTAACAAAAGTATTCAAATAGCATGAATGAAACATTATCCATTTGTTTAGAAATTGTGGGGGTTTTCCTATGACTGAAGTTTGTATGCTTTGGTTGCTAGCATTTAAGAAGGCACTCAAAAATAATTTCTATGAGGGTATATCCTCATAAATTCCTTTCATAGACAAAGTACCCCGAAGAAAATACCTTTTTTTTTCTTTTTCTTCATTTTAGGAAGACATGAGGCATAAAATTACATCAGAGAGAAAAGTTGTCCTTACTCTCTGACAATCATAACATTAGCCAGCCAGATGTTGCTTTCACCTGCACCGAGGGCAATCTATTTCTAGCTCATTTAATAAAACCACAATTGGAATCGTGGCTTAGAAAGTGCTGGGAAAATACAAAAATACAGAACAGATGTGAAAGAAGAGTTTTATAAATATATGAAGATAGCAGTAAAACTTTTGATTTCTTAAGTCTTTTTGGGAGATGAATGCTTATCACTCTGTTTTAAACCATGTACCATTCTGAATAATTTTGTGTTCCCAAAATTTATATACACACAGTTCACCAAAAACACATTCTTACAGAATGTTCTAGAGTTCTTTCTCTAAAGTTCACAGACCAGATAGTTTTCACTAGACAGAAATTAACTGAAATCTTCAGAGAATTAATGGAATATGAGATGAGCATCACTGAAATCATCATACAAGTGAAGGTAGTGCATGGCAAACCGTATTAAAGATTCAGTAAACTAAACCTCCTGATATTGCTTGCACCACACCTCCTCAAAAATGGGGACCTGTGGGCTAACCCTCCATAGCTGACCAACACCCAGTGATGCCTTATTGCACAGCAGGCAGTGTTAGAGAAAGAGATCCACAAAATTCATCCTTCTTAATGGAGGATGTATTTGCTCAACAGAGCAAATACAAAATGCTGCAGAAAAGTTGCAGCGATACTGACATTTTGTCCAGTTAGCTATGCTCTGAAACTCTCCACTAGCTCAAGTTTATTTATCACTTTTTCAATGAGTAAGTTTATGAAACCTTCAAATCATCAGACCTGGTCCATCCAGTGCCATTATAGCCATCCAGGACTGTGCATGATCCATGAAAAAAACCAGAAAGCTTTTTTCAAAACCAGGTGCAAATACAGACCGTACTTTTAGAATTTTTACTTTTGACACCCATGTCACTTTGTTAATTTGAATGACTAAAAATTTGCTGTTCAGTTTAGTATTTTGTTCAGCTTGTTTTCAGGTGAATATTCAAATGGTCTAGGGAAAGTCTTTACAGAGTAAAGGACTTTGCATGGCAAACACAGAGTGACTCAGATTTATAAAAAGGAATCTGGAAAACATCCCATGTAATGCATCTGCTCATCTACCATAAAATTCTGAGGCTAAGGTTTCCTAAGTAGGAGGAAAATATGATTATGTACTTGGCATCAATATGAACTATACCACATTCATTTTCTTCTCTGAAAAAACAGAGGGAGATGTGACCCTTCTGATTCTCCCACATGATTCTACTAAACTACAAAATATACGGCTTGTTCTAATAGGACAAGATATATAAAACTCCATGTGAGCTGTTGTGGATCCAGAGAACATGCTGCTTGTGTCTGAAAAGTGGGACATAAGTACATGGAATAAAGATTCATGGGAAACAGGCCTGAATAAATGGTGTGCATGAGGGAATGCAGGGTGTGAATATGATCAGGGAATGAAGGGCAGCTGAAGGGAAGGTGGAGTGGGAATTTCAGAAAAACAGATGAGGAAGGTTCACAAAGCTTTACCTTTGGATTAATCACTGATGAGTCTGTGAAAGTCTGAGGTGTTTCCAGAAGTTTTCACCATGGCTTTCTGCAACAGTCCCACGGGATCATCTTGACACACCTTAACAGAACTTTTCAACCCTGCGAGAAAACGGAGATGGACCTACACGGACTTCACCTGTCAAGTACACTCCATAACTTCTTTCTGGAATGCAAGCACCAAACTCACAGGAAGCATTTTTACTCCCTTCAGCGTAGATGGACAATATTTCGGGGCATGAAGGCCATTTGCTCAGGTTCTTCTTGTTAATGACAACATTCTCCTGCATTACATCATGTAACATATTAAAATTCACTGTTATTAATATACCATACCCTCTTTTTCAGACACAAAGTGGACCGAGATGCTGTGCCCATCCTGCAGTGTGACAGTTTGTGACAAAGAGAACAATCTGATGAGATTCTTCACAGTTTACCATCAAAGGACTGCAAACAGTATGTTTGTGATGTTGTGGGGACGGGCAGCAAGTGAAATGCTGTGTGATTACCCTGCACAGTGATCACACTGAACCCTGTGCAGAAGCAGGAGAGGAAGGTTGTGCCTGCCCTTGGAGTACCAGAGCCTTCAGTCCTGCCAGCCCTCGGGAACAACAGGCAGAGCAGGACAGTGGGGATAGCAGGGGCACGACTTGCAGGAAAAGCAAGACTGGAAGCTTCCAGGGAAAAGAAGGGGGTCTGTCAGCATCATGGAGGAGATCCAAGACTTGGAGCTGAGACAGAAAGAAATTTTCTAGGAATCAGAGAGAATGTGTGAAATTTCTTTTAATCCAGAAGCCACGAAAGCAATGGGCTGAAAAGCAAAGTAGGAGAATAGGACTATTTCTTTCCCAGTCTCTGGTAGGAAGGAGTCATTTATTTTAATCCCATTTTGTGGGGTTTTCCTTCATTCAGCAGCTCTGTTTGTGCCTTGTTACAGAGTTACTTTGTTTTACATTATCATGAGTGTATGTTCATTAATATAGCTTCAAAAATGGGAAGCATTTTGACCAGCTGATTTTAAAGGAAAGGGCAGGGGCAGATCCACCTCTGGTAGTCCTATACCCCAGCTCACACTGGTTCTCCTGATAAAATTAGGCAATGAAATACATGAGGTGGATCCATGTTTCAGATATGCTATAGTAACACAGTGAAAGGACAGGTCCAACATGTGCCACCAAGCAGCAGTGGTTTAGGTCTGTCATGAACTGAAATCCACAGAGGTTTTGAAGTTTCTATAACCAAAAATAGTTTCAGGGGTGACTTGTGTTTGTAAGTTTGACACCTGAGGACAGAAGCACATATTGAGAAGCAATGAGACAGAACATGGTATGCCCAGACAATCCCCTGTCCATGCCAGGATCACTGGTCTAGCAGTCTTCTCGTTAAGTATGTTCTTGCAGAAAAAGCAACATCCATTTGGGAACCACTAAGAAACTAACCAAACAACCTTTCTTCCAAGTCCTTTACTTGTTACATGAAGTCAGTCAGTAAACATGATGCAGCATGATGAAAGAAAATCCACTGCACTGCAGGTGCATGATTTTCAGGGTATTAGAACAACTAGAAGTCTCTGACAAACAAATATTTTCTTCCTACAATAATCACTATACAAAATGATGGACTATTACTTGCAAGAGATGGTAAACATTAGGGCTTAATTTTTTTTTAGAAGCAGCAGAAGTCAAGGGCACATGAAAGATGGCTGAATTTGGGTATTAAGGGTCAGCTAGTCTAAGAGAAGCTTAAGTGTTTTATGTATTCATACATGTGGCTTTATAGAGACAGTACAGGTCGATACACTAATAGAAGCCACGATGAGGAAATGAGAAATATACTGCAGATAGAATTAGTACCTATTTGTATCCTAAATGCAATATGCAGAATACTTTTATAAGAAAAGTATTATGACACAGTAATTTGGCCATGAGAGGGTAATTGACTTAAGACATTCTGATAAAGATCGATTGCTAAGGTTTGGAGTTATGACACCAACAAAGTTACAATGACATTAGCACAAAGAGAGAGACACAAATCCATTATAAAGATACAATCAAATATTCAAAAAAGCCTGGCATGCTCATTACTTATTCATGCTAATACAAGTATATTAAGAAATCTAAACAGTGTTAGCATTCAATCACTCACAAACCAAATGAGGTTTTGCATTTATCAGCCACCAGTCATCAAGAATGTAACATTAGCTGTACAAAGGTGGTAATATGACATAACTGGAGATATTTATATCAGCCTACACAGACTGAGAGATACAGTAGGATTTATTAAAGTGAGTAATGCCTTCACATTCAGCACTGCAATAAAAGAAATGGCTGTGCAGAAGTCATTTCCCCAGACAATAAGATTTACCTTCACAATCACTTAAAGAAGTTGTGTATGCTTTCAAGGGTCTAAACCAATCTTCTCACCATTAATAAACAATTTGGAGTTCAAGTTTGCATATACAGAATTGAGCGCTGAAATTTTTAAAATGTACCCCAAAACACAAATGAGTAGTCAGTGTCTGTCTTAAATAGGGGTTTAGCACTTTTTTGTTCTTAGACTGCTTAAAGAATCCCCAAGGTAAATTTAGGCTCAAATAGATGTTTCTAAGTTTAACAAAATTCTCTCCATATTGCACTTGAATCTCAAATAGTTGCATCATTGAAACAGTCTAAGATTCTCGGTCAGGCTGGGATAAAAGTAGGTTAATTTCTCTGACCAGGCAGGTTTCCTTTAAATCCTCTTCTTGGATGTGAATCAGTTATTTTGCTGTAATTTTTTGTAGTGTTATTTGGTATGCCTTTCACTTCCTTGCTTATCAGAGAAGTTGATATGGTCTGGAAACACAGTGGATAAACTGCACATTTCTTTGGGAAAGAGACTTGCCAGGACAGGTCTGATTCTGTCTGGTCAGCCCAGGGCTGTCTCTGACCCCTGTCCCTGATCCTGACCCCAACTCCTCAGTTTGACATCCAGCCTGACTCTCAGCTGGTCCCATCCCAAGGGAGGTGCCTGATGCCCCAGGCTGGGGTTGTCCCCACTGCCCTATTCCCAGGCTGGAGCAGTGGGATGAGCCCTGGCCATGGGACCCTGCCCTGCTGCCCCTGAGATCCCTGACACCCCCTGGCACTCAGGGACCTGCTGTCCCCAACACCTTCAGATTTTCCATCTGGATATTTCTACACATTCCACTGTATATTTCTATACATTGTACCAAATGTCGTTGTTTTTCTCACTGATACTTCAATTGTAAACATTTTTTTGGGTCGGGTGAGAGGCAGAAATCAAGCTTTGAACACCAAACCACCACCAAAACAATTCCAGGACTAAACAAAATGCCAAGGGTTGCTATATGCTGCATGACATACCTGCCAATGTAAGGACACGCTGCACCTGCAGAGGATGTTTACACTTGCTTTACAGCAGCACTTGAGCAAGGCACGGCTCCAGTTTGATCCTGATGACATGCCATTTATAAACTGTGACTGATAAATCTAATGCCTCTGAAATCAGATAAAACGTTGATAAATGACTCCTTACTGATCAGGCTGCAATAGCCACTTCTGTCCACATTCAGCCACCCTGCTGCAATCAGCACCACTTTGTTTAATCAGGGGTTCAGACAACAATACATTTGAAAGCTATCACACCATTAAGAGATGTGAAGATACTCTTTTCCTGAAGGATATGTTAAGGCAGAAAACTACAAAAACTAAACTCTTTCTGTAACAGCTTTTATAGCATGAGTACATGCTAGGAAAACTCATGGAATTTACTTTTATTCCAAGGGTTTTTCCCATACTTTATGGTGGTAAGACTTGAGAAAGACCCTGCAGCAGAATCAAACACACACGGTAACCCAATCACTTCCTTCTTCACGGGTAAATTAAAACACCACTGATGCTTTAACAAAAAGAACACATTATGCAAGGGTGGCTTAAACACCAAAATGATGAAAGGAGCAGAGGTGCAGAAGATCAAGTAGAGACTGATCTGTTGATACCCAGAGTGCAAAATAAGCTCACAAATCACGGGTGTTAAACACTGCCTATTTACACCTTCCCTCTGGATTGTGTGCACAGGTCATGTGTGGTTGAGTGCAGAAGGATAATATTGTTCATTTGATTTTCACCCAGTGGGAACAAGTCTCCAGGTTAGCGAATGATTTTTGAAACAGAATGGTAGCATTGTGCTTGTTGCTTTCTGAAACTGGTTAGCAGCCATGCAAGATAGATTAACACATTTTAAGCAGAAATATTATTCATATGTTAGGTTTTATAGTTTAACTCTGATCCTGAACAGGGAAGCAGAACAGGCTTCCAGAACTGACAAAGTCAGAATACAAATTAACAATTAGGAATTGGGTGGATCAGCAATAGGTTTTCAAAAATATTGCTCTCAGTTATTCCAAGAGAACAGTCTATACCTCCAACTACAAAGCAGATTTAGGTTGAACCATGTCTTGTCAGGGAATAGCTAGTGAAGGAGGGGGCTGATGAGTTAAGCTATAGCAGTATCTAGCAGAAATAATGAAATAAACTAGGGCAGGTACTGCTTTAGTAGAGGTTTTCTTACAACCAGAAGACATAAGGGAACACATTCCTGAAAGAATTTGAAGGACAGGATCAAGGATTTTAATGAATGGTGACAAAACCCCATTTCTCAGCCCTTAACATCTTCTATGAGAAGAGGGCAGAAGAACTAAACACTGGACTGATGGTGAACTGTGAAGCAACTGGACTGTGAATCAAATAGTCACACAAAACCAAAATCATATGATATTGAGGGTTCTCAGGCAAGATGAGTTAATAAAGCTAAGGTCTACACCCCCCAAAATTGCCTTTCTTTTTACCTATGGTAAACAACAGCCAAGTACAGAGTAATGACAAATCACTGTGTACAACCAATATGTTCCTCAAAGACAACCTCTGCTTTGTCTTCAGAAATTAAACAGGAAGTAGAATTATCCAGATAAAGAAGATTTGGGTTGATCTAAATTAGCAGCTTTCACCTTGTCACAACGAATGACAAATTGAAAACTTCTCCAAAATGCAGGTATACAGTTAAATCCTGCTATGGAATGAAATAATTGGGACCAACACGACACATGCAACATCACTCCAATCGCTGTGTCCCTGCTTGGTGACCATTAATCTTTCTCTGCCCAGTTTCCACTTCATCTTGGAATGGGAAAAAAAATGATAAAGAGATAAATCTAGTCAGCACAGTAAACAAAATAATACAATGTTTCCTAATTCAACCCTTCACTTATTGTTCTACACTTTTCAGTATTTCCAGAGTGCAGCAAATATAAATGGTTAGGATATGAAATGACTAAACAGCTGGTAGAGAGTGGTAACTTTAAGCAGATATTTCACTTTTTTATTGATGTTTACCCTCAGAGCACCATTGAGACCCACACTGAAGACACTGGGACACCCCTGCACTGATCCTGTAGATCCAGATCCCGTAGATAATGATTTGACATCAGGGCTTCATTAGTTTTTTTAGGGAAGAGTTTAGACTCCTGCACACCATCAAGACCTTTGGTTACTGAGCACCTATATAAATCAGAATTTGGCCACTGAGCCAGCCACACAGGACTTGCTCCCAAAACTCAGTTTCACTTTTATTTTACACTTGTTAAAGAAACAATAGGAAAGAGCAGAGGGTAGTGGAAGCAATAAAATCAACTAGGGAGCCAATTTTTTTTTCTTCCTAAGGAACTATAGAGTGAAATATGAGATTTCTTCTCCTCCCCTAAAGACTTCTTGACCTGAGATTTCAGCCAGCCAAACAGATCTGCTTTAGTACAGCACAAATTGTCCTGGACGTACATCCAAGGGAAGGAGTTTGCACAGGAAAAGAATGAGCCAACAGTGCTGGGAACATAAAGAGAGGAGGCATGAGCTACTGTTCCTTCTTGTTCAGGAAATACAGGCCTGAATCATCCTGGTAAAGGAAAGAAATCAGGGACAGCATAAGCTCTCCTTCAGCTTTTACTTCATTATGTTTTCTCTTATAAAATGAAGATTTAACTTAAAACTTTTTGAATTCTCCAGACGTACTCAGAATGGGGAGGAGGGTGGATGGGGATGGGCATACTATAGTCTTATACATCCTTCTGCTTTATACTAGAGCTTCATAAACCTCTCTGGTTTTGGATTCATAAGAGATGTGTTGATATTGATAGCCATGAGTCAACACAGCTTTGCTTTGAATTCTGAAAAACTCTATAAATCATGGGAAAACCATGATCTCCACCCAAGCAATTTTATCTTTCTTATCATCCTGTCTACTTTCTTTTGTAATCTGCAAACTTCTCTTTTACATTTCCTCTTTCCCTATTCATCTCTCTCATGAATCCTATCTGACACCCCTCTTTCTCAAATCTGCTTATAAAAGGACAGTTCTCCTTCACGCAGTTGCTCTGATGACCTCCTCAGTAGTTATTTCAACACAAAACAAACTTTTGGTTTGACTCTTGCATTCCAAATGAGTATTTCTCACCAGACTCTCTAGGCTTAATGCAACACTGATCAGAAGAATAAAGCCACTAAAATTCATGTGTCAAGAACTAAGGAAAGAGAATATTATTAAAAGGAAATAAAGGGATTAAAAGGTAACTGGATATTTCTGAGTATTTGCTGTGCTTTTATCCTATCTGTACCTGACACAGCACAGAAAATGTGAGCAAAGAGTCCAGATTTAATATAAATCAACTCAACAAACAAGAAGCCACAGTGTATGACTGAAAAATATCTATTCTGTATAAAACTGGCTTTTCCTGGAGAAGAAAGTCAAAAGAAGAAAGATAAAACTGGCATGATTACCAAGATACACTCTGTCAATGGCTTATTTGATTTCCTAATGCAAAAGGGTAGTTAGCCCCTAGTTACAGACACAGGACCACCTTACCTGGATGTCAGATACAGTCCATCCAGAGTTACTGAAAAGATGTCCAACAGTGCTAATGATACACAAGCTACTATGAAGAAAATAAAAAAGAGATATTTTAGTGTTCTCTCAGGACAGGTTCCTACTTCCATATGTACATGGAAACACAGGACAAAAATAATCCACTAATCTATCACCAACAACTGGTAATTTCAGCAGGGTGAAGAGACCTGATCAAAGAAAGCTGTCATGCACTTTTCAAAGTGATCCTGGCTATCCATTGCAGGTAAAAAACCTGGGAGCAATCCAATATTATTGGTTAATAGAACCAACACATAAGAGCACACAAGTTCAGAAACATGCTAACATTTCCACTAATGTTAATGAAATCCTGAGACAGACTAGTGAAGTTAAAGATGGGGAACATACGTTATCCAAGTTCAAAAGGATAAACACTAAAACGTCTGGAATTTGGGGAAGCAAATTTTCTGCCTAAAGGAATCAGCTTTTGATTAAGTCATTGACTTTTGCAGTAAATAACATTAAAATAAAGCACTGGAATTTCATCAATATTAAACATTAAACACAAAAACCACTAACTGCCATGGACAAATGTTTGCCATTATATTTAAAGAGAATAAGGGTTGGGTTCTGTGGGAATTTGACATTGATCATTCAAATGAGATCTTGTGAATCTCAAATAACACAGCTAAGAGCAAGTTAAGTGATTTTTTTCCTCTCACAGATGGAATAATGCTACATCTTCCTACAGCCCATCACATATTCTGTTTCAGCTGTGAAGAGGTTCCAGGAGAAATGTGGAAACCAGAAAACCTGCTGTCCTCCTGAAACCTTCATAGCAGACAGAGTAAACCTGGATAGTGGAGCATCACTTACTCCCAGCTGACTCACACATCCCATGGCAAAAATAAAAGAGTGTTTCCATGTTCTGCACACAGACACTGAGCACACACACTCCCAATGTTTTATCACGGAGTGCTGCCTGCCTCAAGTTTAGATTTCAGTATTTTCATAAAATATGCCTTCAGTGCACTCATATTTCATTAATAACTTCCAACTGAAACTAAACTCCAGTTGTCAAAATAAGTGAATGAAGTAACCTTGCTTATTAACATGGTATTTCACTAGGAGACTGCTAATTCTTAATGTACAAAATTCTTCAGCCTCTAGATAATCCAGCTGAATGCGCATACCTTGTACTCTTGAAGATCATTTAACTTAGAGCTTAACACAAAAACCACGATTTCAACTTCTAAAAATTTTGTTACACCTACTTACAGCGAGTTCAGTGCTTCTGTTATACAAGGCTGCAAACAAAATATACATCTTCTTCTACTACAAGCAATGAGATGAGATAGGTATCATTTAAATTTCCCTTTGCACTTCTTAACTGTAAAGATTCATCCAAACTGGTCTGAGTCACATTACAACAAGGTTTCTAGCTCAAAAGTCATTTTTTATCTTGAAATTTTCATGAATTCAACCTGATCTCAACCTTGTGTGAAAATTCATGCCAGAGATTACCAGGGATTCTTTAATTAAGAACTACCACTTTCAATATTTTCTCCTTTAACAGAAACTTTTTGCCCCTTGATTCCTGAAGGCATATAAAAATTTCAGCATACCACATATGTGCAAAAATGATCAACTAAAACATAGTAAACAGAAAATTAAATAGTTGCTCAAAGATTACTTTCATTTGCTACTTGGCCTTATTCATTCTCAGGTCTGACCATACCCAAGACTGACAGAAAATTCAAGTTCTGGAGTCAGTAGAGCTGTTTAAGAAGGTTACTGTGTTAGAGTTACCCTTAAAAACAAAAATAGGAACAAAAAGTAAGCTAAAAGAGAGAAGAGAGTTTTAATAGCTTAAGAAAAATAATATCCTCTTCCACTTTGCTTTGAATTATTGCCTAATGTGAAAGTTAATTTTCACAAATTTATAAAGAAACATCATTGTTGTAACAGAAAAGCACATCCACTGCAAATACCAGGCCATTTTTCCTGCATGGAATGCTCTGAAGAGAATTATTCTTAACTAGAGCCAACCTATTCGACAAACATACACATCCCCCTATTTGTCAATCAAAAGATTTTAAAAGAACTGGGTAGGATGATTAAAGGAAAGAGATTATAAGGTGAATCTATACAAAGACCTCTGAAAAGTTCTTTTCCCCCCTAAGGAAAAAATGTACAAAAAGCATTTTAAAGTCAACATGACACCTTTGCTGGTCAGACGAATATACCCAAAATATTTATTTCTTGTAAAATATAGGCTTGCTTTTAATTTTTTTATCTTTTTTTTTTAAATAACTAGAAGGAATTGGAAAGGACTTCCAGTAAAAAGTTATGTTAACTTTTGCCAAAAGAAAAAAATGATTGTAGCACCAAATACATAAAGAACACTGGATAACTCAATCATAGGTCAACTAGCACAGCTTCCTGCAAGTCACTAATAACTAAGTTGGCACAATTAGTTGGTGTGCTGTTTAACCTAATCTGTAAAAAGTCACTCATTTAATTGTAAGAATCAGATTAGAACTGAAACCAGGGCTTTTTATTTATAGAATATCCAAGGTATAAACTTTTAACAGGTTTGTTTAAAAAACAATTTAATAGCTAAATGATCTATGTGTTACCTGAACATGCATTCTCATTAAAAGTAAAGTAAATATCTCTGAATACAGACATATTCCATGCCATTCTCTTTATTACTTAATTTCCCAGGTATCTCAGCATGATCTGAATAAATTATGCTGACAATACAACAATATAAATGATGAATCAACAACACAATTCTAGTGATATATAGCATCAAAAGTAAATAATAACCAGCACTGCTAATTGGCTCACTACCTGGCAACAAATCAGTAAGCAAGCCATTCCACTGGTAATGCTTCAGCTGTGCACCACCCTCATCATTAAGCATTTCTAGCTATTCTAAGCTGTTTCTGCTGTTCTTTGTATGAAACTGTGTTGTATCATAAAAAAAAAAAATGCCTGAAAGAAGCTCTTGTTGAAAAAATAAAAATAAAACTTGCACATTGACGGCATCTGGATGTCATGAACCAACTCCTGCTACACTGTGTGGCAGAAGTATTCGTCAAATCAGAGCATGTTTTATCTGAAAAGCTGAAATAAAACATTTAGAAATTGAAGTTATCTACTAGGAGAGTCTGTAGTCCTCATTTCAGGACTTTATTTATTGTCCAAACACAAAAGATGAATATATAAGCATATATCTACTTTCCATCAAAGGCTGAAGATTCCTCAAGCTCTGATGGGGAATGAGAATGCTCCTTCTGCCCAGAGACTTCCAAAAAGCTCCTTTGCTCAGGAGGCCTCTCTACCAGAGTAGATGCTCTGCTCTGCCCAGCAGTGGTAAGATCCAGCCTCTGCCACTGCTCTGGGAGGCTGTGAGCACCCTCTCACTCTGTCCTGACCTGTACTCAACTACAGCCCCATGAAGGCAGGAGGAGAGATTGAAGGCAGGAAGAAGTCACACAAAATATAGAAGTTTGTGATCTAGTTCAGCATCTCATCCTATTGCCAGTAACAGGTTCCAGGCTTTGCCGAAAAGAAAAACAAAATCATCAATATTCTAAAGGGAGACAAAAAATTGTCAAAGGATAAACATTAGCTTGTGCTTTCCTACTTTATTTCACCTGTGAGAATCACCTTACAAACATGGATGTCCAGTACTGTTTTCTTTTCTTTTGTTCACTCCAAGGACTTCCTTCTGCTTCAACTCCCATCTTGCAAAACATCAAACCCCCCTCCTATATACTTTCAATTCGTTGGCACACTTCTTTGTTTGCACTATGGGACAAGGTCAAGAAAGAAATCAGATTTACCTCGTGTAAATCACTCATTTTCTACAATACTTTACTTATCTTCTCATTCACTTAAACTCAGCTCCCCTATTTTCACTCTTTGCATGTAAAACTATGCTTCTGAATACTTTTTATGACTATTGCTTTATTCTTCCTATTTATGTTGCATCTATTTTCAAGCAGAAAGGTATGAATTCAACAGTGTATTCAAGGCAGGAGGATATCACTGATAGGTATCATAATATTTGCAGTATTATTTTCCAACCCATTCTTTATTCATCCAACCATTTTGCTTGCTGCTCAGACCACCGCTGTGAACTGAGCAGCTTTTTCTATTGAGCTGTCTGCAGTAATGATGATCATGGGGAAACCCTCTCCCCAATGAAAGAAAAGGAAAAACTCCCAGAGACTTCAGGAGGATCTGAATTTCACTGAAGTTCTTTCTATCAAGTAGTTACAGCTCATTTGCAATTCAATCAATGGTTATGAATACTGCAAATAATTCCATACAATTTACATTGCAGGAAATTTGTCAAAACTGAGTATATATGAGTTTCTGCTGCCTAATTGCCTAAATCAGTTAGATATCCAGAATTCCTCAGAGGCTTCTATGGACTTGACTAAGCAAAAATTATTGTCATCTACATTTTTTGCCTTTTATTTTGTGTTCCATACATGCCTTCACTTTACCCTTTACAATGTAAATAAATCCAATAAATGTACTGGCTAGATCACTGTTAATCCTGAGCATCTGGGAACCCTGTTAACTTTTACCTATGCTGAACACTGGCCAGTTTTCCTTTCTCTGTTATTTTTCCAAGGGTCCAAATGCATTTCAGTAAGCTGGGTTTTTTTGTAGCAGTCCATTCCTTAGCAAATGTGAATATTTCTAAAAGCCTGATAGGTATAACTTATCATGGTCTCCCCATTCCTACTGTATGTGCCCTCTTATAAGTTTTTTGAAATTGTTATTATTGTTGCTAGTTGTTTAAATCCAGATAATATCTCTTCCCCCATTTCTGCTGAACCTAAATTCACAAACTGATGAAGAGTTTCTGTTCCAGAAATGGAACAGAGAACAAAAGCCAAATTGACAGCTAGAAAACTAGAGGTTACAGTCCTCACTGCATATCTCCAAGTGCATATCTACAATTTACAATGCTGTTTTTCAGCACAGTCACACACAGTGTATTTAAGTTAATTTGAAAATACCATGCATTTGCAGAAGTCTCTACCATCTGCTGCTTATCTAACCATCAATTTCAGAATTAAGCAATGTAGGCAAAGGAGCAGAACACAATCTCTATTCCAAACTCTTACTAATATTGCAAAGCTTGGTAATATCCATCACATTTTGTGCTGGAACCTGGTGGAAGTCTACACTGACACAGCCCCAGGAGTGTGGACCTTATTCAGGATATGCAGTTTTCAGGGTGTTAGGGGTTCTCCCATGGTTCTGCACTGTATCACATCAAAGGTACCAGCTTGCTGGCAAATAATCTGAGATTTCTCCCATCCACTGTAGTACACTACACAGGAAATATGCATGTTGGTGTGTGCCTGAGTAAACAGGGAGCTGTGAGCCCTTAGGGGAACGAGCTGAGTTATTCAGTATGGAGCTTCCTTAGTCCCATCATCCTACAGGGCCTCTTCATTTCTTAAGTCTTCAATTTAATAAATCCACTCAAATTAACAAATCAGCAATTAATAAGGAATTAATATGGTTCAGGCATGTTTAAAGTTAAATAAGCACTTAAGTGTTTTACTAAATAGGAGCTTAAGACAACACATACTACTTTTTTCCTCTAGGTTATACTGTTAGTTTCAAATTGCTCAGATGGCACTGATAGCCAAACTCCAACTCTGCCTAGCCACAAATCCAGGATGAAACATGTCTATGGTGTTTAAAATATCCTTTACTGTGACAGTAAGACAGCATGGTCCCTGCCAGTGATAAGGTCATGTCTAGTGAGGCAGCAATAACATAGATATTGTGAAACATGATTCAATTATTTTCTAAAAATTAAAAACTAATTGAAAATAATAATAAAAACCCCAAGCAATTTAAAAAAAAAAAAAAAAAAACAAAACACAAATAAGTATAAAACTGTTTCTTCATGAACCTCATATACTGGGATCTCAATGGCTGTAGTATCATAATTTCTCTGTAAAACACAAAATATAGATGGTGTGGCATTTCCCTAAATTCCTTTTCCAGAGGAGGATGAAGTTTGTATCTGGGGCCAGAGGAATGTTGCTTCACTATAAATGGGTGCGTGTAGGAACAGCTGTTACATTCTCCTTTGCAAACAAAGCAGAAAAGTTCTCACACACCTCTGCTCTCCCATTGATACATCCATGATTGTAGACATGCAAATAATCAGGAATGTACAAAATACTGGAAGTATGTATGGTCTATGATTTCAATGACAACAGGTTTAATCTTGTTTAAAATTTTTAATTGAAGTCAAAACGTTTTTGCATTTGGCACACGCTGGCAGCAAATAAAATGATCCTGACGAATGGCATAAAACTATTAATTATGTTTTGTTCACTCTATTCTTACTGTACTGCTTGTGTGGTTAAAAATTAACTCTATGATCTTATTTAAAACAATACACATGTCATTTCAGTCATTCCTAAAAAGGATGCTTAGTAATAATAAATAGGTGTGCTTGTCAAGAGAAATTTGCTAACAAAGTGAATTCAAGCATCTTAAATAGATAAAAGAAAGCAACTATAAATTACTGCAGGATAATATTTTCTTTATTTTTTTAAAAGATTCCTCTCTCTGTTTTTATTCATTGATGAATTTCAGATATGCAGATAAAGACAATAAAAGTTTCATCATTATATGGGCATTCCAGAGTCCCCAGACAACCTTAAATATTTCAGTGTCTGGGAGAACTGTCCTATTACATCATAGTGTCTCCAATACAAATACTAATAATATTGATAAGGATAACTTGAATGACTTGAAAGTAAAACTGTCAAAGTTATTCTTAACACAGTTAAGCACACAGCAGGGAACACACAGAATCAACAATTTTTGAGGCTGACAGAGCACTGGGATAGACTGCCCAGAGAGGTTATGGAATCTCTCTCTTTGGAGACATTCCAAACCCACATGGACATGTTTCTGTCTCACCTGCTCTGGGTGACACCACCTTGGCAGGGGGGGTGGACTGGGTGATCCTTTCCAACCACAACCATCCTGTGATTCTCATTCCCCCCATTCAATGAGGCAACAGAAACAATCAGGACCTCAGAATTCAAATTTGTAGCAGCACATCTGCATTTTCCATTCATCTCTGTACACAAATAAACCTGCAAATAACTCTGGCAAGGGTACAGTCACCCACTGTAAGTCATGAAACTGCAAAGTTACATGGTTTTGAATACAAAATTTGCCTGCACAGTCTCAAAAAAAATATTTTCAAAATCTGGTCTTTTGAACTCACCTCTCTGCAGCGATGTCAATGAGGTTCTCCATGAGTGCACACATTTTCCTGGGGACAACGTATCTTATTAATCCCATGATCTAAAGAGATAACACATTTGTCAAAAAATAACTATGCTTTATCAGGATGAATTTGCTCTAACCCAACATCTACTATCTTTTCCCAAGCCAGGTGAAATAACCTGCAAAAACCCACGAAAATATACTTTTGTTTTTGTATGTGTGTGTATGTTTTTCCATCAGTATAGGAAATTTATGTAGGTTTCATTTTCATCAAGTATTTATTTGCCTGCCCAATTTTTTTTTTCTTATTTAGAAACAAATTTTCTTTCAAAAAACCCACAACTTTCTTTTATTCCCCAAAGCCACTACACTTTTAGTGCACCTTTGCCCATTGGTGGGTTGCTACACTCCTTCAATATACTCAAGTAACTGCCTACAAAAAACCACCACAAGTCTATGCATGGACAACAGAAAGGAAATAAAGCTTCGTGCCAGGAGGGCAATCAACTAACTTTTCTAAGATCTTGCACCACCACAAAGATTTTTGTTGCCTGAATTTCTGATGTGAAGGGGCAAGTGGGCAATATGCTGGCAAAAGGGAGCAAACATTCCCAGTGAGAGACAGCACAGCAATGCCAGTAAGACCTTCTCCAGGCCTCACTGCACACAGATTTTACAGGACAGTACCCTTTATATGAATAATATATAAACACCTTCAGAAATTGCAGGAAAAGCTTGGGGGTTTCTCTTTTTTTTCTTCCTTTTTAAAGAGCACAACTACTTTTATCACCTTTTTGTAAATCCTTACTAGTGTGTTATCATAGTGTTTGTAATGTGAAGACAGTGCTGTAGCAAAACTTATTACTGGTCGTGGTTTAAATTGTCTAAGGAATTCTCTCCAAGACTTATGAAAGAACTATCTTTTGTGCATAATATCCTTTTATTTTCCCAGTTCATTTATTTTGTTAACCGAAATGTGTGTGTACATCTAACCACATAATGTTTTAGCACCTTTGAACCATTTCTAACAATCTTTTTGATCCGTATATGGGCAAAGGAATGTTAGGAATGTAAAATATATATATAATTTTAGACAGCAACCGTCAGCTAATAAGTTAAATGTTTTGTATGCCCTAGAAACTCAGATTTGGAAAGAGAAACCATATTTAACGATCTCTGATCTACCCAATGATTCCTTAAAGTATAAACATGTCATTTTGCATATCCAAACTGATGAAGTTCACATCGGCAAATATGAATTGAAAGCTTGGAAAATGTCATGATTTACCTCAGAAACTCGTAATTTAAAAAAGAAATGAACGTAAAGAAAGAAAAAGCTGCTTAAATTAAATAAACAGGCACTTTAAATGTGGCTCTTATTTAGAATTCTTGATCTTAATGAAATTATCTCACCCTTTAAGGATGCAAGAGCAGTTTGCTTTAGTTCTGAAGTCATATTTACAGCTGTGTTCATATTCAAGCAAAGGTCTGTAGAACTGGGTTAAAAATTACCTACCTGCCTGCTTCTCTCTGGTTTGAAAACACAACTGCACTATGTGTTCTGGATATGGTGATGAGTTTGATCCACAATAACTATTACAATGGCATTGTGCACATCAATAAAGAAATATGGTAATCCTCTAGCAAAAATTAATTTATTAATGAAATGAATAATTAAATCTGCTGAAAAGCACATTTGCAGGAAGTTAACCAAAGGTGTTTTGAATAAGAATGGGGCTTTTTCTTAAATCTATAAGTACAATAGACTCGCTAAAGTAAATAACCCTGTGAGTTACTTACCTCATAACGTATTTAGTTATAATATTAAATGGATAAAGTACTTGATCATCTCCCAGGATAATAAAGCTGGTGGTATGGAGAAAAGCCTCCATGGGATTAAGAGAGAGTTAAAACATTTCAAATATGCAATTAAAGGCATTCTAGCATGCCTGTGATCTCTGCTCTGGTTTCCTATTTACAGAGAAGGAAAACTGGCTCAGACCCCCTAGACTAAGACAAGGAAGTATGCAAAATCGAGCAGTCTCTGTGCCAGCTCTTGCTAATCCTTTTCAGTATGGTTTGCTGCTAATTTGTCATGGCACATATTTGCCTTATGTCTAATTAGCATCAAATTGCAAACTGCTATTTGCTAACAATTTGTTGCATCAATCTGCTTGAAAATCTATAGTTTAGGACTGGATTGCAGCTTATTCTGTCTATCAAAATTCCATTTCATACGCATCACCATAAACTATTTCCCTCTAAAAAAATCATTGCAGTGCTTTTCTGTACGAAGAAACATACATTTTAAAATAAAGCTTATACAAAGTGGTAGGGTTTGTTCCTTTGTTTCATTTTCCATTTATATTTTGTTATACTTCTTTATAACTGGAATTAAATAAAGAACAGCTTGCTCTTTATTTAGAGTTAAATCTAGCTACAATTGCCTCACCTCTATAACACAATAGGTCCATACAAAATTATTTTCTGTTTTGGAGAATATAGTCAAGACCTCTACAACAAGAATTTGTGGTCTGGAACTGGCTCTCAAAACACACGAAAATTTCAGCCAAGGAATTTGCCAGGTTTAGGAACTGGGTAATCTGTTCTATTCGACATCCACAGATATAACAATAAACAAATAGATAAAAATCTTTGTCACAAACAAATACTGTTGCAAAGATGTTCCTCAATAAAATTATAAGTGATGTGGGAGCTGTTCATAAATAAGATTTCCTCCCCCGCTATGCCTCATTAGAAACAGATGGAATACTCCTGCCACATGCATTGCAGGGGATGGATGGAAATGTGTCAGTGCAGGGCCCAGACTACAAAATACACTCAAGAGTAGCACATGATGTTCTAAGCAGTCTCCTCTACCCTATTCCAGGGATGGTATGGGGCCAGCAGATCAACATGGATACATGTTACTTCTCTGGAAGCGTGATTTCAGCCTACATAAGATGATGTTTCATATCTAGATACGGTACGGATGGAAATTAAATCTGGGGTTTTTTCCATGCCACAAAGCATTTGAAATTTCTAAAGTATTTCATCTTGAAAAAGCTGAATTCATGGGGCTGAGAAAGACATGGTGGGAGTGAACAAGAAAATAAGATGAGAAATCCAAATAGGCAGTATCCATATAAATGCTCTGGGCCCAAAACTACAGTTGGTTCTTCATTTTCCTTTGCCATTTTAATCCAAAATTCCATACTGGGGCACTAGATATGTTTTCCTCCTCAAATTTCAACAGAATCAGTACAATGTTTGCCTTTCTGTGAATTGGTTTTTCCTATAGCAAACAAGCGTAGTCAAATTTTCTGCCCATTTCTGTGTAAAGTTTGCATACTTTCTCCTTGTGAAAGAGTGAGACAAGCTCCATATGAAAAGTTTTTAAATACAGTTAAAGCTTTAAGAGCTGAATGAGAAGACAAGTCTGTCTTTGCTGTATCTATACCCCATAAAAAGTCTTCTCAGGTTACAGGGAATTGAATGCTGCAAAGGCAGATTAGACAGACACGTAGGAAGTGGTTATCATTAAGATGAACCCTGCTCCCCATAGCTTCAATGAATGTAGACTTAGAACCAGGTTTAGCACTTTTGAGCGCTTAAACAAGGACAGTCATAAATACTGACAGAACAGTTTGAGCTGAAGACTGACCCAGGTGATCTCCTGAGGTCCCTTCTAACCTGACTTATCCTAAGAACTGAGATCTAATTTGATGAATATTTAGTAATTCAGGTTTGAGGGGAGGGAGGGGGTTGTATTCTTCATTACTTTCTAATCAGAGAAAAGTACAATACAGATGCACACTGCTGGCTACTGCTGCATGTAAAAATACTGAAAGGCTTAAGTGAAGGGCTTACTGAAGGGCTACAAGTGGTTGAAACAGGGTTAAGAGAACCACGTGTTTGCATTTAGATCATGTGACATCCCCCTTATTTGTACCATAAGCAATAATAACATATTAATTATATCTAAGGGGAAGCTTTGCCTTTCCTTTCAAAAGCTGTCCACGTGTTAAGGGGCTCACAACATTTCCTTGAAACCAGGAAAAAAAATAACCCAGAAACATAACAGTGAACATGCTATTGTGAGAAGATACCACTTTAAGACAGACATCATCAGTGTCACAAATTGAGGAGCAATTCCCATTATGGAAAAGGACTTCTGCCTTTTAGTGGATTGTACCAAAATAGTGCCCATATGAGTTGGATGTGTATGGCAATATATGATAGAGTACTCACTGAAGGAATGCAACTTTTCCTGAATTTGTTTCATGAGTATTAATATGCCATACTTATTTACAAATGTGTTAATTTCACAAATTTTATAGAACTTCTCTTCATAAGTGTCCCTAATGGACGATATTTTAGAGATCACACTAATTTCTCGGTTTCAAAATGATATATAAATATAGTAAGGGCCAATTTTGTGCACGGAAGTGGGAATGCAATCTGGGCAGATAAGCACCTCTTAATCTTCCAATCTGGAGAACAGAATTAAGGCTTTTTCATCTTGGCTAAAGGGAAACCAGTCTGTGTGCCCTGAATTCTCTCCAGATTTTATGGATATGGAATCAGCAGTATGTCCCATCAGTAGCCAAAATAGCTGTGTATGCTGCTAGATGATACACCTTCAGTGGGAAGTTTGGTGAAGGTTTTCTACCCTCACAACTTCCTAAACTAAGAGTGATTCGAGGCCAGAAGAACTCCTGTATTCTACAAGCATGCAGAAATCAGGATTCATCCGTTGTCTTCTGCATAACAATGCTGGTTTTCTTGAACAACTGAAGAGCTATTTTTTCATTTATATATAAGTTGCTTATGGTTTCTGTAAAACAAGCCCAAAAAATTCTAGGTGTAGCTTTTTTTCTTGTGTCAGAAAAGTAAGACAACAAGACATCTTACAACCCTATAAAACATTAAGAAAAACATGGAGAAATCATTTCTTTTTTCCCCAGTCAATGAAAAAGAAATAGAATAAATGTATCCCAAAAAAAAAGAAAAAGAAGCATTTAAAAGTATGCAGCCCTGACATAATTAGATCTACCACATCTAGGTCAGCTGAGGATGCAGGATTCACACACCAATTATTTATTCAAAACTTTAGAACAGTGCTGTTTCAATTGACAGTTCCCTAGCTCTGACTCTTTCAAGAATTATAGAACCACCATGCTACATACATACCTTACACAGCTCTGGAAAACAGATTCCCATCTCATCTGAGAAGCTCCAAAGGCACTGGATGTGAAGAAAGGAATGCCATAACCACCACTTATTAGTGGCAGTTCTGCTGGGTCTGCAGTTGAAATCAGTCCTAGGATTTCATAGTTTGCAGAACCAGAGAACAGGACTATCCATGAATAGATTGAAAAAGTTAAGTCTAAACTCACTAGGTAGGAAATGAGTGGCATCGTGTGTGTAAAACTGAAAACTCCTTTCTGCCAGTAGGAACCTGAAAGACAACCTTCAGGGACTGACCTGGCAGATCCTGCACAAATGAACTTGGCTTCACCAGCCTCCCAAAAGGCCACCACTACCATAAACTGCTTTGGGTTGAAATAACCTAGAATTTAGACATGTAAATGGAGCCCAAAGGTGAGTGCCTGACATATTGGTAAGTGTATTCATATCAATATCCTTGGAAATGTCTGGCACATACCATATGCATGTTTCATCTTATGCTTTTGTATACTGCTTGTAAAATATGTTGTGCAACACATGAAATGGCTAATTCAAGTGCAGGGTAAAAGTCAGTGCTGCCAGATAGCAGATTTCCTCCTTTGGCACAAACAAGAACTAAAGAGTTGTGTTTAGGTTCCCGAATCCAAACCATACTGATGTCTTAGTGATAGACATTTTCTATACTTCCTATTTTCTTCCTGAAGAAAAAACATTTCCATATCCAGTTGAGCAGCCTGAAAAAAACCTATTGGAAATGTTAAGAAAATGTTTTTAAGTCAAAACTGGGATTTGTGAGCTATGAATGCAAATAAATTTGCTCAGAAAAAGACAAAACCCTACGGTTCTTGACAGCATACAAGGCTCAAAATGTCACTGTAAACACATTTTAATCATGATCCCATAACCTAGTATATTCAGTCTATAAGAAGACCTATATGCTTCCTTCCTAGTCCTCTAGAATGCCAATCAACAATATACTTACACATAAAAAATGTTGTTCTTGGTTACATACAATAAATTGCTGCAGATCCCTTCCCTCTTCTCATTCAGATTCTAGTGAATGCTTCTCTGCTGGTCAACTATAACACAAGACTGCAAGTACTTTTCTCCTTGTCCAGTAGCACTCTATAAAAAATACTATTGTCCTCCTGATTTAGGATACATACACACGGTTAGTATGGGAAAAAACAGCAGAGTTTGGCAAATAAAGTCTCATGTGGGAATTTTCTCCCATGATTATCAGAGAAGATAAATGAAATTTTCAGACACAGCCCCATCAAACTCCACAACACAGCATGTGTGAGGTTTGCATACAATGAAAGGAGGAACCTGAGAGGAAAGTTGGTTTTGCAACCTAAATAATGAGAGCAAGCCTTGAAACACTGGCAGTGGAGGAAGCATTTTCATTAGGTGTGTTTCACTTTCTTCCTTGGTGCAGCAATCCACTTACAGGAGCTGTATGTTGTTACATGACACATTTCCACTTTCTTACAGAAGTGCTTGTGATTTTTTGAATGCTGTTTGTTGTTACTGCCTTTCTTCTCCGACACAATGCACCAATTTTTAACCTTTTCAGTAACCTAGTGACACCTCTGGGATATTACAGTATTCCTGTCAAAATGTCTGGTCTACAACAATAAACTTTACATTGATGTCTTGCTTTTTGGGAATAATTACACTGTTCCTTAAATGTTAGCCTATTTACTATTTGTGCAAAAAGATGACAATAAAATCAATGGAACACAATTCCCAAATGTGCATCAAAGTCTTTTGCAATGTTAATGGATTAGTGTGTCTACAGAGGTGTAAGATCATTTTGTCTCGGTGCTTGGACTTGCACATGATATGCACTTACACAAAGATAAACTTATTAACCCTTATCTGCTGAGCTCATCCCTTCAAAAAGTTAGTTTAATCTCCTTGTATTTGTCAGGATTCCTTTTTTCTTTTCTTTTCTTTTTTTTTTTCCTCCTTCCTTTAAGCCAGGCCTGGGAATGCTGCCCATCGATCAATAGGTGTATGATGAAGGAACTTCGTCCTG
>NW_020884959.1:1716876-1796876 GCF_003945725.1 Corapipo altera
CCCCGGCCAAAACACCACTCTCTTATTGCCCCTCCGGTGCCAGAAAAGGCCACTGCACCACCCCATCTTTCTGCCCAATTAAGTAGCGAGGTCTCCTCTTAGAACAACTTATAAAGGCTGCCTGGAAGTCCTGTGATGCAAAATTTGACTGCTGCAAGACCCTCATATGATCATCTCTATTTTAAAACCCCAGATTTCATTAAGGGCTGAGGTTTTACATCGCACTCCCTGAACCTTAAACAACAAATCCTACTGGTTATGAGATGTACACGATGCCTCTCATCGTCTTCACTTGTTACATGTTAACATCATCCATGATCAAATGAGTCAACTGACATTCAAATAAAATGGTTAAGATTTCTGCACCACAGATATACAACTTCAACCTTTTGAATGCTGCCTTTCCATATATGGACTTTATCCACATTTTAATGAGGCTTTAAAATCTCCAAGATTAAGCTAGTATTTTATATAGAACTGCCTGCTTTTTATGGTATCCTGACATGTTGTACAACATTTGTGACTATATTGATCCTTATAAATTCAGCATCTATATATATTCCTGAAAAGCACTCCACATTCAGTTTGTAGTACAAACAGCAGGGCAGGCAGGGAGTAAGGATAGGACACATGGAGGGGACAGTTTTTGTGCCATTTGCTCAGCAGTAAACAGACAGGTAAGGAATATTTTAGTAACACTAAATATATTAGTTTCATAACCCAGCAATACTTAAAAAATTAAAACAACATGTTAAAAACGCACAATAAAAAAATACCAGGGTTCTTTCTCAAATTTTACCCTATTTCAGTCTCCTTCAGGTAAACCTGTTTCAAATCCTGAGGGAGTAAACTGTACTCTTTTCCCACCTGGGACAGTTATACATCTTCATGCCCTCACCTTTGCCTGTCTGCACAGACAAGCTTTCTCATGTTTCTCCATGCAGTTTCATGCTTTTAATCTGAAACAAATGATTGCAGGAAAAAAAAAAAAAAGGTAAAAAAAAAAGCATTATCACCTTGGCGAGGCATCAGGAGTATACAGAAAAAAAAAAGAAAGGGTCTATGGGCAAATTCATCTTCCATTGCTACAATCAATCTCTCACCTAAAGAAATACACAATAACTAGGCAGGAAAGGGCCAAGATTTATGGCCTAGAAACATCTCCACTGACCAGAATACACCTACCCTTCTTGGCTCCCTCCTTGCCAGAATGGCTCTTTCTAACAGTTACAATGATATACTGTCTCTCCCTACTGTTTTACAAGTACATTAGCTTTATTTAATGAGATCTCTGAGTAATTTAACAGATGTATATAGGACATAAGACTAGAAAAACTCTTGCTACTTGAACACTTTTGCCAAGGTATTCTAGGGCCAGCTAATCTCCACTACCATGTTATATTCTGTGAAATACTGTTATTGGAATTTTGGGAAGGTTCTTAAAAATCATTTTAATAGAAATGTTATATTATAATCAAATAGAATAGTGCCATATTCAACACTTGCTTGTATTCGGCCCATTAAAATAAGGTTAAAAGTAGTTACTTTAGTTCTTCAGAACTATTTATATATTAAAAGGCCTGAGAAAAATTCAGAAGCAGAGATGAATGTATCTGTGAAATCTTGCAACCTGTTCTTTCCCATGACTTCAACATCCTGTCCCAAAGGAAAAAAAAACAGATTCTTTCAGTTTAAAAACATATATATTCAGGTTTAAAGTTCACAATGACTGGATTGCTCAGTAAGAAAGTATTTAAAAATACTGGATTATGAGGTTTTGTTTAACATATGAAGTATAACCAGTCATTAACACAAGAGCTCTGCTTTCCTTTATTTTATTATTTCTGTTTCTGAGCAACAGACAACATTTTGGATGGCTGCTGTTATCCAGCAAACTAGTTTTAAAAAATAGTGTTATACAGTAAAATATTAAATGAAAGAAACTGAAATAATAACTTTTCAAATAACTCTAATAAGCTACCAATTAATAATACAGAGGGTGGCAAGAAGGAATTACCTGTTTAAAGTAACATTCAGACAATTTTTCATAGTAAGAGAATCATAGGCATAAACTAAATGCATTTGTCTGTGTATTTTTAACAGCAGAGAAGCTACAAAAATCCATAGAGTGTTTGCTGTTTTCTCAAACATTATACTTTTTAAATTGATTAAAAATAGAATATTGCCCCAGATTCAGTAAATGACTTCAATGAACTACATTAAAAAAATTCAACAACTTCAATTCTACCCAGTGGTAAGACCAGTACTAATTGAGTTTAGTGGCAGTTTTCTGTAAATAATATATAGTCTCATTAAAAAGGTTTATTTTGGTTTGAAAACATATTTCTTTTTAAAATTCCTTTAAGCTGAAGGGGGGGAAAATGAAGGGGAAAAAAAGGATGCGAATAATATTTACTGTTCTGGCAAAGTGTTCAACGTCCTTCAGGTTTACAGGATATTGTGTTAACCTTGAATTAGACCATAAAACACAGGTCTAGCACGTTTATATATAATTACCATACAAGAGACTATGGAATTTACAACAAGCACGTTGCAACAGATGTGTCTAATATTTAGAGAAAATGCACATATGTATCTGACCAAAGTAAATGTACTGACCCACACGCTGGATGGTGTCTCACACCTCACCCAGCAGCAATGAGTCCTTGGTCAGAAAGTAGGAAATAGTGAGCATAAAATATGGATATTTTTTGAAATATCAGGAAACCCTGATAAATTTCAGGGTACAAGCTTACAAATGGACACCATGTAAAATTCTGCTTGGAATCAGGAACACAGAAAATTACTCCCGAAGTAGAAAAGAATGGGGGAGAAAAAGGAAGAACGGAAGCTGGTACAGAGCAAATTCATCGCATGAAATTTCATTTCTTGAGAGCTATACATCAAGTTGTATTTGTTTAATGAGGTTGACACTAGAAAGATGTATAGAACATGTCAGACACCCAGTACCAGTGCGTTCTGGGAAAAAGATAACATCTGAGGATCTGACCACTCACTTCGTCTTCTAGCCAGACTTCTCTATCTACTGGTTCTTCAGGGGATTATAAATGAGAGGGCAGGAGGAACAAGGAGCAAAATAATGAAAAACACACACAAAAAAAGAAAAATTATAACATTGCAGAGCCAAGTAAAGCCAAAATTTATTGACCTCACAACCACATAATCAAGAGAAAGTTATCACTGTGGAAACTTTTACCAAAGCGAAATGATCTTAAATAACAAGGGAGTGCTATGAAATTTACAGCACTTTTAAGATATGCAAATTGAATGCAAGGTATAGACATAAGGGTAATTAATTGTAAATCTAAGAATAATGTTTCTTTGTCAGGGCTGTCTCCATGTTGTGGAATACATTCTAATGTGCCTTAACTCTGAATATTTCTTAAAGGCTGGTCTAATTATAAGATGTTCAGAATTTCAAAATAGTAGTTATTCTTATCGTTTAATATAGCTGCTGTAAAGTTTCATAAAAAAATTTACTGATTACACAAAAATATTTTATTTTAATTTTCAAGAATAAAGCACTTGTTTAAAAGTCTAGGCACTGCGTCTTTATCTTGGAAAAAATAATATGATGGAAACAGCTTTTGCCTAAAACAGTGTTTTCTGGTGGTTTTTTGTTTGTTTTTTTTTTAAGTAGGAGAAAGAAAAGTGGCAAAGAATCAACATAACTAACTACAAATATCTTTAACTGCTGCATTTTTGAAGTTATAAGGTTGATTTTCAAAGGATTTCATAGAATAAAATAGAATTTTATAATTTTGTTATTTACTTATTTTTCCTGTTATTGTAATCATTTCATGTGACAACAATTAAGGTCAACCTTTCCATTGCAACAGGAGTATAAAAATGCACTTTCTCATTTTAAAACTTGGCATACAAGCCCCAAGTTTGAAAGAAAATTTATATAAACTTATAGAACATATAAAAGCTTTTACAGCAATAATTCAAGCCCTTGCCAGCTTCAGTAGCAGGCCTACATATATGCTGTGCTTCCTGACAGAAAACCCAGTGTTTGAGCTGCTTTTAGTGTTTAATTAGACAAATTAAAATGAAGCTTCTTTAGGGGGCAGCATAGTAAACAGTCTTCAACACCAATGCCATAATAGCCAAGATGCCTTAGATTTTTAATGAAAACACACTTATTTATCCTCATGTCTTAGCAGAACTTGCTAAAGACCTGTGGAAGAGTTAAACAGTACTGGAGAGAAGAGCACGAGCAGACAAAGCTCTCTGTGAGTCAGATTACTGACCACCAAACACCTTGAGAAGCAGGTAACTCAGCAACACAGGGCTTTGGGAAATTATTCCAGTTGATAACTGCTAAATTCCAGCAAAACCACAAGTCTAACCACAGATATTATCTCACTAAGAATCTACATGGTTGGAAGTATGTAATTTAGATACACATGTATTAGCACTACAAAAAAACCCCACTTCTTTATTTTCTTCACTCACCAGTTACACTCCTAATTGTGTGGGCAACATCCACCTAAAGGATGTGCTTTTCATACTCCAAAGGGAAGAGATCAAAACCCTCCATAACCACCTATTTTAGCAAAGGTGCAAGTGGGATAGTTGGTCAGAGGTGAGGTGGTCAGCTGGGAGGATTACAGCCCTTTGTGAACACCATCATATGAAAGAGATTGGTTTTCTGGGGTTAGGAGGGGAGGAAGGGAGGGCGAAGAACCACAGCTCCTCAATATGGTTGGCATTTAATAACAAAAGGAAAATAAAAAATTTGGCCAGCACAATCGCTGTATGTCACCTGCACGAGATGAAACACGTTTCAGAAACACATCAGACAACGTCTTTGGGAAACAGGGAACAAAGGAAGAGGCTGATCATCGGTGTTTTACAACAAATTTACAAAAGCAAATGCTAAGGCGACTTTGGAAAATGTGATCATCATCACTTTGTGCTGCTCTTCCCAAACAATTAAAATATTCTGTTAATATTTTTTACCTAAGCATAACATACCATAACTTTTAGTTCCCCTTCAGTGACAGTTTGTGCTTGGAAGTTCTGTTATACTTTAAACAGAGACCTCAGGAAATTTTGAAATCATTGCCAGATATAGAGAGAGATTTCATAACATGAGTTAAATGCATCATATGCTTACACGAGAGGGTCTCTCCTATATAACACTTGCAGAAATTATAAATTCTCCATATGCCAGCAGAGTTAATAGCTTTCTTAAAGGATCTTTCAAAAATTATGCTTGCACAGGAGTAAGTTTCCAAAACTTTTTATAAAGAAACAGAAAACCAAAGCACTTCTGAATAGTGGGTTGTAACTGGGGCAAAGTGAAGTTTTCATCCCTCCTTTTCTTAATGTCTTTCCTACACAAGGCCTAAACCTTTGAGTACCTGTAGAAAGAGTCAGTGGGAATTCTCACTGAAACCCACTTCTCCAGAAAGTAGGAAACTTAAGCCCGGAGTAAGTAAAGGCCATGAGAGAACAGTTAGGGTAGAAGGTGTGGCAAGGTTATGCAAAAATGTCTTAAGGCCACAGGAGAAGGAATCCTAAAAGACAAACTTCATGGGTTTGGTGGAGGTAAAGGAAACAAAGACAGATTTTTCCTTTTCTGTGCAGTGCCTTGGGAATTCTATTACAGGAGTGATAATAGACCCTGATCTGGAACCACAAGGCTCCTGTTTTCTCCAACTGCTTTTCTCTGATGTGACTGGCAAAGTTAACCCTCCTCTTTGAAGCATTTCTGTACATTATAGTTTGAATCAGATTTCAAGTGGAGATTACAATTTCTTTCAATCAATTCAAGAAGGACTGTGTGTCTTAGGCTCACTGCACAGGTTAACCACAGCTATGTTGGACCCACATAAATCTCTCTCTGTAGTCTGTGATATCTACCAGTAATTTGACTTAATGTTTTTGAAGGTTCAGTGAACTTTTCAAATTGTTGAAATTTTGCCCAAATCTGTGACAAACAAACTCATGACTGAATGTCCAGGACACACAAAATTGCAGAAGAGCCAAACTGTTTACACAGCAACTCTGACTGAAGGGTAAAAGCCAGCAAGGTTCTTTAAGCCAGTTATTTCTAAAGTCATTAATCACCAAAAAATTGCATTTATTTTCTGATTCTTGTCACTCAAAACCAGCTTCTCCAATTCAATTACTGCCAAATTAAAGTGTTATAAAAACAAACTGTAATGAGCACGGAACTGTAGCATAAGTTGGTTCCCTCTCTTCTACAATCCAGTCAGCCAACAATTCTAGCTTAGCAATTGAATAGGGAGAGCATCCTTCTCACTCAAAAATAATGGGAGGATCTATGGACTAGACATTGTGCGGTTTTCTTATTTTTTTTTTCCTTTTCCATGGAAATTATTCCTATTTTCCTTGTATTAATCAACGTTGAGGTGAACTTTCAGCATTTGGAAGTAAAGAAAATGGACTAATAAAAGAGTTATTCAGGAGGACTCCACTCCCACGTGATGAAACACCACGTGCTAAAACATTCCCACCTATTTCAGTGGGACTAACTGACCAGGAAACACACACAAAGTATATGGTGGGACAGCCAAACAGGCAAATATAGCATCTGGCCTTATACCCTCCTTATTAAACAGACTTAGTTCTAATTACTGTAAGATGGATAGTCTTACAAAATACTTTTTATTTCTAAGGTCATTAAGAAAAGTGGAATTCTTCACCTTGTCCTTAAACTCAGTGGAAACTGCTCAGTTCACCTCTTTCACTTGGTGTGTTTAATTATTTGCACAGCTTGAATTAATACTAGGTCTATGTCTGAATGTCTCTGCTTGTCTTACTTTCTGCCAGTCACTTCCCAATACCAAGAATTTGAGGTTTTCTTGCTTCAGGAGTCATCAGGGAGCAAAATCAGATGAAACCACCAAAGGACAGTGAGATGACTGGTATTTCCAAAGAACCCTTACTTCAGTCTCTCTATTTTCTAGCATATGAAGCAATTCCTAGACAATTAGGAGAGAGGGAGAAACAGAATATCAGGCAAAATGATATGCTGGCACTTTGTATTACAACAGCTTGATGGATATTTGGTGATTCAAACCAAATCCAGTGAAGCCACATTTACACAGTCTGTCCTACAATTTTACATGCAGAACAGCAAGTGGAGTATCTTCCAAAATCAGAGTAACATGGACTGTAAAAAGGCTCATTGAGATAAGACACCTAAATGTGCTAAAAAAAAAAAAAAAAAAAAAAAAGGTGGCACATACTTCACAATTTAAGGAAACAAATTCATGGTCACAATGAGATAACAAGTATATCTTATACAAAGGATGTACATTGTTGTGCAATATTTGCAAGTGCAAAGTTTGTGATTTCAAATGTTATCCAACACAAGGAGTTTCGGTAAACAAGCGTGTAGCTGTCTCTCCCCTTTTTTTTTTTTTAAAGGAGTTTCATGTAACATTTGAGATGCCAAGAAAAAGAGGGTGCTATCTACAAAGGGACAACGTTCCTCTGCATTAGGATGGAAATCCACCTAAATAAAAAATAGGGAAAAAAATAGAATGAAGCTAAATAAAAAATGATAAAACAAAAGCTACAGATTAAATCCTTTACTACTTTATATCCTTTACAGGCAGCACGAAGTCAGTGTATTTGCACAGGATGTAAGTCAGGGCACAAATTGGCCCTTCGCTCTGAGATTCCTCCAAGCTTTCCCAACAGCTTGCTGAGCGCAATTTGGGCTTGGTTATTTAAAGCTACACGGGATAATACAGTATGAAGACTGGTGTGAACAATAACTCTTGCACAATTTATCACGCAGAGAAGAGCTACTAATCTTTTTAGAAAACAAGGTATTCAAAATTATTTAATGCTAATATTTATGCATCAGAAAGCATTCTAAGCACAAAACAGCCCTCCTCCCCCTCCCCATCCACACACACAGCGTGCATTTGTGAACATCTTCAGCTACAATACACCATATTTTCAGAGAGTCTTGAAATTATCGCACTGTACGTTGGCATTTATGAAACTCTGTTATTAATGCCACTCTCATAACAAAGATAAGCTGTGTTTACAATACTAATACCTTCCACAAATAATTAGGTATGTATAGCTACACATATAGTCCTTATGTACCAGTGATGGCTCAAAATCGTAAATTTAAAGTATATTATTTTAATAAATGCTAATAATAGTAATCATTATAAAAATAAGTTTGGCACGCTTCTGCCTTGCAGAATTCTGCACCACACTGTCAGTTAGAAGCAAAAACAAAAAACCTAAGTCAAAATGAGGTAACATCTTATGAACAACTATTATTTTCTTAGCTCTTCCTTGCGGGGTTTTATTCCCTGTTACATGCTATTATTTTAAAAAATACAAAACTGCAACTATATCAACCTTAAGGTAATTGTGAAATTGGTCTACAGTAGCACCTCTTCCTAAACAACCAGATAGATGGGTATCAAACCCATCACTCCAATTACATGACTATTGCTACATTCTTTTAAAACTTCCTAAGTTTATAAAAGTATTGTTGTCTTCAAATACTTTTCAAAGTATCTCATAAGGACAAGGGGTTCTTACATGTAGACTCAACAGTCTAAAAGTGGAACTTATAAATCTTCATATGTCAGAGTTTTTTAAGTATTAAACATAATTTAAAAATAATAAATAAAATCTGTGCATACTTCTATCGCTCCCTAGGAGAGCTGGATGCTTCCTTTGCTTCATTTAACATAGGTACAATAAATCAGTGAAACATAACAATCACTTTAATTTTCCTCTTGCATGCAATACAGGTTCTATTTCCAACACAACACAGCACTTACTAGGCCAGTGAACTTCCTACTTGAACTGTTTTTGTAGTGCTCCCACAACACACTGAGCCCCTGTTTGCTTTGGCAATACTGCATCACAACAGAGAATTAAGCGTGTTCTACATGATCTCCAGCTTTGACATTCCAGAAGAAAAAGAAAGTTACGTATAATCAACGAAAATCCCTTTTACAAATGTTTCCAGCTTTCATTTAAATCAAAACACTAAAGCCCCACAGTCTCCCAGGTCACACAGTGAGGTGAAAGTGGGTGCTTTACTATCCTTTACAGTTGGAAGAAGTAGGAAATTTCTCAACTATTTGTTAGATATATCAAGAGGGAAAAGGACTTGGTATCCATGTCACTATCAGCATTCAAACATACAACTGCATTCAAACTTGATATGAATTGGTACAGCAGCTCAGTCATCAGTTGTGAGGGCACTCTCCACTAAGTTAGCCTCTCTTGCTAACACTTAGATCTGTTAGACTGAGCATGAAAGCTCTCTGTACAGCTTTACAGGGTGTAACTTCCCACACATTCCCTTTTTAACAAGTTTATGTTGAAGATACCTCACTGAAGCAAGAGACTCGGTTTGGTAAAAAGAAACAGCACTATTATCAAACCAGAGGTAAAAGCAGAAGAACAGTTATCTGAAATTCCTTAAACTCTCTTTCCACAGTGCCTTTGAAGTTGTCTCAGACTTCATTCCTTATCTCTGTATGCTGAACCTCAGACTGAATTTCTGCTTATTGGTCTCAGTTTCTCTGAGGAACTTCTGATGGTTCTTTAATGAAGCCATAAGATGAATACTCTCTGAGAAGCTAAGTTTTTTCACTGTTTTCTCACAAAATATGATTCTTCCCCCCTTTCCCTTCGTCTTTTAATTTCAAACCAACACTAAACCCTGAACAAAGGCAGTAATAGAAACCTAGCTCATCCCATTCCTGTGATTATGGAAATTCCTTCTACTGGCTTCTTCTATAACTGCAATTTATACCTTCCTGTACATGTTTTCTATTATTTTAATCAAGGCTTTCAGTGGCCATAAGCGTCCAAAATATGCCATTTCTGCCAGACAGCTTGCTAAACCTATTTTCAGGACTATGAAAGATTTTAGTAGATTCAGCTATATTGCAGCTACACCAATTTCCATGTTACTACAAATATCACATAAAACTATCTGTTGTGTCTTCCTTGTACATTCTGCGAGTATTTCTTTCTTATTATTTTTTGAAACAGATCTGTATTCTTTTCACTTTCTCCTAGTCATTCAGTCCTGGATGTTTTTTGTAAGCCTTTTTGTTCTGAACAAGTTCTGTTCTACTCAATATTCACTGCAAACTCACCAGAGCCTGTGCTTTCACCTCTTACTGCAAACTCACCAGAACCTGTGCTTTCACCTCTTTCTTTTCAGGTTCTTACTGAATTTTTACTATGTTTCAGAATTCCGACATGTATCTGTCCTTCAGTTTTAGTGGGAAACTTCTGAAAGCCTGTTTCATCTGTTTTGTACCCCACACTGTACAGCACTTCCCCACATTTTTTTCCATCATTTTTTTCTGCTGTCCAAACCCGTTTGCTAGGCTTGTCTGTCACTGAAGGCACACCCAGTTCAATGTCTCAGCAACCTTATTTGGGATACAATTCTTGTGCCGTGTTTCTCTTAACACATCCCTCTGCTGCTTTTACACTGGTTGCTTCTCCAGTTGTTTTTTTATTCTCTGTTTACTTTCTCTTTGTGTCTTTGGTCATCCTGCTGTATTGAGCACTTTGACTGATGACTCTCTTTTTATTCTCCTTCAATCTCCTATTTAACAGTCACATTTCAACTACTATTCAGCCAAGACTCCCAAAAGTGGGGTCAGGTGCAATCAACTGTCCAGAAGTTTTTGACTTCAGGCTTCCAGCAAGAGCTAGTTCGAAAAAATGAGACCCTGCACCTGGAGATTTAGGAAACAACAAGGACCTTAGGGGTCCACTGGACCAAATCTTTTAATTATTTCTTAATCTGGCCATTAAAAAATAACTAAAAACTATGCATTAGCCATAAATTAGTTATGTTTTTTTCTGCATTTGGGATAATTTCTTATGTGTACTGTGAAAAATCTAGTCTTTTAAATCTACATCATCCTCACTGCCTGTAAAAGGGAGCCAGTGATCTGAATGACAACACACTTGATCTTCTTCCAGTATTCAAAGTCATTCTGAGCTTTCTGACCAGCAATATCAAATTCCTTCTTTTTTTTTTGTTTTGTGATAGTTTCTATTGAAACACCTTCTTTGTTATTAAAAGACAGTTGCTAAAGAATAGGCTCAGCAAATTTTTCTCTTTCATTTTCTTCATCAAATTAGTCAGCTGTTCCAGTCTAGGAATTCCAACTGAGTCCTGCTTCTCACACTTTAAAATCTCTCTTCATCCATAAAACATTTCTTCTTTAAATATATTGACATTTTCTTACCTAGCATCTCAAAAGAGTTTAGGAAATCCAGGCTGAGAGCAGTATATTGGAGTCTAGGCACTAGATCACAAATTGCTATTTGATCAAAATATAAGCCAGCTAAATTACTTGTTTCTTATTTAAATGTAAAAGCCTTCACATATTTAGAATAAAAAATGCCTTCTAAGTGAATGAACAAACCAGAAAAGCATAACTAACACTGTCAGTGAAGTTACTGCGATGGATAAAAGAGGGCCTGGTTCCTGATGACAAAAAAAATAAAATAAAAAAGACTATAGTGTGAAAATACAGTTTTAAAAAGTGCTGCTTTATGGACTGCACTGCAAGGGATATGAATGCAAAGGATGTCAAAAAAGTTTAACACTTATAAACAATCGAAGATCATAAAGCTTTCAGTTTTAAGATTTTAATAGAAAAAAACAATAGATGAACCCTCTACTCAGCCCAAAGTTTCAAACAGAATCAAAAGATGTTAAATTTCATTATATTTGGATAAAAGCGGAAAAAATGGCTGTAAAGGTTCACAATCCTGATCACAGGAGTCCCTTTCATCTCTGCTAAGAGATAAGACAGATGTTTCTGCCAAAAGCTCAGTGTCAGCCCGACAGGAGAACATTCCAGAGGGTCACTGCCTCTCTCTCCCTCTCCTGAAATGGCCATGAAACTGTGATGAACAGGAAATGAGTCTGGATTGGGATCAATCTTCACACTGACACTAGGTATCACCCAAAAAATGCTTCCATTTTTCTGTGCAGGATCTGGTTAAGTGCTTCCTTTTGTACCAACTGCAACAAAATAAGGAGCCTTTGTTTGAACATCCAAAGTATCAAGGTCAGGACAACAGCAAAGTATAACATCCAGCAACACATTTGAGGGGATGGCTCTGGAGCAGCTGGTTAGCTTCCATGATGAATGGGAATTACAGCAGTTTTCAAGAGACCAACAGAAGGCTGGCAGGGTCCTAATCAGCTATAACATCAGTAGTAAAGATCTAAGGAGACTAGAGCATTTCCAAAACTACAAACTTCTCTGGGCTTTAGTTTCAATAATTATAGCTGTGACAGCTGGACGGTGTGGCTACATGACTGGAATGGGTTGGAGTTTTTGACATATGGTGCTGTTGGAATCCTGTCTGTCAGGAAAGGAGCATAAAATTACCCCCCACACAAATGGGGGCTGAAGTGCATGTCATCCTGTCTCAAAGTTAAGGAGCAAAGATGGCATTTTTGCAGGTTAACACCGAGCAAATGACAAAATGTCACTCAAACAATGTCACAGCAGTACATCACTGAGAAGTGCTGCAGGGTCACAGGGGCAATTTTAAGTTAACTAGAGGAAGCACATTGGCATGCTTGGTTTTTCTTCTGCTAACTAAATTCCTAGCTTCTGTTATCCTCCTGGAATAGTCATTTGGCACTGACACTGCGGGAAGTAGCCTCACATGGGCTGAAAGAGACTCCAGGTGTGCTGAGCAATAATTTCAGACAGATTCTTCTTCCTAAGTGTGCCTCTGATAAGGTCTTTCTACACCCTGTACATTTTAGCCCATTTAAAACTCATGCACACCCAGTGAGAGGGTAAACTCTACCCTCCACCTAAATGGATAGTTCCATCAAAAAGCACCATGTAGTGGTCAGTAATTAATTTTTCTTTACAACCTACTTATTAAAAATGAATGTAAAAACTCTGAAGTAAAAGATGTTCAGTATAATGAAGTGACACATCCCTGTTTGTCAGTTAGACAATCACACTGTACAAGGCCTATTTCTGCTAGGAAGGATTGATGAACTATAGGTTGTCAAGACAGAATTTCATCTCAGTTTTCCTCAAGCTTTGAATTGTGCATGCTGAAATTAAACCCTTTCATTACCACTCCCTGTCATTGCTTTTTCTGTTGCCAAATTTGCCATTAAGGACAGTTTTGCTTCCTAACATACACACAGAAATATATCTACTTACCTTGCAATTGCCAGGTCAGAACTAGAAACTAAAACACTATTTTTTTTTTCTCCTTCTTGAAAATTTTTTGTTGCATAAAATGTCCTCAAAACCCAAATCAGCCCATTCCAAGAAGCAGGAATTTGAGCAAGTGTGTCTGAAGGCCACCATGCATGAACAAGGAACTTCTGCTGATGGAAAGGACACACACAGAAGGTGACAGTGCTACCAAGTAGAGACATTGCCCAAGAATGTAGGGATGGATTAGAGAAATTAAACTAAAACTAGTGAGGGATGTCAGGAATAACAGGAAGTGTGGTCCCACTGATCAAAGGCCACAAGTGACTCAGTGACAAAGAGGGAGTCAAGGTACTGAGCATTTTACATTCTGCTTTAACATGAAAAGTCTACACGCAGCTTTCCACATCCCTGGAAAACAAGGTGTAACACAGGAAAATTTCATTAGATCGTTACTTACTTAACAAGAGGGTGGTCAAATGGTGAAAAAAGGATCCAGTGAAGCTGTGCAATCTCCATCCTTGAAGCAATGCCAAACTGAACTGGACATGGTCCTGGGACACCTCACAGAGTTGGTCCTGGGACACCTCACAGAGTTGGCCCTGCTTGGGCTGGTGGTCAGACTAGCTGACCTTCCCACCTACATTCTTACATGATTCTGTCTGAAAAACAGTAAATTCTAAAAAATACCATGTTAACATTTTTAATTGGGGATAACATAACTGCTTTAAAGTAATAAAATTCAGGATTAAACCTGAAATGTAGGGTTTCTTTGAATTCACTCAGATTTTGAAGGGCCTCTGCAGCATCAGAAATTGTAAGTAATATATATTCAATATTGGCTCCACTAATTCACGCTTTTTTCCTACCTTACATGCCATAATATGAAATTTTGGCAATTAATGATGACTCAGAGGAAATAGATGCCACTGTTTTAAATAATAAACAAAAACACAAATATATTTTAAGCTCAAAGTATGTTTTAGATATTTTTTCTCAAAAATGTGAGCAAAATCTTTCCAAGTAGCATTTCTGTAGCAAGTTCTATCTTAAGCTTTAATACTTTGTTACTCTGAAATATTGTGGACTTCCTTCTTCACAATCCCCTGGTATTGTGGGATGTTCCCCTCTTGTTTTTTGTTCATATCTCACAGAGCTTTCCTGATGTTCATTATGTTTAAGAGGGAAAGAGAACAAACCTCATTATATGGTAACATGAAGGTCATTTCATTTCAGACAAAAAAAAAAGAAAAAAAAAAAAAAAAGCAGAGAAAGAAGAGTAGGAAAGAGAATGAGACCCAGATTTATAAAATTAATAAGCAGGATAACACAGAAACACAAGGGTCTACTTTTTGCACATTCTCTTGAGTGTTGAATAACAATGAACTTTGGTTTCCAGTACATTTAGAGCTCTGTCCTAACCAGGGTTCTCAAATGTGTTAAAAAATACCATATGGGGTTTAGTGTTTTTGATTAGAAATACATTAATGTGGGACAACTGGCTTTTCCAGAAGAAAGGCATTTCTAACAGGAGAAAGCTGCTATTATTTCTATGAGTTGAGATCATCCCATTTTACTGATTCATTGAGACTGATGCCAACTAGAGCTGAAAATAAGCATTTCTTCTTAAAGAAATTATGAAATTACTGTAGACTTTGATCTAACATCACCCAAGTTTTCATCTACAGGGACTCAGAGCACAAACATTAGTCACTGGAAATATATACTACATGGCATATCTTATAATACAGAAAAGCAGAGAGAAGCCTATTTGATCAAAATATTTGGAACCATGACCTAAAGTCAGGTTTGACAGAATTAACTTCTGTTTTTTCTACTTTAGATACTTACATTAACTATTTTCTAATAGAAAGTGGATCACTCAGAGAGTACCAAGACTCTGAACACTCATATCCCTCTGGCTTCTTTCCCACCATTGTAAAACATGTCTGTCCAAGGAGCTGTTTTTCAAAAACACACACACATAACTACATGCCCAAATAGAGTGTACATTTATTTGTTTGCATTTGCAAATATTTGAACTGTGCTTTTTACTACCAGTTTTGGCATACAGTGTTTGCAGCCTAAAAATCTCCCCTTAGGCCTGTAAGACTATCCTGGTTGAAGGAAAAAAAAAAAAATCAAAGAACAACTGCCCTCAAGCCACATCATGCAATGATTAAATATGAAATACATATAACACCAATAAAAGAAAAGCACAAAAAGTGGATTAACAAGATACTCATCTCCATCCAGTTTAACTGAGAGACAATGAATCAGGACAGTGGCTGAAAGTCGCTGTTAGAAGTCACCAAAGGGTTATAATAACAGCCAAGACAAAAAGGTTATATTCTCCAAGCAGTTTGCTATAAAAGAGAGCATGTTACCATAGTTTGATGAAGAAATGTGAAATATAAAGTGTCAAACAGAAGAAAATGCAATCAGTTCACTGATCCTACACTGAAGAATTAAAGAAGGCAATAGCCTTGAGGAATGAAGGCACCTCTGATCTCTCGCACAGCATGGGCTGCCTGTGTTCCCCTTGTCAAACAGTAAATAATCAAAATCAATGGGAGGTATAAGAAGCCTAAAAAACTCAAAGGAAAAATAATTTCCCAGATACACCAACAATAAAAGTCATTCCTGAGCTATATATTTCTAATTATTAGCAAAAAAAGAAAAGGCAGAGACCCGGACTAAATTTTGTATTCTCTATTTCACTGATATCTGTGAGGTTTTGTGGTATTCTGGGGTTTTATTTTCAGCTCAGTATATTCTTCTGACTGATCATTTGGGTAGAACTCATCTGCAGCCTCATGGGGAAACAAGTCCAACAAGCCCCAGGAGAGCTGGGCTTGGGCAAAGGTACTCAGGGCACCATCATCGATACTAATGTTTTGTGATCAAACACAGGTTAACTTGAAGGCCAAAACTCTGCCACAAATCAAAACCATGGATAAATTCCTGGTGTATAAAACCAATAAAACAGGATTATTTTCTACTGTGAATAGGGAAGCATTTTTCAGTCCTTTGGACTCTCTTCCTCACCCCACCTTCTGCCATCCAAATTTACAAGAAAAGCTTAGAAAGAGGAGGCAGAAGTCATGACTACCACAATGATGCCAGAGAGATCACAAATATGCTGACTTCTGAGTAAGACAGACAGTCCAGTTTAAAGGAACTATTTCTCCATCTTGTCTCCCTCCATCTAGATCTGGGGTAGGAAAAAGTTAAGCAAATATATTGCCTGAAAGAAGTATGATCTTAATGGTCACGTGAGTAGCTGTTAATTATCAGCCTTATTCTGCAATGTCATAGTGCCTCTGTATGCCAGTTTGGTGGGTTGGCTTAGACCACCACACAAACAGGAAATTCAGGAGAAACTCTGGGATTTCTGTTCCCTGAAGTCAGCAAAACTCATACTATTGCTGAGATGATAACAACTGTCAGACTCTCAAGGGAAAGGCTCTGCTCATGTTGCTCTTGAAATAAATGATGGAATAGCATTAGAAACATCCTCGCTGATAGAGGCTGACAGTTCCCTTTATTGTCTAGAGCTAGAACTGCATCAGACATAGAACATGGTCCTGTGAATCAGGTTTGAGGCTGCACAGTGAGCCACTCGTTATGTCAGGCAACTTTACACAGAGCAAAAAAATGAAGGGAAAAACTCCCAAATGCAAGAAGTAAAAAACAGTCTCTTCCAGAACAGCTGTATAGATCCTCCACATGTAGTTGATCCTCTCATACTGTCAAGTCTTACTGGAAGATGAGCCACTTGACTGGGCACATATTTGTTGTCAGTACATCATTTATAATGATCCTGAGATTGCTGCAGTTGTCTCTAACTGCATTTGGGCATCCTGGGTAAGTGAACAAACCACAAGGCAGTGTTTCTTAGTAAATCTGTTAGACAACTGGGCCTAATCCAGAACACCCAAATTAGGAAGCCACTTCTCCACTGTCTACCCAGAGCACATGGTTCCTGAAATAGCACTTAGGAGGGAGCCTGAATACTCCTGGATATTCTCAGAGGGAAAGACCCCAGCACACCAAATATGGCATTGGTGCTAGAGTCATGCTGTTAGCTGGGAAAATATAGTTGTGTCCTCATGTTTAATACCATCTACATTTTTGACATATCAGCTGTGCCCCTGGGTGATTTCAAAGAGGCTAATTATAATTACCTCTTCCTCTTACTAATAGTGCCACAGAAAGAGTAATGACCGCACTTGTTCAGCCTACAGCCTGTCTGGGGAACAGGACATTTGGTGACACAGCAGCTTCCTGAAGCCCCTGTGTGCCTTGGAACCTCTGGCATGCAAGGATTGTGCTTTCCTACCTGGTGCAATATGAGGCATTTCATGGGCCACAAGTTCTACTTGTTGCTTTCAAGGACAGGCAAACATGGCAACCTGGCTTCCCAGAACATGGGACCACAGTCTAGATAATATCTGCTCCTTGTAAATCCCAGCATTTCTTTCAAAAATATATTTTCAGTAGGTACAGGAATAAAAACAAACAAGCAAACAAACAAAAACCCAGTGTTTCAAGTCACTAAAAAAAAAAAAGCCTGTAGACAATGTTTTCAGAAGACCAGCATCAATATACAGTTCATAATTGTCTTGTCATGTACTGTATACTGACTTTCATGGCTTTTCCCACAGTATTTCAGAGGCTGTTACAAATGCCAAAACAGAAGGGAAGTGGGTGTTTCACCTCTGACTAATGGTAGCATTTACTAGCCTGAAGATCTCTTCTTATATCCATCTAATAAACTGGTTTGTCAGTAGATAATACAAAATTCCATCTGACACACTTGAAAACTAAGTGCCAGACTCAGAGTATGTTTCCATTTCAGCACACAAGACTTCATACATGGAGTTCCTATTAACTGCAGTAATAGCATCCGCGTTGCTACCTGCAAATATCAAAGAAGGAACAAACCCCCAGGTGAAGGTAGCCAAGACTTGTACAAGCCCCTGGTTGAATAACTTTTAAGACAATTTAAGGATTTTTCTGCCTGGTTTTTCTTGCAAACACAACAGGCCTGGAAACTACTGAAGGTCTGTTGGACATATCAGAGGTGGGTGGAATTCGATTTTGCTCATCTTTTCAAAAACACCTCTGAGGTTTGTAAATATTCACTGTGATGTTGAGGTTTTGAGAAAGTAGTTAAACAGAAAATTTGAATGATTAATGATCCAAGACATTTTAACACGTTATTTCTCTATTTTCAACATAAATAGTGCGTAAAGGGTGTTTAAAACTTTAATGAATCGAACTATATGAGTAAATAATGTTAATCATTTTAATTGCCCAGTAGCCTGAAATTAGATTTAACAGTCTGATAATGTATATCTTTAAAGGAATACAACCCTGCTCTATAAAAAATCCCTTCCAAGCCAATTCTAATAATTTCTATTTATCTTTTATGACATTAACTGTTCTACCAGTCTGCCGACAGACAGCCTTACGCTCACATTTAGTTTAAATGCGGTGCAGTATAGTTTTTCATTATCATTAACGTGCTCCTGGTGGGCAGAGTGCAATGCAGTGGCACTGGTCACACTTCATTGCTTTATCTCATATGACAAAGAGAGATGATGTGCTTCAGCCCAGGCCAGAAGATGAAAGCGAGAGGTGGCCATGGCAAACTCCCCCTGCTGCCTGGGAACCGCGGCCCGGCTGCATTGTGTGACTTGCTAACAGCACGAAGGGGCAGACAAATAGATTTTCCTCTATATTTATAACCAGCATCATTCTTCCTTTCAGGCCTTTCAGTGCAGGTAGCTGTTTTATATGAAATGAACAATCTTTATAGACGTACCAGAGCCATAACAAGGCTGATTTTCAGCGAGGCTGAGGTATATAACTCTTACAGAATTGTCAGGCTTCTTGCTCAACAAATCAAGCCTAACTTATGATGTTTGCAGTGTAATTTTTATTCCTGTTTGACTAGCCAACTACCCAGTGGTAATAGGATGTTAGAAAAGGGCAGTAGCAATGTTTGTACATGCCATGATTGATAGGCAAACTCTGCATTTTTCATTTATATCTCCTGATTCCAAATCAGTTAAGTTTAGGAAAAATGAAACAAAATGGCAAGAAAAATGCTTGCAGATTGCAGCCCGGCACTCTTGTAGATCTGAGTTCAGCCCACATCTGCTAGGATTGTCTGGAAACATTAAGATATCTAAATGAAAATCAATACTATATGTGCCAGCATTTACTACCAAGAACAAGTATCAAGAGACCTCAGCTAATCAGGCTTTCAAGCTTGTACTTGAGCCATAGTCTGAACCCCAGGGGTGTCCTAATTGGCCCAGACTAATCATAGAAGAGTTAAATTTATAACCAGCAAAGACATCTTGTTTTTCTTACCAGTCATCATTTTGAAAGGGGAAGCCTCACCTGCGTGGTAGCTGGTGTGTGGTGAAAGCCACTGGTCATGCAAGAACTGCTTCTCACCTGTCAGAGGTAAAGGAAAGACTAATTTACTGTCTTCCATAAAACCAGTCAGGCACATTTAAGCTTTTGGTGGGTATATAGTGCTATCAAACCTTTCACATGAACTGCATATTTTCTCAACTTAAAAGCTCTGCACTTAACGCGCCTGTGCTGGAAGATAGAAGGTTTATATTTTAGAGGTAAAAGACCCTCTCTGCACTGTGAACTCCTAACCTAATTTTTTGTGCCTGCTACACAAATACGTTTCCAAATCAGATGCTGTTGGTGGAACTGTATTTTCCTTTTCTTCTGCACTGAATGCAGATATGCCTGGAAACCAACACACAGTAGTTCAGTTCATAAGTACAAAGGCAAGCATGCATATTATTTCTCTATACTAAAAAGAAATCCTTATTGTAAAATAAGTGTGCACAATATCTTTTGGAAGACTTAAATTGTACTTTTAAAAATTATACTGCATCAGGGGATTGGGTTCCTAATATTTGTGTTCGGGATGCCAAATGTGAGCAGATTTTATCCTATTTTCAACAAATTAAACACAAATATGTAAATTGTTTATAAAACTCAGTCCTCTATTTTGGGCTTATTTTGAGCAACTTAAAAATTCTGCATAAATTTCTTTAAACAGAACAAAACAAAATGATGAATTAAGCCTGGAAATGCAAAATCTAATGTTTTTCAGTTTTCTTCAAAAGCCTACGTAAACATCCCTGGAGATTCACATCTACCAGAAGTTTAATAACATTATTTAGATTCCTCGTGCCCCATACGTTAGATGTATTTTTAATGTGTACCTCTTAAAACAAAACAAAAAGTTGTCAGACATTGCATTCCTTCTCCCCACAGTTAATGGTTTCCCAGACAGTGCTATCATGGAGACATCATGGCATGTTGTGATCAATGAAAGTTTGTTTCTCACATGGCATGATGTTTCCCGTGGATTCTCATCTCCCACTAGTGCCTGCTGTGAAATTTTGTCAGTTCTTTTACCTTTAAGGATCTCTCTTGTCCTCCATGTTGTAAGCTACTGTGTTATCTTCCCGAATCAGTCTTCCTGTCTTCTTTGCTGCTTCACCTCCCACTTCTTATGGAACAAGAGGGCTATCTTCATCTTCCCCTTCAGTCCCCGCGGCTGATAACTTACTGCTCTCGCGCCGTGTGGCACAGAACAAGGTAATGAACAAAATAAAGCAGATAGCAAATTTCAGCAAAACCCACACAAATCCACCAAGGGGCAGAAAGGCAAGCAGAAGTCTCTCCTAAACAATTCTGTTATCACACTTTGTATATCCAGCCCAGATGCAACATATGCCAGGTATATGTACTGCAGGAAGGTACCGAAACCAACTTAATCATTAGTGCACAAAATTAGGTTCAAAGATACCTTCTTCTTCCTTTGCTGTATCACTTCCCCTCCCACACCAACAATGATTTAAATATTAATCAAAACTGTTTAATACTTCTTTGTATCTGCAGAACACTTTTGGTACAAACTGTCAATTTCTCCTTACCCAGAACTTCATTATCCTCACTTTTCAAACATGTAAAAGAAAGGTAACAACTCGTATCAACAGAATTTTCCTCATATACAAAACCACAACTCCACTTTCTGTCTCTGTCATCCTTTAATAAATCCTTTTAGAGTGATTGAGGAGACTATAATTTCCAGCTGTCCTCTCTGCTTGTCCACCACAGGTTGTCACACTTGTGACAAAACAAAAATTTGTTCTGCAGCTGCTCCACTTCATTACCAGTGGAGGGTTTTTATCTTTAAATTAATGTGTTTGATCATTAACTAAAAATAAAATAATTCAAGTGTGGGAACATTTGAGTGCACCATCCACTCTGGTAGTGGCCTGTGGAGTGGGAGTTGCTGAAGGGAGAGGCAGCAGTGCAGACCTGGCTGGAGAGACGTGAGGAACAGACACTGGATCAGAGAAAGGTAGTCCTTTTATTTTTATTTGGACAACTTTTACTTTTGCCATCCCTTGAATGCTGTTGCACTCCTGGGCACTCTGGGGTCTTATTCCAGATGTGAAGATATCTCAGCACCAGGAATCCACTACAAAAAATCCTATCTCCAGCTAACTTCAGTTAAAATCCTAGTCCAAACAAGTCCAGCAGTGACAAATCAAAATTATTTCAGTGGAATAAGGATTTTATTGCATGTACCTCCTGATATTGTATTGTTCAGATCTGAGCCCTCATGTGAAAGGTAGGTGTAAAGAACCAGCTTTATACACATCCAAGCTGAGCAGAAACTCTACACTATTGCCAGTGGAGTTCTGATTCATCCATAGACAGACACAAAAAAAAGGCAAATTTAGACGTTTAGGTGGGAAAAAAAAAGTAAGACCAAATACCTCTGGATACTCACAGCATTACAATAAGGCAAAAAGGTCAATTAATGACTATGTTGTTGAAGGGTGTTTTTTCCACCCAGTTTTGCAGCTTTCTTGGGCTGACTACTAGAGCTGACAAGAACAGTTTGATGCATGAGGAGCAGACGTGATTGCCCAAAGGCAACAGGGACTACTCCCTTTCCAGCAGCCTCTGTAACTCCACAGAGGGTAACCAGCCCCAGCAGATGGAGGGCTCACTTACAAAAGAGGAGCCCTGCATCAACCCTGCTGGAAGAAAAGCCTCCTGCACGTAGCAGAGAGGGGTGTACAAGTCCTCTGCAGAGCCGAGAGCAGGGCCCAAGTCACCTTAAATTCTCATTGAAAAGATGATTGATTCTGCTCTATTTTGCTTCTTCCAGCAAAACATTGCAGGATGTTTTTTCGGCTGCTCGCCTCCAAGTTTGCTGCGTTTGTTTGCCAAGTCCCGTGGTTGTCAAAGGAACATGAAGTTCCCCTGATGGTGCTCACCTATTCCCCTTGTGATGCAAATTCTCCTTTTCACTAGCAATACACAGTACAAACACACATATATTTCTCCTCATTTTCATATGATACTGAATGAAACAACTTAAAGCTTACGCCAAACTAACAATCTTTTCTTGGCAATTTCACACCGGCATTCTATGCCAACTTCTGGTTAACGAGTAATGTTATTAACAGAGAAAATAAGAAGGTTTTTTTGTTTCTGCTTTCATTTGCCTACTTGAATCTTCTGGTATAGTGAACTTTCCCATGTATGTGCACACCTAAAAACCTAACAAAGGCACAGCAGTTCCATCATTTCCATATGAATTGCCAATGCGCTCCAGCTGCAGACTGTTTAAAGTTGGGGGGTTATTTTAAATATAATAAAATCAATATTCAAAATAGAGTTTCAAGGCACGAGTTTCAGAGTCTCCTCTAGACTGCACTATCACACACTCCAAGAGTTGGTTTTTCTGTAAGGATCTTGCCTCTTAGTGCTACTCAGGAAGTAGAGATGAATCAGAAATGAGATTTAACTAGCCAACAGATTATTCCCCTGGCACGGGGAACACACTGCTGCTAACGTGCCAGCTCTCCTACTGCCACCCACCATCTCAGCATATGGGGTGTGTCAGGAGTAAAAAGGCAGCAGAACAGCTTATGGCTGTATTCCTTCCCCCCCCCGTACAGCTCAGCGAAGTCATCGACACTACTGGCAGCTCTCAGAACTGTCTATCAGCACCGCAGAGAATACAAGGTCAGGGCTGAACACAGCAAGGGAGTGACTTTCCCTCTTCCCCCTGGGTTGAGCATCGGTCCCTGGTTCTAACGATCCTCATTAGCTCAAAAGGATACTTTATGCAGTATGCAACCAAAAAAGAAAATTAAAAAATTGTTTATGCCGCTCATGGATGAATGTACAACCAAATCAAATGATCTGACAGCTTCTGCTTATCCATTTCTTTAGCTTTTCTTCCAGTGCTGTTGCAAATAAGTTAAGCTTTTCTACACATTCATCCCTTTTGTTACTATTTTTGCTTAAACAGGATCCTTAAAAATTCCATATCTTTTGAGGGTTTTCCTGAGTTGTACAGATAGGTTGTTTCTTTGAAATTAAATTATTTGGGCATTAACATATGCCATTTCTCTGTCTCTGTGTATAACTAAGATGTCTTCTGAAGTCACTCTCTATACTCTCTACAGTCCAGCAAGTTTGAACATAGAGCACATATCGTGAAGGCCCCACAGCTGAGCTCAGTGACCAAAAGCTGCTTCATAATCACTGACTGGACTCATTCAATAGCCCAGATTTCAACTTGTATTTAGAGCAGGTAGAGTTCACATCAGCTCTCAGTATAGGCATTTCTACTGCTTGTTTGCTTGTATTCCACACCTTTTGGTCATAGAATAGATTCTTTATGGGTTACTAATATACCCAGTAATGAAAGGTATGGTAAATCTGAAGGATTACCAAACTTCATTAAAAACAGTCCTAGAAGATGAAACAAGCATAAAATAGGAGCTATATTCTGCTATCGTTTGCTGAAATCTGCATTATTTTCAGTTTACATTGTCCTGAAAAGCAAGGTCTTCTACTGGGGCCATGTAAAAAGGGGGCTTCCAAAAAGCTCCCAATAAAAGGTTGTGTCTCAGCGCATTTCTGAAGGCAGGGTAGACATTTGTCTTTCACAGCTCCTGGAAGGCTGAAATGCATTATTAAAGAACAGATACTAAAGTACCTGGATGATTCTGCAAAAAGGACATGATATGACATAAAAATGATAGTGTCTGTTTAATATCATCATTAGGTTTCAGAGTTAACAATTCATTAATTAATTTTAAACGAGGTAAGTCTCTTTGTCTTTTACCATGATGACCTGGGAGTAATCTGAATCTGAAACATTTCCATACCAAAAGCACAGGCAAAAAACCCTAGATACTTTTAATGGAATCTATAATTTTACAGTTTGGTATATAAAAATTTAGTTCCCTAAAACTGCAGTCTGGAGAGCTGGTTTCTGGGGAAAAGAAAGCACTTGTACTTTTTCTTTCCCTTAAAGGCTTTTAGTAAAGAGTGCAAATAGTTCTCTTTTTAACACTCTAGAAATATCAGAATAACTTTTTATCAGACAATAAACTGAAAATAACTGAATGTCAAGTAGTGACTTTAGCGTGACAAATTTCCTAAGATAACATCAACTTCCTAAATATTCATTCAACACTTTCACAAAAATTCTTCAACTACTTCATTAAAGTGAATTTTACTCTGGATATTAGCTGCCATGCTGTGTTCTTATCCTATTTTACAGAATTTGTCTGAGTTTAAATACTATTTTGAGAATTTTTTTTTGTCTCTACTTCTCATAGCTTCTTCTAAATTCTTTCTTTTTTTCCCCTATCTTTTACCTTAAAAATCAGCTGTTTTTAATTGCCTAAACAAAGGCTCCACACCAAAGATTCAATTTTTTCAAAGCAATCCTTAGACAGTTGAACTTTCCAAGTATCCAGCATTTCTGAAAATCAAATTCTTTCTTCTCCAGGCAATGCTTATATGATGTTACATCAATTTAATTTGCACACTCTAATCATACTGATTTAGCTACCTATATATCAAACTGAAGTGCAGCCACACCACTCTGCAGTGCCAGCAGAAGGTACTTCTGCTGTTAATCACTGCACAGCACAGCCCTGGGCTTGAAATACCCACTCTGTGCACAGCCCCTGGTGCAGCACTCCACTCCTCAGCCCTCTCCTCCCCAGCCCTGCTATCTGCTCAAGCAGATTGCTCACAGATTGCCTGTCCTGTTGTTGGTAATCCTTCATGATTTTCAGGTTCAGCAGTGCCATCACTTGCAGAAATGTTTTTTTTGAAAACAGCAAAAGGGACAAGGGATGTGAAGGGATTTCCATTGGGTCTTCTTTATTCTGCCTTATTACCAACTCCAGGACTATCTCCCCTTCTTCGTTTGATCATTCCAGACCTTAAAGAGTTGACCACAAAAAGTTACAAAGATGGAAAGATCTTTGTATGGCTCATGCGAATCCAGGAAACCTACACAAACTTCTACCTTGTACATTAAAAGAAACCCCAAACAACCCAAAAAAACCCTTTTAGCCCTAAACATCACAGGATGATTTACAGGGAGAAAGGCAGAGGTGAAGTAAGAGTGCTAAACAGTTTGAAAAGCAGGAAAAAGAAACCATAAGGAATGAGTCCCTGTGAATCAGAATAATGGAGTTACTTGAGTTCCAGGGAAGGTTACTCACAGCCACCCAAGCTGTCTTTTAAGAGAAACTTTAAAGTTTTATCTCTTTGTAGAGAAGGTAGAATATTCTGGGCTCAAACGCCTGCAGACAGCTAAATTCAATGTTACAGGAAAAAAAATAAAAAGAAAAACAAAAAACAGGAATAGCTTTGACCCCTTCAAAATATTTTCTGCACTTCTCATATTACAATTGGCATCAAACACAAAATTACTAAGGCTTCTCATCACTTTTTTTTTTCTTTTCATTAAAAATGTCCTTGGCTGCATTGAGTTTAAAATATCACAGTGCTGAAACAAACCAAAAATTTCTTAGTAATAGCAGCCTGAATGACAGAGTATTAGCACCTTTATCAAACGGGAAATGAACACAAAACTGGATTGCACACAGTTTTTACAGCAGATTTGACTAAAGAATCACCATTCATTAAGCCAGTATTATAGCAGAAGTGTCTCTGCAATTTGAAATGTAATTAAAAAGTTGACAGGACATACATTTGTGGTACCCATCACTGCAACTCACTTTGACTTGTGGATTTTTTTTGTTGATGTTTGGGTTTTGTACGCTCTGGTTAAAAACTATAATGCCAGTAGTCGCTGGATGTTTTTGTATCACATTCACTAGGTTCATAATCTTCTTGTTCTGTCTTCTCACATCATCACAAGCATTTTACAGTAGTTTGATCATAGTCATAGAGTCAACCCCCTTAAACAGCACAGTTTCCAAAACAGCAATAGTCCTGATGTATTTATAACACACAGCTGTACCACAAAGATACTGCGCTGCATACGGGTATTTCCTTTCATCAAAACAGTCCTCTTAGAAATACTTCAGGAGGGCTTTAAAGTAACCTTCTCCATTTCGTTTTGAAAAGGGGGAGGGAAGAGAAAATTTCCACATTGTGGTTTCAGTCAGACAGAGGACATGACTTGTGCAATCCTAATAAATCAGAGCATTCCCGTGTGGCAGAAGCAACAGGGGAATAGTGTAAGAGCAGTGCTGCATGTTGACCTGAGCAAGAGCTTATGGAGAAATGATGTCCTCTTAAACAGACTCCTGTAGAGATGTTCTGCATTTCTTCTGACAAATTGTAAGTGCCCTGACTGTAACATTCCTAACAAAATAGGGCTGATTTAGCAATGCACAAACTGCCCATTATCCTACTGCATAAAAAGGCCATTTAAAGCAAAGCCTTAGGACACTGGCCCATGTGAAACAGTACATCTGAAAAATTACCCCCATCCTGTGCCACCAAAGCTGTTAACTACCCTAGGGAATATACCTCATTTACAACACAGACAAATACTAACTTTAATGAGTTTAAAAACTGCCATTTTTCTTGTTTGACTTTGATAACACTTGAAATCTTAAGCAAATACTTGGCTATTTTTTCACCTGGAATACCACCTAACTGATATCACCACATCATTTGTTTTCAGCTGCCCTTGTCTTTCTCTCACTCAAGTCATAACACTGTGCAAAAGTGCAATTAAAAAGTACATCCACTCAAAAACAATGCTGGAAAGATTAAACAATCTATTTTAACAAACTGTTCCTGTCTGAAAACTTTGCATGCCAGGATCACCACTTGTCATTATCTTCCCAAGAGACAGAGTACCTTTTTTAAAAGTACCTCTAATGAGATCTACAAATCTATGTACAAGACAGCTTACTTTATTGTGTTTATAATGATAAAAAATATTTTAAAAAGGTTATGGCTCTTGGGACTGATAAAAACACAATGGGGGTAAGGTCATTTGGAAATGCTAATAAAAGTTTTCATAAAATATGATGACTTTCAAGGAGTAATGTTTGAGCATGAAAAATAACTGTGAAAGTCTATTTTCTGTGATGGTAAACATTCAGGTTTTTATGGACCTAGATGACCCTCAAAATCCTTTATTTGTTCTGTTGGTGGACAGTTCTAACTGTAACATATGCAACATTATACAAGTTTCGTGGAAAGAGAAGAACACTCACCTGCTTTGGCCACTGAGCTCTTTTTAAGCTCTTAATCTGTCTGCCAGTGACTGACATCCAAAAAGCCTTATCCTAACCCACACAAGAGGAAAATCTGTACAAACTCAGCAAGACAATGCCTTTCTTTTCTCATGGCATAGTTCTCATGACAAGAAGTTGTGGGAAATACAGTAAGAGCAGGTGACATCCCTATCATCTTCCATTCCTTTAGCCTGATCTGTTGCTCCACATCAACAGCCACTACCTGAAAGGAACTGCTTTTTTCCCAGTAGAATTTCTTAGACAACAAGTCAGATTACCTTAATGAAATAAATATCAAATACTGGATTTTCATGTTCAGGCAAAGTACTTGGGAGAAAGCCAGTGCCCTCTTTATCATATTTCCCCACCTGTGACCAGCATTTAAAAACAATTGGAGAAAAATTTTATATACACAGAAAATAGGCCTTCAAATATGTAAAAACATTAATTGCAAGTTATCAACACCTATGGAACTATTCAACACAGACACACGTATTTTTGACCATAGGCAAGATTTTGCCTCAAAAACCTAACAATTTTAAATTAATTTGATAAGTCAACAAACATTTTATCACGGTAAAAACAAAAAAATAAATGAAGAAATAAAAAATGTTTAGAGCATTAGCAACCAACTATCTGTCAACATTGTACACAAAAGGTGAGGGATTCTCAAAGCTGATTCTGAAAATACTCCGTGTTCAAACACACCAATTTAAAATAAAATGGTGAATGCTACATTAGTTTGAGACTCACAAAACTGACATTTCAAAACAAACTGAACTCATGCAAATAATTATAATGTATTGGTTATGTAATTATACATTATATGTATATTTATATATAGTTTCTTGAGAGAAATAAATACTTAAATAAATTCAAAAACTTATTTTAGGGTTTGGTGAACAGCAAAAGAAGTTTGAGTTTCCAAAACTGCAGTAGCCAAGCTTGCTAATGTAAAGGTAAATTTTTTAAGCCACGCATCTCAGTGCAAATATTTTAGTAGCAAAGTAGATCCATTCAGTTAAAGACCTCAGAAAATCACATTGTATAATATACTCAAAATTTGGAATTATGACACAAAAATATTATTGACTAATGGATCAGCTTACAAGTAGTTAAATGCAGATTTAAAAAAAATATTTATCACGAGTTCTATCATATAAATACCGTGAAAAATAATGCAATCCTAATTTGAAAACAACAGGTCTAATATTAACCAGACAAACACCATTTATTTATCTATTTCCTTTTAATGACTCAGCAGAAATCAATCCAGAAAAATTAATACAGATATGTATTAAGATTCAACCACAGACTCAGAACTGAAGAAATGCAGTTTATGATGTGTATGCAGCGTTCATTTTTTGACAGAAATAAAGAATAGGACAAAAAAAGTAAGCAATATAAAATATTAACACTTTGCATTAATACTAAATCTATTACTAGTCAGCAGATAGTGATTTCATGTCTTATTCCAGTTACAAAGCCATTTCCTTGGTCTGCACACTTCTCCATAAACCCGGTTTTGATTCCCAAACTGAGGAGCTCTTCCTGTTCCTACACAGAAACCAGGTAACTACTGAAAGATACATTTCTTAGAAAAAGCCTGTAGAAATTGCACTGGGGGAGGAGGATTGCTTTTCCTGTATTATTTTATTTTTCAGAAAGCAGAAAAGGCGAGGTGAGGACCCTTAGATACTGTGTGTCAGCTTTGCCTCAAGCTACTTTGGGATTTGCTAAAGAAACTATGATGGTGAAGGACCCAAAAGAAAAGGGGAAGGGCAGTAGCAGCAAGGGATTGGGAGAGCAAAAGCAGAACAAACCGTAGACTTCTATCATGGGCAAAGCTTCATTCCTGCAAAGATCTCTGTAAACACACCTAGATGCAAGATTCAGCAGACAGAAATAGGCACAAGCAGTACAAAGATACACAGCGTTTAGTTAAACCCACTCCGGGTTCCTCCTCGTTTCCCAGCGAGGAGGAATTCCCCAAATACAAGATTTTGTTGCCCTTCCCAGGCCTTCACACTGTGCACCAGCTCAGATACCTCAATTGTTTATAAATAAAAGCAAGAGCGCTGCACTGGCAAACTTCTATTCCACCAAACCATTGGCAAACTCCAACACAAGGACAGAATCCATGTTTTACACCATAACTGATACATAAGGCCACATTCTGACAGTCAGGGCACGGACCTGAGGGTATGGTATGGGAGTGCCTGTGTCCTACTCTGCTGCCTCCTCATCAATGCACCTTTAGGGAGAAGCAGCCCTGAGCAATCCCTGCACACACGTGAAACCCACTTTTGCTGGCCTGGTTCTGTCAGCCAACATGGAGAAGAGAGAGATGTTGTGAACTAAATTTCTGCCTCCCCCACCTCTTGCAGGCCATCCACACTCACATCAGTGCTGTTTTCAAATAGTCTTTGCCTTCAGGGATTGTAAAAAAAAAAAACACCACCAAAGTAATTCAGAGCAAACATTGGAAAGGCTGCTCACACTTGTTCTTACAAGCACTGCAGTAGTTGGCTAAACCTTTATCTTTTTAAGTTCATGGATGCAAAGGCTTAGCACAGCATTTCTTAACCTTCTCAAAATGACAAGACAGTACCTAAAGCAGCAGCATAGCAACTTCACACAGCTCCACCCATGTGTTTTGGAAGTACATCTGCATTAGCTTTTGACCAGGTGCAATTTAAAGCAACGTCAGCTCAAAGCTACACCAGTTGCCAACAATCCACAGATGATGGTCGTGCAGGCCACTCCCAGACATGCATCACCTCCTCCAAAACCACAGGGTATGAATCAGAATGGCAGAACCACGCAGACACAGTGAGAGCTCGGTGCAAAACCGCTGTAACAGCCCAAAGGATGGAGACTCCACAGCCCCCAAGGGGCACGTCACACAGATGTCCAACATAGGCAAGCTGCTCAGTGCTCCTCTGACTTCTCCCCATTTCCAAATACTCATGTGTGTATTTCCTCTAGTCTTTTAATATGCTATGTGTACATGCAGTGTCACCTGGCTTCCTCAGCCTCTCACAAAACCCACCAGAATGTAAATAAGAGAGTCACAGATCCTCAGGATAGGTGCTTGTGCAGGTAGAACAGCCATGGCAGGCACTGCAAGCATAGCTTTTGTTCTGGAACCCATGTCAGAGGTTTGAAACTGCCCCCAGAGCACAGCAGTGTTGTTTTGCATATTTTGTTTTTCAAATAGAAACATGTATGATTTTGGTATTTGAGACGACTTTTATGCTCTGTAACAAAACACCAAGAGATGGAAAGGAACTGGAGATCACTGTCTGTTAGCCTGAAGATTTATGAAATACAAAAATAAAAAGTTCATGAAATAAAGTTTTTCTTGTAAGCTTTGAATAATTAACAAATTACCAGGATTTACTAGTTGAAATAGATCCCTGTAAGTGTCTGCTATCTTGTTTCATCCAATACTCAGTAGTAAAAGCTGACTAAAAATGTTACATACTAGTTTTTTTGGGATGAGAGAACAGCTGTTTGATGTTCTGGTTTATAAAAGAGGCCAAGAGAGAGTGTATTTGTTGTGGAATTAATTGGTCCAAATTAAGCACATACTGTTTTTCCAACTTATGGTAGGAATCTATGTGATTTAATAAATATGATAAATAGCTTGTGAGAATAACAAAGGATGATTCTGGGCCACCCCTGTAGTGCACAAACTGTCAGCGGAGTTTGGGTAACTGTAATTTAGACAAGAAAGAAAGGGGAGAATTCGCCAGAGACAAAATTTGAAATGTTATCTAAGCTGAAAAGAGAATCAGCTCACAACCATTCTGTGAAATCCTTTCCTCTAAAACAGCAACCTGAACCAAAAGCAGCATCTTTACCTCTTGAATTAAAAAAAAAAAAAAACAATCAGCTGTCCAATAACAACACATTTTAATTTGTAATATTTAAATTGGTAATGAGGAAGGTGTTTTGTCTGAATTTCCATTTCTTTCAGGGCCTAATTATGAAAGACAGAAAAAAAAATGTGCTATGCACTCTCTTTCACATCTCATTACATTTATTCAGCTTTATTACTAATTCTTTGTTAATATAATTTTCACCCTGGGAACTACATTTTTTGTCTAGTTACCCTGATACATGAAACCCTTAAAGCAGGAAGTCCTTGATCACCACATCATATTTTTCATGGTATTTTAAAATGACACTCACCATATTGTTAGAAGTAGGTTCTATCAGCAGGCTGCTCTCTGGAGGTGTTTTTTCTCTCTCTCTCTCAGGTGCCTTAAAGAAGTTTTATCTACCATGGTGGCCTAGAGAGACGGGGAACAGAAAGAATCAAAATGCTCACATAGGTGTCCAATCCACCCCACCCCACCTCAGGTTCTGCTGGGGTGCACTGTGCATTAGGAGCATGGCATGGTAAAATTAAACCATGTGGCAGCAAACTTCAACCTCCAGTCTCTTAATCCTGCCACTTGTTAGAGGTGAAAACTGAAGCAGCATTTACAGCGCCTCATCTACAGTGAGTTTATACAAGTTCAGTAAGCAGGTCCCTTAAGGAGTTGAAGAGGAAAACTGCAGCAAATGTGCATGCACTCACAATGAAATCCCAGCCCAGAGGACAGGCACTGTAATCCCACCAATGATGTTCCAAACCCATGATGGCTACCAGCCGACAATACCCACAGACCTCAATCCATTTTTATTGTATTCAGGCTGCAGTGTTATATTTCCTGCCTCCCCTTAGCACCACACATACAGTGTACTTGAAAACAAAAATCTATAATATTGATCCCACAATGTCACCACAATTATTCTTTTGAAACAGCCATTGAAAACAAATTACATCTGCACTGCCTTTTCATCCGATTGCTCTGGGTGAGCAATGCTCACTGTAGCCGCCAGCATTTTCAGTGTTAGCACTGTGTCACTAAAGACAGCACAGGAAAAGAAAAAAAAAATCAGGGAAAAAAAAGAAAGCATCAGTAACATACTTAAAGGGGGGCCAGAGGAGGGGGAAGCCATCAAATTAACCAGACCACAAAATACACCTCTAACCTGATGCAAGGTTTAAGTCTCTTAGCTTTCTGTATGCAAATCAGGATGACACTGGAACTGTACAGTAGCCAGTTTTCCCCCCAGTAGCTCACAAGGTTGGCTTTTTCCTGCCCAGTAAGCCAAATATAGTTGTTACACTAATTAAATTGACAAAGATTCAAAGAGGGTCTCTTCTTCAGGTAGTCTATTTAATACCTTGTGATGACAAAAAGTATTATTTGAAGCAACATGATTTTAACCTCATGTAACATAATTCTATTGACAAACTGTAAGACTATCTTGACAAGGGAGAAGTGATTAACACAGAAGTGATGACTGCGGAACAAACCGACCCATTCAGATTAAAACACTGACACGACCAAGCCTGAAGGAGTCTGTCCAGGAGGAAGCAGAGGCCTTTTCACACAAATGGCAGGAATATCCAGGCAAGGAAGAGAGAAGGGGGAGGGAGAAAAGCCCACTTTCTTTAATTCCAGTTTTCCAATACTTATTAATTTTTATCCCAGTAATGGTGCTGCTCACAAACATGAATCATCATATCAGTGTAACTGTAGCGACCGCCACGGCACACAGAAACCAGAATAATTTTGCAGAGCAAACCCTGTCAGCAAATGCAAACTTTCATGTGCTCATTAACGGTCTGGTTTGGCAAAATATAGACCTCATCAACAATTTATCTTTTTTTTTTGCCACCGTGGTGGTTGGCCAAGGGAAAGTGCTTTTGTTAAGCTGTGACCACACAAGTCGCAGTGGTGGGTTCCTGCAGCGGGGAAACGATAACTTTGGAGTATTAAGAAAACCAATAGCCTTGTTGACATGAACATGGGAGTCTAACCCCTGAAGCCTCCTGATATGAAGCATTGATTTTTCTGTCTGGGTACAGTTCTAAAGCCATTCATTCTCTATGGTCAGGACTCACAGGGCCAGAGGGAGAAAAAAAAAAAAAAATCTGCTCTTTCCACTTTTACCTCCAGGCAAAGTTGAGGAATAAATTCTACATTTTGAGGGATGATTTGTTCAAGCCATGTTTAGTAGAAGCTTATTGCATAAAAAAACATTTTGTTTCCTTGACCCTTGCAACCTGTGACCACTTATTCTTTTGTGCACCTTCTTCACAAGATAACAGCAGGGGAAAGTGCCTAGAGAAAGCAACCCTGGTTTCTTGTTATTCTCCAAATAATATCACCAAGCTTACTTATTATTCCTCAAATAATACTGTCATGTTCACTTGTCATTCCTCAAATACCACTGCCAGCTGACTTGTTATTTCTCAAATGCTTCCATGCCTACTCGTTATTCCGCCTCGTGTAATTACTACATCCCTTACTTGTTATTCCTTCTCATATACTACCACCGGGCTGTGCTGGGTTAGTGCTTATGAACTACTGATATGCCTCTTTGCTATTTCCTTTTTACCACTCCTTCCACATGTTGTACCTCCTCGAGAAAGGAAATAATATTATCATTCTGTATATTTTTGCAATCCGTACGCTGACTTCCCCATTTCCTCTGCACCCCTGTTGTGTGCATTTAGTAGCTATTGTAAATATACACTGAAAAACACTGAACCCTCTTGTGGAAGAAACAACAGTTCCACAGCTTGGAGTGAGAGAGCCATATGTTCCATTGTCTTTAAAAATAATACTAATTAAAAAAAAATAAATAAAAGAAAAAAGGAGGGGGGGAAAGAAAATTAAAGTGTTGATAGAGAAAATAACCCCAAGTTTTCCCCTCCCCACCAGGACGTGGTACTCAACCACACAATGGGATGTTTCCTGCTCTGGTGACAGAATGCTGAGCCAGTTTTTGCTGTTTGTCTCTTGTTTTCAAAGAAACAAAGCGACAGCATGAGACAGGAGATGCCAGTGTTACAGAAGGTTAAGGTTTGGACACTGAACTTGCTCTCCCTTTCAGCTGGCAACTATTTAATTGATTTTATTGCAATGTAAATAAATATTCAAATGCAATAACATAGAATCGTCTCTGAAGGAGGCATAAAATATCAATGTCTACACCTTTACATAGGGGCACTCATAGTCCAAAAACATGAAAATAAACACCTCTCAGTATCTATCTTTATAAATCTCTGATAGAATACACACTCTCTACATGAGCATAATTTTAACAAATATATATCTATATACACACACAGACTAATCCTAGGCAATATCCTGTGTTACTGTTGCAGAAGTATGCTTATATTATGTTACAGTATGAATATGTTTGTATATTTATTATTAAAATACTTACTGTTCCGCCTTTTGAAGTAGACGGACAAATGATTTAGGAGAAGAAATAGACTAGAAACAAAATTAATGCAAATAATGTGTTGATTTTTTTTTTTTAGCTTGATTAGCCAAGCCAATGGAAAATTCTAGAAAACGTATACAATTATTTTAACTGTCATAGACTGGCAATTGTAATTGACATGATTTGTACGAGATGCAGTGTAATAACTGAATATATTAAAAAAAAATCTCATGGCTTGATTACCAGGAGAACATTACTAGTGCCACAATATTATTAACAACACAATTATCATGGCATCCCTAGGACACGCTCTTAGCACTTCAATGCATTAGCGAACCTTTGCTAACGAAGAAAAAATTAAAGTACAGCAAATTTCAAAGCACCAGTTGTACCCAACATCATTAAAAATTTATAAAACTTCCCCTGAACATGACAAGTGTTTGGTTTAAATGAAGATCAGCCATAAGAAGGAGCAGAAATCTTGTTATTCTTTGTCTCTTTCTCTCCCTCTTTTTTCTCTTTCTCTCAGACCTCCCCCAACCACCACCACCTCAATCCAGCTGAAATATGTAACCATTACAGAGTGACAGTTTGACACACAATGACCTGTCAGAACATTCATCTCTCAATGTTTTATTTTAGTGAGGAGCCAAACTGCAGAAAAAATAAGCAAGTTGTTTCAAGCCTTGGAATGAGATCAAACATTTCTGGCATCCCCACTTACCAGACCTTTGATTTACAATGGATCTGTCAGAGGCTGATTAGACAGTGTGTGTTTAAAAACCTATAGATGTTCCACAATTGCACAAGCTCTCCCCTTCCCTTCACAGAGCGCATTTCTGCTCTTTGTTTGAATGGAGGGAATAAGCCAGGTTACACTGCAGAACCTTACACCTTGCAAGGGGAAAACACCACATGCAAAACTGCAGGCAGCTGCAATTAAACCTTTTAGGAAGGAGCGTTCCCATTCTCTACTAAAAGAAAGCCGTAGCTCTCTGTACTCTGTAATATTCCTTGTGCCAATTTCTATTACCTTTTCCTTCCAGGCCTAAAGTTATAATAGTCTGCAGAGAAAATATACCCAGGAACTGCTGCAATCTCCACATATTTTCAGTAATGTTCAAAGGCAACACGCAGCTAAAAATTAGTCAGACAACAAAGTGCAGGTGGCTAAAATATTCCCAGACTGTAACATTTTTTGCTCATAATTGCAACTAGGGGGAAAAAGAAAGGCTAGAAATATATTGTTTCTATTTGTACCTAGAACAGTTGCAGAAAGAGCAGCAGGATTTGTGCCTGGCATTAGAATGTGTAATTCCTTAATACTATATTGTGGCATATGGTTCATTGTAGCAAATTATGAATACATGTGTTTGGAGAGCTTTGGTAGTAAATTTGGGCTTTGTACATCTAAAACAATACCCAAATCTGACAAACGTAATTTATATAATATTAAGTTAATACAGTATTATGAAATTAGCTCACTGTAGTAAAGCTGTAATTTTTAAATGAAAGACAATACGATGAAATGAAAGCAAAATAAACATTAGCATTTTGTGAAAGGTAGAACAAATCTTCCAAAAGTCTGCTTAGTAATTTATTATAATGCTGTGTTTATGACTTCCAGTATATTTAAGACATGGCATCCTTTAACAGTAGAGTACAACTACATTGTTGTTCAGAATGATCCCAATCTTTCAACCTCTCTCAGTCAATGCTCTCAATTAATTTAAGAGAGCCTTTTGAATGAATACTGCTTGTGATCAAGCAAGGAGCAAGTTGGAACTCTGGGATCTCGTCCTCACAATGTTGCTTAGGGGTTCAGCACTGTGGAAAATTCTGATCAATTTGATAAGGCTATAGGAACATAGGCTATTACTCTGTGTGTTAGGATGTTTAAGATATAAAATTATATTTTACATATCCATAAGAGGGAAAGTGAGAAAAGCATTAGAGTAATGTGAGCCCCTTATCTTCTAGAAAATTGCATGTGTTAAAACATGCCATTTTGTTCTTTTGAGGGGAAAAAGGAGAGCAAATTAGACAGAGTAGGAGTCAAAAAGGGGAGAAAAAGAGGAAGCAAATGAATAAATAAATAAATAAATAAGGTGTTGAGGTCATCCCACAAGAACCTGAAGCAATGTACAGTCTCTGTTATCAACTTTTTGAGGAAAAAAGGGAGCATAAGGAAAAATGTGTATTAGTACTTTAAGGTTGCACAGAAATTGTATTATACTTGCTTTTTAAAAAGATATAACCACTGAGGGATGCCATGTAAGCATTCCTAATACACGTCTGGTAGGGCAGAATAACAGAAATCAAAAGTCCTTTGTCTCAGTGAAGGTCTCATTTTTAATTTTTTTTTTTTCTTTTTTTTTTTGTGGTGTGTACTTTTGTTTTTCTTTTCAAACAGAGAATATAATTTCCTGGATTTCTGAGGTTTCACACGTCCTAAAAAGCAAAACAGCCTATCAAAATGGGGATTTCCAGTAGGACGGGCCATACATCATGTGCCCTAGGTATCATGAGACTGGGGCTCCATCAAGTTATAGTAACTAAAACCTAGAGGTTATGGCCCAGAAGAAAACAACTGTAGAATATAGTGGCTTCACATACTCGTGAAGTTCATGTCTCAGCCAACAATGATACGTCACAGATGAAAATGTATGACCTTTCTTTTGTGTAAGTGAAAGCCATGTTATACGCTACTGAATATTGCTACCATCCTAGAGATCTGCTATTGGTATTTATCATTCTGCCACCTTATTTCATACTCTCTGAAACACAGAGAAAACACTTTTTTCTGAGCAATCAGGGAAAGGTTAGAATTGCATTAACGGGTTAAATGTATGAATGAATCATGAAATATGAATTAGCACAAAATGCTAAAATATAATCCTACGCAAAATGCCTCTATGAAATGCAGATAACGTGTGTCTGTACCCCAGGTACAAATGCCTTGATCTCATAAATGTCTCAAATCCACGTACTATATGATTCCAAATTTTTCAGTGGAAATTCAGTGCTGCATAGGGCGTGTACAATTGCCAAATGTGATATCCATTTGCAATTTGCATATCGTGAACTGTACAACTCCAGCACAAAAGCTGGCACACCTCAATGCTGCAAAAACCCACATATCTGAACTCTTAATTTTAGATGCAAACAAACACGGCACTGCCACTATCATTAGGAAAGTGAAACATGCCAAATAATTAAACTCCGAAAGGGCAAATTTCAGAGATGATTTCCCTGCTGAGAGAGAGGTCCAGAACCAGACCATGGTTGCTGTGTGTGAAAGAGGCAGTGTCTGCATGTGTTTGAGCCTGGAACTGACACCATGGCAGTTTCTGGTAAAAGAGGCAAAGTGAAAAGTGTTTAACTCTTGGGGTCCACTTTTCTAATCCTTAAGGTGAAAATCAGGGAACAAAGAAAGACCAGAATTTAACTTTTGCACAGTGATGTCTTAGCACAAATTCAGACTAAGGATTAACCTGTTCATCTCTTTCTGTCTGTGCCCAGAACAAGTGCTCTGTCAACTTGGATTTTGTCAGATTACCTGGAGTAGGTTTGATTTCCTGAAGCAAGGCTGAGATCTAGTACCAGGAAACAAGGTCTTTGTCAGGAGAGCGTGGATGCTTCTTATGATTCAATGAGAACACCACTAAGTTTGAAGATAGTGACAGGTGACTTAGGGTTACAAGGAAGCATCACAAACACCTTCACAGCAATTTTGCGGGATCACACCCTACCTATGCCTCTCCAAACAGTAACTTCTGAATCTACTGGTCCATTTCTACAAAGTTGACAGCAGGGTGAAAAGTTCAAAGATAATCAAGTTCCTACACATTTTTTGAGCATGGCATAACCAGAGAGAGAAGAGAAATCCTTTGACTGACCTTGGGAGCACTTTCAGAATGACCTCATACCTTATCAGATATCAAAGGATCTGTAACAGTGTGACTAGAAACACTCCAAATATAGACAAAGATAGAGGACATACAGCTTCTGGACATCAACATCAAGTAATCATAAGATATAAATCCACAGCAAACCAGACTTCAGCTGTTTCAGTGGAACTAGGCGTTTTGACATGTGTAAAAGCTACTTAAGAGCAACATACCTCAAAGCATAGAGGAAAGGAGATGAGAACAGTCAATATCCCTGATTCAGTTACTGCAGGGTATCTGACCATCCACAGTTTGTATACTTAATAAAGGTTGTGAAACTTAATAAAGTTCCCAGCATTACTCAGCTCCACTGGCATGCATCTCTATTATGTTCCTCAACCAACCATGTTAGGCATTCCAGATGGATTTTCCTTGTATTCAGACTGTCTGCACTCACAATACAAAAGCATGGCTTCTGTGTTAACTTGAAGTACCCTCTCCCACACACATAAACCTATGCATATTTATACCATGTAAAATCTAACTCTGCTACTTTAGTCAGTGACAGACTGTAGAAAAATTAGCATTGTCAATTACTAATTATAGCATGCCCACAGTTATGAAAGTGCAGCAAAGTAACAGCTTCGATAATTTCAAAGAATTACACCTTTATTCTGTCGCATTTGAATGTTTTTACTTTTATCTATTATTATAAATGCAGAAAAGAACAACAGATAACATTTTCTAAGCCAAATTCAAGGACCTACTCTTTGGATCCCTGATTGCTCACACATCCTCCTCATTCTGTCTTTTTAAAATCAGTTAAATATAAACAAATTAACTTCCTATGCATGTTGCTTCTGAGCGAATTACTTTTCATTTTTAGAGTGGTTTTCCATCACTACAAACCTTTTCCTTTCCCTTATGCACCAGCAAACATACTGATACAATTTAAAGGTCATGTTCTTTTCAAACTGACAGGGCCCTCCAAAATTTTGACGAGAGTCCCTCCAAGAATCACACCATACAAACGGAAAGGAATTAAGTAAAGCATCACTTGATGTAGGCTCAATCATGTGAACTGATTAGAAAATGTAACCATGGAGAGAGGTGATTCAAAGTGTGACGGACAACCTTTCAAAGAAAGGAGATGTCATGTTGATAATAATAAGCAAGTACCTGACATTGAAGGAGGGGGTGAACACAGAGGGTCAATAAAGATATAATTGCCTTCAGCTACTAAAAAAAAAAAAAAAAAACCAAAACAAACCAACAACAAACCACAACAAAGCACCAACCAAAAAAATCCGAATATTTTTTCTAACTTTTCTTTCTTCAAACCCCAAGATAAATATTTAAAATGATCAGAGCATTTTATCCTTCTAGTTCAAGCTAAGTTTTAGCCAAAAAATACTGAAAAATGTATTAATAAGGTTGCAGTTGTTTAGCTCATTCTTTCACCCAGTAAAAAGGATACCTTAAAGTTCAAAGCCAAATATATGGAGTTTGTTTTAAACGTTATATTGATACATATTGATCTGCATTACAAGTTAGATCATATTTAAGAAAAAAGGACTGGGATTGTAACACCCACATCATTCAAAGAAACGACAAAACCAAAAGAAGTAAATGTGCCCATTTGAAATACACCATTTATCAAGAAGATGATTAGTTCTCCTTTATACATTTTAACCAGAGCAAGTCTAAATATTTTCAGGAAACACAGTGTGAGTTGGATTAGGAAAAAAGATTTCTCTGCAAACTAAAAGCAACAATTAACATGTGTTATCAACAACAGATGAATCTGCAGCCCAAAAGAATACCCCACCCTCCACTCCACATAATGATATGGAGCTCAGCTAAACTGAAAAAATGGGCAAAAAGTGATTGGAAAGTATCATATTCCTGTCCTGTTTTTCGACAGTAAACAATATTTAACCTATTTTTTTAATTATTTCTTTCTTTCATAGTTCTGTAACTGCTGCTTTTTCTTTTTCCATCAGTTGCTACGATTTATGGCCCTCAAAACAGTTCCAGCATGCAATGAACTATTATGGTAACAATTTGAAAACATTACATCCAAGATCATTTTAATGATAAGACCTGTCTTCTCTTGTCGATATTAAAATGTATATAATGTATATGAATAAATGGAATCTTAACTGATTTAGATACTATATTCTTATTGATGTCAAAGAGGTCAGTGAACACATCTAGTGTTTTAGCCAACCATGGATTGAAGATTACAGTCACATAAAAAGTAGATGTGGAGCCTTTCTCCTGTAGCACAAATCCAGCCCAAATTTGCACCAGGTAGGGTATCTTAAATAGTTCAGGTAAAAATAAATCACAGGTACAGCTGAAGTTCTTACTGGACAAATGCCCATTTCATCAAGAAAGTAATAAACCATGGCATCCATGACAAACTCTGACGCTATTTGCTTGACACAGTGCCTGTTCAAGGCTTGTCCATGTGTTGCAGATTGAAAGCTCCAGGACACAACCAAGGTGACACCCCAGTCATACAATCTACTGCCTGTCTTGGAGAGAAACAAGGTTTTACTGCAATCTAGGTCTTTTGCAATTGCTCCCTGGACTGCTGGCTAATGAGGTCAGACAGTACTGTCCATTCTAGACATATTCTTTTTAGGGTATCATCTCTCCAAGAGACATTCCATGAGGACGTACCCTTAAATATGCCATCAAAGCAAATTATAATGATAGAATTTATTAACATTTTTTATGAGGCAAAAAGCATACTTCTGAGGAAACATGAAATAAAAATGAGATTAAATAGCAAATTAATTTCTGAAACTATGTAGTAGATGTTGTCTATGTTATTAGAAAGCTTTTGTTACACACAAGGACAAAAACTGAGCTTAAGACAGACACCCCTCACTAAAGATCTTAACCAGACCTCCTTTTTTCAGCAACAGTCTTCCCACACACAGAAAGTGAGTGACTGTCTCTGCAGTCACATCTGTATGAGGCTTTCTTCTTTTACTTTCATACCTTTTAACATAGACTTTCTACAAAGGAAAGCTGAGATCGTTTAAAGCAATAAATGAATACCACAATACACTGATGTAAATTGACATTTTTCTTGAGGACTCAACAATGTTCCTCCCATCAAGTCCTTCAACTGCATGATAGGTGGAGCTCCAAAGACTCTGAAAACACACTCTGAAAACAAGTGCCCAGTTGGTTATTGGCCAACTCCATGCTTGAATGAAACCATTATAGCCACAGCCTGGAGCAGTCACCTCTTCACTAGGGGAAGTTAGAGGTGAAGCTAGAAAGGAAAAAGATAAAAAGGAGCAAGACAGAGGAGAAATGGTATGGGATTTATAATAGAAACAAATGAAAAATCAGAAAGAAACAATATACATTAATATTGCTTGTAGTGTCAGAGAGGTGTAGCAGGCAAAAGAGTTAATAACTAATTGCTTGACCTCTCTTCAGGCACATCGTTGCAACAGTCATAGGCTGTGCCTATACTAACATTTCAGTCCAGAACAGTGGTACAAGCTTTAATTGTATTTATTCCCCCTTATTGTAGTTGACTTGGTTAATAAAACTGTTTTGATGACCTGATTTCAGATTCCTGAATCTCTGCCACAGATGTGTACCAGACGTGCTCCATCATTCAATAGAAGTAAAAGGTGTAAACCAATGACTTTTTTCGTGCATGTTTTTTTCAGTCATGATGGGGATATTTGGTTCCAGTGATCATACTAATCACAGTTTAAAGTAAAAGAATCCCACAGTGTACTTACTATAGATATGAAGCTTCAGCACAAATCAGTTTAACTGATCCATTCCTAAGGAGCCTAATTCCTTGCCAATGGAGAGAGTGTCTTAAAAAAATTTAGGTGAAATGGAGATTTCAACCCCTGTCAGAGAAAGGTGACATACTTTTGGACATTCTTGCTTCAGCACATGCTCTGTGACAAAGCCATTTGAAACATGAGACCCTATTTTCAAATTACCTGTTTAATCTTCTTCCTCACAGAAGATTAAATTCTGATGCAAATGGAAGGGGATGGAGCCATCCCATCACTGCCTGATGTTCCCTGCTAAGAGAGAATGGGAAGGGCATAACACAGAAAAGAGACCAAGCATTTTAGGGAGAAGACATAAAAGCAAAACCCAGGGGTTACAAAATCCACATGAACTAAACCCATGACTCAAATTAGTATAATTGAAAACCATTAAGCTCAGCTCTGTTCAAGTAAAAATTAACTTTATAGAGACTATCATTATAAACTATTGCTTCATCAGGAAAATACATCACAGTTATATTTTATAATTTTTATCCTCTCTTCCATGTAGCTGCTAGAAGGCAGTTACACTGAGAACTGGATCTTTCCAAAGTTGTTAACAAGACACATTCCTTTTGGTTCATGGTTAGTATTATGAGAGTTTCTGTCTTATGTCACTATTTCTGACATATGCTGGAGAGAGAACATCTTGGCTTAAAAAATATTGGACCATCATTTTATGAGAAGAGACTTCTATACCACAGAAGCAGATAGATTTACTACTGACAACACAGAGGTAATGATAACCTATCCTTACATAGCCCAGAGTCTTACATATTGTAAACTCAATTAGCAATTCTTTTATCTTCACCCAACACAGATATATTGAAAATTGCAGATTGAGGGCTTTTCTCATATAGCTCTGACCACAAGGATAAATACTGCCTTGCTTTAGCAGTGTAATTTTTAGCCCTCTCATTTTTCATCCAGTTCAAGTTGTTTGATTCTAAGAGTCCATATTCCAGACAGTCAGAGCACTCATTTATGAACACAACGCAGGCAAACGTGCATTTCTTGGAGATGAAAGGCACGAGAGTTGCCCATAATTTTGCACACAAATAAACTCTACCTTTGGTTTATGCTACATCATGCCCTTCCATGTGAATAGTTTTGATAAAGACCTGTTACTCCCTTTTCTTTCACTATACACAGTGCGGATACATTAGATAAACACTTTTATATGTACCCGTCAAGGAGAAATATCCCACACAACGAAGCAGACCTTGTGAAATAACATTTCACTTATCTGTTATGTCTTTCTGAACCTTCCCTAAGAACTATAAGTCTCTAATTCCAGCATACAGCTGCATGTAGTCTTGCTCCAAGAAATTTCTGTTCTCAAAGACCAGAAAACAAACACGGACAAACAGGTGAGGGAGGTTTCAACAGAGATACGTACATTACTTTACTTCTTTTGCTTTCTTTTTCATTATACCTACAAGAGTTATTTTAATAACAGGCAATTTACAAGCACACACAGAATTTGAAGAGGTCTTCAAAACACTTTGGAGAAATAGATCATATACTCTAAGTCAAAAGTATACATCATCTTTATCTATTAGGGTGCTTTACATTTTTACTGGGTCTCAGTGATTTATTAGTATAAAATAAAACACAGAGCCATACTCTAGTTGCAAAAACAGAACCAATATGAGAATAGAGAGAGCAGTAAAGTTTGAAACTGCAGTGAATGCAGGAGTTTTTAGGTAACACAATACAACAATGAACTTATTTTTTTAAACTTACCCCTATGCTTGCAATAAATATGGAAATCAAGTAAATTAAAAAACCTGTTGGATTTACTTACTTCTGTTCACACTTGTCAATCATTTTTCAACAGCAAATATTTCAACACAGTGGTATAACCTCTGCTAACAGAAAAGAGCAGCCTGTTTTGGTGAAATAAAGTTGACATTTAATTTACTCGTGTAAATTTAAGTTGTTCGTTCATTGCTCTTGTGTGTTGACAGAAAAGAGTCCTTTAATGTTCTTGAGCAAAACAATAAATACAGTATAGTTAAATTCTAGATGTGAAAACATTATGCTTTGTCTTGACAGCATCACAGTTAGGCATAAAGTTATAATGTTTAAATAGTCTCTTCTGAGACTCTCTGTGTCATGAAACATGTAGTCTTTCAAAGTATATATGTATCTGTCATTTGATTTTTCCTGAAATCAGAAATAGATGGGTGCACATCCTGATTCTTCACATACACATCTTAATTTCTCTCTCTTTCAGGCCCAACTCCATGTTATAAATAGATACAGGTGTGTCTGATAAAGTAGAAAGTTATTACTTCAGCCTGGTAGAAACTGGTGCTAATCACAGAAGTTGTGTGAAGCAAAGTTTCCAGTATGACCATCCAGGAGACACTCTGACAGTCACAATCCCAACCCCCCCAGAATGTCACCACTGGGACCAGAGCCCTTCTCAGTGGTGGTTCCAGTGACCCAAAGGGTCCCACTTGGCTCCCCACACACTCCACACTCACAGTCAGGCCATGTTTCCTCACCAGCTTTGCCCCAGGTTTCCCATGGCAGAGCCTCAGATGTCCCACTCCCTAAAGCCATTTATTTATTCATGGTGCAATAACACAGACACAGCCTGAGCTGGTGCCTCTGAGCAGGGACCCTGAACAAAGGAACCCTGGGCTTTCATCCTCTCACAGTCAAAAGCTCAATAGTCTGGGACCTTCCCGCTGAGCCCTCAGTGCCAGCCAGGTCTCTGAGTGTCCCTCATCCCTCACCTGGCTGTGCCACACATCCCCAGGCCCTTTGTCCTGCAAAGGTTCAGCAGGTCGTGGGCTCTTGCCTGGGGCTCCCACCCAGAGCTCAGCCTCCTGCTCCCACCTGCACCGAGTGGATTCCTCAATAGCTGGTGGGTTGTTTTTGGTTTTGTTTTTTTAAATAAAAGCATCAGCCCAGCAAACTGATTTCAAGACCTCTAAATTCGCTGTTAATAGTGCAATTACCTCTTTTGGCCTTACTGCCACTGATGATATTCCCCCTAGTGATCAAGGAGTTTTTTCTGTGATAATGAAGAAACTCAAACTCATGCATCCATCGCACTTTGTGTACGTGAGGTAGATCAAGTTCAGTTCCAAAGCCTCATATGTATACACATCTATTTTTTTGGGTGCATAAAAGAGGCAAAGTATCCATTGTTCCTTGTTTAGCCCAAGAGATTAAGATCTTCCCATTTCCTAGTCGATGCAGTTAATCTCTCCCATTCCCTACATTCTTGAACATTAATTGTCTAACGTCTCTACTCTTGGCAGAACTTGCCTGATGAGAATACATTCAGCAACATGGAAGCTACAAAGAAACCCTCAGATGGCCTAGAAAATAAAAAGATATAATATTAAATTTAGACCTTTCATCAGATGTTCTCAAATTCATACTAAGGTCTCTTTTCATCTTGGTACTTCCTTCTTATTTTAATTGTTAATTGACTATCAAAAATGGAATACAACCCAGAATGTCTGGGTTTTAAACCAAAGAAAATGAACCACACAAGTTCCATACAGACAGAACACTATATTGAATTGATCTGCAATGAAACAGCCACTCTACTGCACAAATACACATTAATTTTACAGAGCATTATTAGGACGGACACCTCAGCACATTTATGATGGCCCTATTACTTTGGCCTCTTGTGTTCTAAAAGTCATTGTTCTTATACCATCTGTTATTAAAACCAAAAGGAGCAAGGGGTACTCTCAATCATCACTGTACACCAAGGTGCTCAAACCACCTCCAGCATTCAAAGATGAAACAACCAACGCAACAGGTCATAGAAAAAAAGCAGTTGCTGTAGAGAACACAGAATTTCTTAGTTTAGGTATTGTAAACTACCTTTTTCCTCTACAACCAGTAGTCCACAAAGGTGCCAGTGCAAAAGGAAAGTGCTCTTAAACAACAAACAGTGCCTCTCTACTTTAAACTCTGTTGTTGGAAGAGAGCTCTAAGCTCAGCGAGGGCGGAACTGCACTTGGAGAAAGTCCCAGGAAGCAAGCACTAGAGGAGGAGTGTGTGATATGTCAGACCAAGCAGCCTAACCTTTCACAGGGACAGGAAAAAAAAAAGGGGGGGGGGGTATTTCTTTATGGCTTAGATGTTTTTGTTATTATGAGAGTCCTGGGTTGCAGAATTCACAGCAGTCATCAGGCAGGAACAGCAGTTTCTACACACTTCCACAGATTAGCAGGTGGATCATGCAGGTAAAAGGGAAACTTGGCTGGTGCTGTCTGACAACACAGACTGTTGAACCAGTCTTTCAGAGCTCTGAGCAGGAACAAAAAAGTTGAGCAGGACTAGGTATTCTGTCAGCATTCCTTGCCCTTGAGTTCTTCCTACCAAAGCTCATATCCCACACCCAGCACCAGCTAATGAAAGCCATCAGATGGCCTGAAGCAAAACACTGCCTTCGGAAAACAGGTTTTTGTCTGAAGTCTGAACCAAACTCTTAATGATCCACATAGTCTGCACGAATAAGAGGAAGAGCTGGAAAACACATGAACTTTTTATGTGTAGAAGTCAATGGGTTGGTTAGCTAAAAGAGAAGAGAGCCAACTAAGTTATTCTCAGAACTGCTACAATTCACTTCCAACATCCAGAGGACACTACAAGACAATTTCCTCCCTCTGTTTAACCAAGACTCCCCTAAAAGATAATATTATTGCTAGTTCGAGATTCCTTAAACTTATTTTGTTGCCACTGAAATGTTACATAGTAAGAGTTACTGCAAAAAAAAAATTTTTTTGTTGTTTTAAATTAGTGCCAGAGGAACATGGAGTCTGAACAGCAATTACTTAATAGTTTAATATAAATCAAAAGAAATAGTAAACAAAGTATTTTTGAACAATAGAAAAAAATCCTCTCTATTTCATCATAAACATTCAACTTATTAGTGAGAGGCAGGATGTCTCTTCCCTGAAAGGAAAACTTTCCCACTGTGTTAAAGAAATAGAAGTACATCAAGGAGTTTTTACCAATTCCTGCTAGTTTCCAAAACTCAAAAAAAAACCCCAAACCAAAGGAAATCCTTCCTGCTCAGCATCTAAAGCTCAGACCGAGAGGAAAGAACTAAGAAGAAACTGGAAGGGTAGAAAAATGGCAGTTGTGTATCTCTACTCACTTTACATATTTTTCTACTAATTAATGCCATGTGAAAAGGCAAAGTTTAAAATATAGTTCAAAAGACAAACTCTGCTCAATAACATTTCCACCACAGAACACAAAGATTCAAAATAAAATATATTTCTCATTTTGCAAAACCCAACATAAATCATAAATGTTAACCCTTAATACTGTGAACCGTCAGAGTTAGAAGAGCAGAGAAGTAGTTACGCAATTCAGACATACTTTTTGGGAAATATCTTTTCCTTCTTTTGGCTGCTAAATCTTAATCTGAAAATGCAGCAATTTCAATTAAAGTAGAATATAAAGTGTATAAAACATGGCTAATGCCTGAATCTGAAATGCAGTGTGTGCCTTGAGGCACTGTATCATAATTCAGTCTTGCTTTCATTCTGTCTAAATGTGTACTTACCAAAAATAAAGGCAGGCTCTGCTTTGTTACACATGTGGAATCCTCATCTCTCCTCTCTCTCTTTTCTATTTCAAAGTTGGCATATTGCAAAACTTTTTTGCAAAGTTTATGCAGACTTTAATTTCATTTCAGTGACCTTATAACTACAACAGCTCTGAGCTCCTTGAGACATTGATCATGTCTACATCCGTGTTTGTACAATACCCACTGTAACAGGGCATTGTCTAAGTCTGGGGACTCTGGGTAATATTGTAACATAAATATTAAATAATAATACAGTTCTGTCAAGTCAGTGATCTGTGAACTACAGCAGATTCATGTGATCATATATTATGGTTCAAAGGCAACCCTTAGCAGCCATCATATGAAATCTCTGTGGTCAAAGTACTTAAACAATGATCTACACAAAAGTCATAAAATTAATAGGAATTACATATATTTAAAACTAGTACCTCCACCAAAATTTATATTTGTGTTGTAGTTAAGAAACATGAAGGGCTCGTTTTTTTCTCTTCTCTTCCAGAACTTTCTGTATCAAATGCTAAAAATGTTCCCAGGCACATTTAATAAAATACCCAGGCACATAATAACAAAATACCAACCAACCAAGGGGTATCGAAACACTGAAACAGATTTTTATAAAATTTGGAAATACACTTTGCATTAACAGAAAAGTGTAATTAGAAATTAGTTTAATGTAGTAAGAGAGTTCCACATGAAGGTTCTCAAAATAGGGCTGGAATTGATTTTCCATTCCATCCTTTCCTAGGCAATAATTTCACCCTTTTCACCCATGCCATAAGAGCTGGACGGTGCGTTGGCACTAATATTCCTTTCTGGGGAAGATGCAAGTTGAGCTGACTTATTTGGGAGATTGGGCTTGCACAGAGAGGTACGAAACAAAAAGGGAAGAAAAAAGAAAATTGCAGCGTTAAATTCAGAAAAATACTTGTTTGGGTATCTCATTAATGAATGAGGGGGGAAAGAACACTAAAAAAAAAAAAAAATAAAAAAAAAAAAAAAAAAAAAAAAAAAAGCAGAAGCACAATGCAAAATACCAAAATGTAAAACAAAAGCTTAATACATATCTGTCTTTCACTTGGCTACAGTGATGAGTCTTGCATATTTAAATGGAAACAAGATCTGCTACAAGGCAAGTGAAAACACATTCACTAAAACAGCCAAATGTGCCATTACCCCTTTATAAGACTAAGCCAATTATGGTTAAACCTGCTGTGTTTTTATTTTCATGCTACTTTAGTTAAATGTAGACAATTTAAATAGCTCTGGAACATGAGGATACAGGCTTCACAGTAAACTAAAAAAGGTATATCCCACTATTTCCTTAATATAAATTCTAGGAGTAGTATTATGCAAAGAATAATATACCCCTTACGTGCAAAAGGATTCCTATATACCGTCAAAAAAAAAAATCACTTAAAAGACTACATAGTTATCAGAGTAGTACATATAACCTACTTATATCTAGTTATTGGTAAAAAAGGTTTGACCTGTTTCCAACAGATATCTAACACAGATACTGGAGAGATCCATGAAACTAGACAGATAAAAACTCTCTTGTAACTAATGAAAAGAATAAATTAAGCTCTAATTAGCTTAAAATCTGAGTAACTCACCTGAGAGTAAAAGGAGGCTAAAGGCAAACTTAAAAATAAGACCCTGAAAACCTAGATTTTGCAATAGAAATATGCTAAAGACCATATCTTTGAAAGAGGAAAAAAAACCCTAAGTGTTTTAGATGTTTTATCTGGTGAGGAAGAGAAACAACAGCCTCTCTAAAACATGCTCTGAAGAATGCTCTGAAAAAGCAGTAGATGCTAAAAGTCTTATTTCAGAAGAAACAGCTTCTCTATTTCGTGTGTTACTTTCTATCGTCATTAGGTATCCTTTATTTTTTTCCTTATTGTTGAAAATAAAAAGTTACTTCTGCTGACATTAAAAGCTTGATTTTACAAACTATTTAATGCACTCTAAGGATACTGTTAAAAGACACTGGCATGTTGATGTGAGCTGTACAAAGGTCAGTGATTTGGAGGCTCTTTCAGACAATTTGCCAGGATTTTGGCATTTTGTAAGCACACATAGGACAGCTCTCCAGCAAGCTGACCTTGACAGTGAATTGGATAAATAAACCTTCAATTTACCCCCTCCAGCTCGATGCTAGCCCAGCTGATCCCTCTGGAGCCTTCACCTGTCCATATCGTTCAACTGCCTGCAACTTTCAACTGACGAACATCCACAGCTTTACAGGTTCTGTGACAAACACCATCTAACAGATAAGGCTTCTGAAAAGTCAAAGTCAATAGTGTTTCCATTGAAAATTTAATGCTGCTTCCATCTTTCCCCATCATTCTTCCTACTGTTGCATGTATCCCAGGAGGCACTTCAAGCAAAAGCACTACTCCATAACAGGTAATGACGTGGCATTTAATGATACTGTCCAAAGTGATCCAAGCCCATGGAAAGTAATGTGCACTCATGTACCAGATAAGCACAGCTGAATGTACTAGAACAGCAGTATCTTTCACTGCACTGTCACTAGATACAATGTGACATATGCTCTGCCATTGTACCTGGCTTTTCCTTTTACTTCACCATCAGAGGAAAAGAGCATTTTCAGATACAGAGCACCAAAGTGTTAAGGGAATTCAGTAAAAGGTAGGATGGCAACATATCCGTAATTAAGTATTCACAGCCTCTTTAATACTTCAGTGCTCTTGGATTCGCTACTAAAATCTGTGAATTATACCTCATTGAAGAATGTCCTTAATCGACTCTGACATGTTTTATTGGAGGCAGAAAAAATGTTTCAGTATGATAGATAAGGTTAAAAATGTTACTACTCTGATCATTTACTCTAGTGCCTTGCAAAAAACTCCAAAGCCAAAAACCATTTACATCATTCATCTGATGCAATGGAGGAAAGAAAGCATTATCTGACAGCCCATTTTAGCTGATGGGACAAAGTGCACATTTTCAATTTTCTGACAAAGTTATGTTGTTTATGTAGATAAGAAGAAGACAAAAAAAAAGCACAACAACTGTAACATTTCTACCGCATGCCATAAGGATCTGAAATTCGAGTTAAACAGCAAAGTGCCTTGAGACCATGCAGAGCATGGCATGACAAACAAAAATCATTTTTATGGTTTCAAACCAAATAATACATTACATGTTTTCTCCTCTAATAGCAGAGCAGAGTTCTGAGGCAGCCCCAAAACATTGCAGCAAAGCTCAGTGTGACATCTCTATGCATGTGCAAGAACACTTCTCTCACTGCAGCAGTACCTAGGAGGTGAAATATTTTTAAGTAAACATTTTAACTGAGCTTTTCTTGTATTAATTTTGATACTCTCCAGATATCAATGGCTTCTGCTTACAGTACTCATTGCAGAAGGGACGAACAGGAATCTCATACATATTCAATTTCTATTATTAGTTTTATTAGAGTGATCCATGACTACACAGGAAAGTTAGCAAAGAAAAGAAATTGTTTAAACTCACCGTCAGAGACTTCTCCATGGAACAACAAGACAATGGCAGAAAAAGATGATTATGAAATTGCATTCCTTAGGACAGGGCATATGAAGTTCTCAAATGAATAACCTCTGCATTTAAAACTTACATGGATAGACTATACAAGAGAGAGTGTATGTTTTAAGAGTCCCTGTTTTGCTTTTTCACTAAAAAAACCGCATCTTCTTTTTGGTCATGCCAATAAAGCACAATTACTAGAAGTCTTTTTATTTACTATGTAACTGACAAGATTATCATTTCAACGCAAATTAGGAAGAAACAATGTTTACTACAAAAGTAAAGTAATCCCATTTCAGTTCATTTTACTACTCATACACCTAAAGGTAAGCACACATTTACAGAACTGACTCAATTACCTGAGGCTTTGTGGTACCCACCTAAATTAACTAAGACATCTATGAGCTGCATCACAACCCATTAGAAACCGAAATGAAAACTTCCAAATAATTGGCTAAGACCCTAATTCTACAGCACGGACAAGGCTTTAAATTAGGACCAGATGTTGGATTTTTTTCTTTAAACAACAGTTCTAAGGACAGAGAAAGATCCATCTTCCAAGCCTACTTCTGCCTGCAGACAATATGACCCATCTTAATGAGGCTGCTGAATGCTTTATGAGCAATTTCATCCACTAGTTACTATATTCTGGCACCAAAATTGAAATATTCGTTTTAAATCTTGCCATCAGGACAGTATTGCATTCTGCCAAATTTCCAATGCCAATTCTTATATTCAACTGTGATTGAGTGTTTCTCCAGAACCAAATAGATAACAGCAAAATCTGCCTACGCATCCTGTAATATAACCAGCTCATTAAACTCTCTGTTCCCATAGGTACTATTTGGAAAAGAGAAACTGGGAAAACAGTTTTGTGTATCCCCGTAATGTCCATGCTACCTGCTGCTTCTGTCAGCTACCTATATCTCTGCTTCTGCGTTTAATCATAATCATAAAAATCCTACTGAATAGAATAGTCTTACCTCTGAGAAACAGAGAGGGGAATAAGAGACAAGACGAGTAGAGAGTTCAGGGTTTACTTGAAAATTTTGAGCAAAAAATATGGCTATATACTCAGTAAAATGGAAGAAATACATGGTATAAGAAATACGTTTGCATGTCACAGTAGAGACTGTCAGTAACAAACCCCTGCCTCTGTTAGACTGTAGTACCATAGCACAGAACTGTGACCTGGGAAAAACACGAAAAAAGGCCATTTTTCTAAAAACTATTATTTTAAAAGCACACATGAATTTGAGGAACTATAAAAAAAAAAAGTTTTCCTATTTTAACTTTCTTATTTTAATAACGCGTGTGCTTTAGAAGATTCCTTGTCAACCGTGAGAATGATTTTCAGTGCTGAGGCTGTGGCCGTGGGAGACACCGGGGACTACAACCAACCATGTCTTCTCCAAGGTAACTGTGGCAAACAGACGGAGTGAGAGAGTGTGTCCTCTAGAAAGACTAACAGAGTTATAAGTAAGGTGGACTTTAAGACAGAAATGCAAAATTTTACCCCATAGTGAAAAGAAATAAGTTGAAGAACGGGGAGAATTCATGATCTGGAGCTACCTTTCAAATTTTATTCAAACATAGCATAAGGTTACAATTAACCCCAGAATATTTCTCTTGAAACCTGTATATTCCTGATGAATGAATTTTACACACCAAATTTTTCACCACAGAAATCAGTATATCATCTCTGCCCATACATCACAATCATGCACACAGAAGTTCACTCCTCTGTGCCTCAGTTTTTTTTAATCCTTTCTTTGCCTTTGAAAGTATTTATTATATTGTTTGTGTTGCATAATAATTGCTTTTCTTTTATACATGGTAGGGCTCAGAAGCAGGAAAGGAAAGAAAGAAAATGTACTTTCCTTGTTATTAATTTTCAGGTTGCTTTTTTTATTTATTTTAGAGTAAGATGTTTTATTTCCCGGGCAGTCTGTTCGCCTCGCTCTGTGAAGTGCGAGGTGCAATTGCTGCCCTAGCTCTGTGTGTGGCTGTGGCCTTCCAAGTCATGGATAAAAGAAACAAAACATTTTTTTTTTTTAATTCTGAAGTGAAAAATCCATTTGATTTCTTTTTGTTTATTGCTGCATTACTTAGGTAATTGCTTGAGTTGAGTCAGACTGACGGTAGGGCTCTGGACCCTCTGACTCCAATCCTTTTGCTTTATTTATTAGTCTCACTTATTAAAAGAATGTCTTGGCTTATGTGATGGGTACTATTCAAGCAGAAGTTAAATCACTTATATTTGCAGTCTAAGTCACTGACTCACAAAAAAAACCCCACCCTAAGTATTCAGAAAAATGCTCTAAACCACAAGAAAATCATAAGCTCAGCCCTGAAAAATCAGATTGTCCAAAAAGGTCTGTGAAGATGTGCAAGAGTGAACCAAGCCTTGGTAACTTGCACGCAAGAGTCAGCCCACACAAAAAACACACCATCAACATATATAAAACCTGGTCATCCTTCTGCAGTTCACATGCAACGTGATTTAAGTTATTCGGCAAAACCTGAGCAAAATTTAGTGCATTCTCTGCCTCTCAGAACAATCCAAAACCTGTTCAAACAGCACTGTCTTTTCAGTATTTTTTAAAGTTCTTAACAGATATCAGTTCCTGAGATCTCCCATGATGTGGTGATTCCATGTGAAAGCAGAGAGATATTTAGCTGTCTGTTACCTCAAGTTATGCTGATGTCCTCTTCTAAAACTTCCAGGCTGGCTAACACTGGAATTTTTCATGAAAATATTAGATTACAAGATAAGTTACAAAAGGAAAGGACTACAGTCATTTTTTTAAATTTTCATTGATGTTTTAACCTGATGGCCCAGGATAAAACTACATATACAGACTACTTAAAAAATTCACATGTCCAAACCTTTAACCCTGTCATACAATGTTCCATTCTTTTCATCGTTAATATTCGACACATATGTTTTAATAAGGTATATATATATCCCCAGTATTATCAAAGACAGAAAGCTGTTGCCGTTAGAAGCATGTACTGAAAGACAAGACTTCTGGTTGATGTTCCTGGGTTCATGTGTCCTTTCTGTCTCTGCCTGATTTCTGGGATAACTTCCTCACTCTGGCTTTTCCCACTTTTAGTGTTAGTTTCTCTTTCAGTCCTGTCCTGTAGCTCAGTCACACGCGCCCTCGACACAAAGTGAGGTGCATTCCTGCAAGCCATTAGGGATATTCTTAGTGTTGTTTCTTTTCCAGCCTATTAGTTTTTGTGCTAGTGCTGTTCTGGGTGCCTTTAGCAATGCACTGTTTTGGTGTATAACTTCTGTATTTGCTTGAGGCCACAACAGTATCAGTGTTCTGTGTCGTTTCCATTTTGTCTCAGACAGCCTTTGCACTCACTTGAGATAAGTGTGGTCTTTTGCCACTGACAATTGAGAATGTTAGTCCATATCACGTGAAACCATGAACCACAATCCACCTTGACGCTTTTTAAGACAGTAAAATAATGTTTATTCTGAAACTGTGAAAGGAAATGGGAGCCTGAGTGAAGACTTTCACAAGCTTTCCAGTATTAAACAGTGGTGTAGTTAATCAAAGATCTTCTCCCTTATTTCAGAGTTTACTCACCAGGCTGCCCTGTGACCACCCTAGAAGTTCATCTACAACTCTTCTGCTTCATGATTGAAGTGTTCAGTAATATTACACTCTTGATTTCACTTCCATTCTTTGTTAATGACCACCAAACATCTCTCATAAAGCAAGTCTCTCAATTTACACTTCCAAACTTCACAGTACTAATATTCTTATCTTCAAAAAATTAAATTCTCCTGAAATGCTCACTTCCACTTGCATTGAGTGGTGCAATATTTTCTAGTCTGTTCCTAGCCCCCAGCCCAGATTATTTGCTCAATACCAGTAATTCTTCATCAGTTGCCTGCTCTCTTTTGGTTCCTCTTTCTGTCACTTCACATTTGATTGCCTGCTCCATAACATCTCACATACTATATATCTTTCTGCTATATTCCATTTTACTTCCTCTACATTTTCGGATGATCAGAAAGGAGCACCAGCTGCTCACTGTCCACTAAACCTGTCTCATACCCTGAAATTATACGTACATGGTCCATAATCCTTGCATACACCTCCAGCCCTCATGAGTGACATAGAGTACGTTGTCATCTGCCAACCTGAAGTCAAGGACATAAAACATATGGACAAAACTGTTTCAATTACCACACCAAGGGACTCCTCTGTCTTCCTCAAAATACCTTCATTGTCCTGCTTGTTGTCCTTACATGTATAATGCAAATTTCTGAGAGCACTGCCTTCAAACCCCAATTACCATCATTGCATCTCACAATAAAGTAAAAGAAGAAGTAGCAGTGCTTCTGGTTTACCTCACTAGTATAAAAACCATGCATAGTTCAATCAAAATGCTACAACCAAAGTTTGAAACTTGGTAGCATAAACCTAAGCACTTAATTCATAATTAGATTGAAGACAGCTTGATTCTAAGGACATGGAATATTTGCACACCGGGTGCAAAATTTATGTGGACAACAAACCTATTAAAATACTGAGATACTACTGCAATAGAAACAAAATGTTTCCTTACCCAAGAGTGACCATTTCCATTGGAAATGCATATAACATAGTATTAAATCCTCCTGTAGCATGTCCACTCCAGAAAAGAAAGCTGTGCAGAGGATCTTCATAGGCTTTTCCTGCCAATGAAAGCAGGGAAAATTAAAAGTAAGTATATAAATAAATAAAATCTAAGCACACTCTTGCAAAACTGTATAAGTAATTCTAGCCAACTGTCCACTAGAAAGTATCCCAGGATAGCCAGGTCTGTACAATGTACAATTTATGGAGAAATAAGAACTCCTTTCTGAATAAGCCTTTAAAAGGACATGGCTGAAGATTTGCAGATGTAGTGTTATGGGTGAAAAATAATCTAAAACCCACCCTGTGCAAGGTTATATACAGTTATACTGTGGTTTTTACAGGTTACTGTGGCATTACTATTGAAGAGGTTGGGAATATTGGTTGGTTGTTGTAGAATTTTTTTTTACAATCCTAAAAAAATGCAAAGGTGCATCAATAACAAAAAAGTGCATTTCAATTAAAAAATCATTAGTTGAAACCACTAGTGATTCTTACATTCAAAATACTTTGTTTATATTTAAATAAAATTTTAAATCTGAGTCATTCGCTGCTAATTTTCTCCTTAGTGACAGCATCCAAATTTCTTTTCAAAATTGCATATGCTGAGTTACCACAGAATGTTTATTATTTTAATGCTACAGTAACAGAGATGATAGTTATCTTAGCAGAAAGATGAAGAGATTATTGAATTCTAAACCTGAGATGGAAACAAATTTCTTACTTTAAATTGTGCCACCCTCGCTCCACAGAAAGAGTGATTATAATCTGCAAGGGGAGAGGGGGAGGAAAGTAAAGCCCTTAAGAAGCAAGCCTTTCATAACTTCACCATTTTTCACAGGCAAGTATAATTACAGTTTTGCATAACCATCTAATGAGAGGAAGTCCTTTCTTGCAGTGTTAATAAAGGACCTTGCATAACATGTTAACAAAGCAATGGCACTCTATGTAGGTAATGTCATTGTGTAATTAGCATGCTCATAAGATGACTTAAGATTACAGTTTATCTGAATCTAATAACTGCCTATCAGAAGCTTTACCATTCTGTCTTTTTCAATATATCTTTCCTCATGAATGGTTTGAGTATCCACCTGCTCAGTGCAGAAGTACAGAGGGAATAAAACAAACCAGTAACGAAACAGAAACAAAAACTGAGTTTGAGAGCAATGAAATGAATAAACACTTGCATTTAGCTTAGAAACAGCTCTTTCACTTACTTAGACATGTGTCTGGGGACACGGTATCACAAATATCAGTCTTTGCTACTCATTTCTAGATGGTACCATAGCTGAAAAGGTGCCAGAAAGGCTACTACAAATTATACTGGGCACTTAATACATGACATAAAAGTAGAGTTAAGGAAAAACTGAACAGTTCCCCAAGCCTCTTAACAGGTTGTTCTCACAGAAAGCTACCCTTGGTTGGAACAGCCACTATTCACCAGCAGTCAGTATCAAGCACTGGTTGCTTCTCCCCTCCTGCAGAGCAGAACAGATTTTGTCAGAATCTGGTAGCATAGCTGGACTAGAATCACCTTTCCAGAATCCAGTTCTGCAATATAGATCTCAGAAAGCTGTAACAAAGAAATAATCAGGAGTAGTGCAAGAACTTGGCTCAGAACAACATAATGTTGAGTCATGTATCCCCACAGAGAAAACCCCCTTCTATCACTTTATCAGATTCAAGAAAGCAAGCCAAGTGAATGAAAAAGTAGAGGATGACAGATAGTGGGTAAGCTTTGGCTTGGCATGTTCTTTATAATGTGTACATTTCAAAGCTGGAAGGGTGATAACTCACAGTTTTGGGGACCACAAGCATTCAAGCCTCTGAGTTCAGAGAAAAGTGAGGACCTCAATGAAGACAGAAATTAGGCACTGTATATTTCCCAACTTAAAAACCGTTACAAAAGAATAAGAAATTACATATAAAACTTTTCCTTTAAAAAAAAAATTTTTAAAAAAATGCATCTCCCTGAAGTAGTAACTGTAAAACAAATTAAGACATTTCCAAGTATTTGCTAACCTACTTACAGGCATCATTGCTCCCTTGGGCCTTTGTAGCCTTACACCTTCCTTAACGGACTAGCTGAATAGGTAAATGGGTTATATCAGGCCAGGAAATCAATGTGTATACTGTGTTCTCAGCCACAGATGAGCTTGTCGAAGCCATTTTATTATAGCTCTAGGAGCTGTATTGATCTGACTGTTAACTACTCGGAGGTGGCGAGCAATCCGATGAAGACGCGTCCCGCCGTCCATCCAAATGCTGTCTCCCCTCGATAGTTCTAACAGAGTTAAGTGTTTGCAGATTGAATTAATTTAATGTTTGCTTAATCAAAACTGACTATGCTGGAGCCTAAATTCTATTAATTACTAAAGGAATCACACTAATGCTGTAACATGACGTTAGGCTGGAAAGGGCCCTATTTTACTATGATAAGAGGGAATAAAGGGGGGGGATAAGTCATGAGTTATTTCACAAAAATATCTATTTTTTATTTCATATTCCCCAGAGATAGTCCAGACTTCTTTTTTCTGAAGTGGGGTTGTCGTCTGTCAGTAGAATTTCCTTTTAGTGAACTGAAAGGCACAGCAAGTTAACTTTGCACTTGATAATGAGTAAGAAAGAAGTTGTAACATCACCCAGATCTTTTTCTGTAAACATACATATTCTGTTGAATAAAGGCAGAAGCATCTTTTCTCTGATTTCTTATTTCTATTTAGTCCTAAGGTTTGTATAGACGATTTTCTTAAAGAAAGTCAGAAGTAATTTCTTCTTCACTTTCTAATATGAAAAAAGAAAGTTTCCCAAATTTTCCACACACAACAGAACTGGGCTACAAGTGAACAAAGATAGTGAAGGAAAACAAGCACTGCTCAACACTAATAGAACTAAAACATTTTCAGCAATATTATCTAGGCATCTGCCAATGTACCTGCTGGGTTCAAATGCTTGTGGAACATATACCAGTGAAGCACAGGTAAGGTTTCCAGGTGACTTTTTCCTAGGAAAAACATAGGAAATAAAGACAAGTCCATAGCATTTTGCTTGATCAGGTGTGCCTGATCATTTCAAAATCCATCACAATGGGTATTTTATGGAGGGAAGATCCCCGTTTAGTTGAGATTTTTATTTTTTTTTCCCCCAAGGTAGTTATTTCTTATAGTGCTCTATGATGCCACATATTCTTAAGTTAATTTTGGTGCTAAATTATCTGATTTAATTTGCAGTACCAAGTGAATCTGCCTTTTTTTTTTCCCCTCTTTTTAAATAGTCTATAGATGAAAAGAGTAAGTTTTGTATGGAAGCAAAATAACGTTGATTTGATTAATACAGCCGTATGCTTACAAAGCACACACTGAGTGTTAAATAACAAACAGTAGCCAACTGCACAGATTAGCTACACATGAAACATATGTCCTGGAACAATGATTTTATTTCAAACAGAAGAACAGTCTGCTCTTTTCTTACACCCCAATTTACCATTTCAGTAACACCATAAAATACGTTCCTGATTACTACCTTTGTTGTGTGAATAGTTTAGATCTTTCTCTCACAGGTACACAGAACACAGCAAAATAATTATAAGAAAACAAAAATCTTCTGTCTGCCTCTCAGGGTCTTTATCATTATTATTTTAACTGAATGTCAGTCTTCACTTCAGGAGTTTCCAAACTACGTTTTAATCTGAGCAGAGAAGTTTCCTGCAATCATATTAATCCAATAAACTGGTTCCATCAACAAATAGAAATATGACTCCAAGAAACATTGTTTAGTAAGTAAAAGGACTGAGTCAAACTCCCTTTATTACATATCAAGAGCCTATAGCAGCTCTTCAGATGTGAGAAAAAAAATGGTATCATGAATGAAGCAAGACATATATTCAAGCCAGTGCAAAAGCTTGAGGGGGTGTGGGAATTAAACAAACCAAGCACCCACAGCACAAACCCTTCACATTTGATCTATATCTGTTACCTTATGGCCATGATCTGGAGGGGAAGACCTCACCTGTGCCACAAAGGCAAAGCAGATCCCAGAAAGGTAGGAGAGCTTTCTGTGACTAAACAGGTGAAGAGACAACAGGCACAAGGAGTGTGCAGACTCTGGCAGACAACAAACCTCTTCCACTTCAAGAAGGGTCACAAACTGCATCTTACGAATTTAGAAATTGGTTTTTCCCCTTTCTGTTAAAAGTCTTTGTGATGACAATAGAAAGAGTTTTGCTGAAAAGATTTTGGAATGGTCACAACCACTGTATCTTACAGAAATTGAATCATGAATTCAAAACCACAGGGATGCAAAACACTGAGTAAAACATTCTAAAACTGTATTGACACATAAATATAAAGGGATTATATTTATGTGTCAATACAGTTTTAGAATGTTCTGAGTCATATTTTTAAAGGATACCTTTGGAGTTGCTGAACTTCCTCGTGCATCAAATTTTTATTACAGTTTGTGAAGGAGAAAAATTTAATACATAGCCACAGACTACTTTAACTAAAATACAAAAAAAAAAAATCCCAGTTACAAACAAACTGCAAAATAAGACTGCCTAATCCAAAAGAAAATGAGAGAATTAGTTTTCTGAATGCTTCTCTTCCATCGTGTACCTATGAATCATGATTTCTTCCCTCCATCTTTTGCCTGTTACTAGGATTACTGATGTGGACAGAAAGATAGTCCTTCAAAAAAAAAGATCTTTTTCAAATTAAAAACTATTACCTTATCAAAATCATAAATGAGTTTGAGGAGAAGAAAACAAACCCTGTGGATGTTACAAGAATTATAACTAATGACTGAAGGTGTTAAAAAGGCTAAGATACATTTTGTGGCTACTGTAAGCATTCATATTATAGTTAACTTTCAGCTCATATATTTATTTAATGCAAGCCAAAATTCTCATTTGCTTCTCAGATAAGAATATTCCTTCTGCTAAATGATCATTTTCCATTGAAGTGTAATGCTTGAAATCTGCATTTCATGTCAGAGGTGGCTGATCTACACAGAGAGCAGTGAAACCCAGAATAATGAAATATTGTTTTTATAAGGCATACCTTTGCACAGCACCAAGATCATTCTGGGTTAAAACACCAATAAAATGAAAAATTCTCATTACAATTGATTCAAACATGTCAAAATGCATTTTACTTTAATCAAACTACCCTGCCCTTCACTTTTCAAACATTTCTAAAACATAAATTATATCTTACATTACAGAAAGAAACAAAACTGGCTGCTTTACACCATAATCATTGCAAATTGCAGCATTGACATCTCCGAATTAAAATTGCAGGAGAATTCACATTTAGGTTGTTTTAACCACTATCTACAGTCATTTGACATATTATAGGATCAGAATGATTTTAAGATGAATATAATATTCTTCCCCATGTATTTCATTAGTGAGGATCATTTGGATAAAAACAGAGCTCTATTTTTGAAGTCCACTGACTTGCCAGAGATAACTGTTAAGAGTTCAGTGTTTGTGGTATAACAAGCTCTGAATGACAGTGTTCTCTCCTATTTCTCAAGAGTACAGCTTTGTCATCTACCACTGTGATCCCAACAAAGAAAAATCCAGATGTCTGCAAATTAAAGGAGAGCTGGATGACATTCTGCTGTTAATGCTCAGCATACATAAATCACTGTAATAAGAGAAGATTGTTATATTAACCTTTGTCACGCAATTTTCTTTTTCTCTATAAGAAAGAGGAAAAACAACAAATTAGGTGGCACAATAATTCTATTTTGAAGCAGAATGGTGCAGAGAACTTTTATCCCCTTGCCAGTCACATGATTCCTACTTACTTGGAATTTTATATGTGCCCCATAAGAAGCTAATATATGCACACATACTTCACTTTCAGAAAACATCTTACGAATAAATCAGAATTTTAGGGGAATAGATACTGGAAGACAGGAAGTCATGAAATGTAACCTTTGCCCTACCAAAAATCCGTCTTATGGTCACTGAAATGCTTTAGTTTCCTCCCTCACTTATCACATGTGGGAAACGGGACATTAAAAATTCCATGTATTAAAAAAAAATATACAATATCTGTGTCTATGCACAGCCCCAGTTGTTTCAATATACAAATAAAAGAACACGGACTTACGAGGGAGCTAAGCAGGATTGGAACCTCCACCTCAGGGGTATCACAGGAAAGAGTTAATGTATTTCTGAACAGACCCAGATATACTTTAGTCTCTGGGGTACACATGCATAGTGTACAAGATTAGCGAGATTAATGCTGAAAATTTACCCTCATGCCAGAGACCAGCCATTCTTCCAAAACATTTTGCTTTGGAAAGTTTCAATTAAAAAGAAATAAAAAAAAATACTTCTATATAAATAAATTAATTAAATAAATCCTAACTCAAGGACCTGGTGAAACATCCTGTCATTCCACAGTGGCTCCTGCCATTGTTTCTCAATGAAAATGGTCTCATTTAGGTCCTATGTTATATCTGCCCAAATTCTCTCTACATTTATATAGACACACACATACATACACCACATATATAGTGAGACAGGGAACAGACAGAAGACTGTTTGGCTGCAAGTTTCATCACTATTTCACAAACTCTGTTTTCCAAGGACATGATAGAGACATGCTGGGTGAATAGAAAGGCTGAGGATTAAGTTTTCCAAGCTTGAAAAATGACATTTGCAATAAAATGGCTTCAAAGAAGGACTCAGATGTTTTTTGACCATTTCTGCAGTAGACAAAAGGATAATTAGAATACTTAAGTGCAATAAAATAGGAAAGTGTAATCATCTGGAATTATTTTTGCATCATTTCAGTACATCCATATTTCACAAAATACTTTTAAGTGAAAATAAATATTAAAAAGCTATATAACCTAATCCTCACAGCACGATAGAGATAGACAAAGCTAATGTATTATCAACAACAATCTAAACAAACCCAGGGTATTGCTCTAACTTCATATTTCCTGGTTTGATTCATCTTAATCTCAATTTTTTTACTCATTCAGCTGCATATCAACCTGGCCTTCCTGTCTTTCATAAAGTCACTTAGTCACTTAAGAAGTGTCCCAGTACATACCAAAATGGAGACAATAAGTAAACTTATAACTAAAAATGTTTTTTCTCCTATATTTCCATTGAATTTCAAAATACTTGTTTCAATTTAGAGAAGTGATGAAAAGTAAGTGAAAAAATATACTGATTCCTTTGAATTGACCAGCAACAAGACTTTTTCAGAAAATTGGTCATATTATTTTCAGGAGATAATGTATTCTTCATTTAAACTAAATGTTATAAACAGCACAGGGTAAGATTGGGTCAAAATTCAGGCTGTAATTCCAAAGACTTTGAAATTAATAAAATGTTAAGATTTTCTGTAAGATTCTTCAAACATACTTAATTGTGTGTAGAATACAAGCTTCAGAATAAGTGACTAAACCACAACAGACAGCAAGTCTCCACTCAGTCCTGCAGGAGCTGTAGCAGAGTATTTCAAATTATGAACAGATCCAAGCCTGGCACCTGATCTGTTAATGGCTAAAGGAATGGGAAAGGCACTCTGGAAAACTCTTCACCAACAGAAACATCCAGGAACCTTAGTATAATTTCAGAAAATTAGACACACAGTTGCACTTTTCAGTATGTTTGGAAATAAGTTGCACTTTCCTACGGAAATTGGGTTTTAATTGAGGATAATATTGAGTGCTACTGGGATATCACACTAATTCCTCTGTGGAAAGGATGATGAAAGTATTCCCATGCTGCAAAGGTTGAAGGATGGCTCTATACTACTGAAGCATTATTTCTGTTGTCTTTCCCATATCAGCCCCCAACCCCTATGGTGTGTGACCAACTCCAAATGCAAAAAGTTTCCTTAAAGTCTGAGTTCACACTCAAAGATAAGCCACTGCCTGAGCTGTTGCTGCATCCAAAGCCTATAAAATTACTGTGTTTATATAATAATGACAATAGGCCACTCTGATCCACACTCTTAGATTTTTACAAATTCTCTGACAAATAAAGACGATTATTCCAAGAAAGTCAGGGAATACTACTGAGATCCCACTCAAGAACATGTAGTACTGATTTAAAAAACAGCATGGAAAAGGAGTTGAGACTAATATTTCTAAATTTACCTTGATGGGTACTTTCCATATGGGTGGTAAATTGACAGGCAGCTGCAGTACAACGGGAGCCAGTGACGGTGCTTAAGCTTCCAATTCTGGCCTTCACTTTACATAAAGATAAATGTAAACACATGGGATACATCTGTTAAAATACACTGGAATTATTCTTTACTTTTTTTTTTACTGCCTCTATATTACGAAAATAGTACAGTTTTGTGCATATCTTCAAACTTTCTGATACATTTTCTCCTGAAATAAAGTTTGGGGCTTTTACAAGTATGAGTTGCAGGAACTTTTTCAACAGTTTCCTTTGCAGGAACCATACTGTACTTTATTTTCTTGAAAAAGGGGAGTTTAGGGGGGAAAATAGTGAAGGAATATAGCAAAAATATATTCTTCTCACATGATCCTCCAGTATTGCAGTCAGAAATGGCATCAGCAAACTGGGGTTGCCTCTAAACTGTGCCTCTGGAGCCAGAAGGGGAAACAGCTGGAAAGGAAAGGGAACAGCAAAAGAAGGAAAATGCTGTGCAGCAATTCCACATGAACAGGATTGTTCAGTTCTATAGGAGAGGTGAGTCTGGCACCACCATTAAGGTCACTCTCATTTAGTTTTGCTTTCCAGACTAGAATGATGGTAAGCATCAAGTTTGGGTTTACTAAAAGTCCTAGATATTTTAACCTTTTCTTTCCATTCCCCATCATGCTTTCACACAGTATATCTCAGCACTTTTATTCACCCAGCTGTAGAATCCTTCAGGAGAATAGGGGCTGCATTCACCATAAAATTGGCTCTGCATACCATTGCATTTCAGAATGTAAGAAATTCTTAGCTGCTAAGTGGTGCTTTTTAACCAGAACAAGAGGCAGACCTTAAATTCTGAGCCCAAAGTCAGCAACAGTCTCACTGACTTCGAGGTTCCCAACATTTCAGCTGATGTTTTCAGCTGCATTCCTGCAACTTGAGGAGTAATCAGGCTTCAATTAGAGAACAATAATGAGTCCCAGAAAAAGAGCTTTTTGACTAAAGAACTAGGTTGCTGTTATCCTTTCTTTACTGCTCTGTTTAGCAACAATTGACAAAAATCAGTTTGTAATTTGCAGCTGCTTGATTTGAGTTATGATTATAAACTCAGGGAAGCTCCTCAGCTCCGTGCTCAGCCCCACACACAAGTTCAGTGCATGTTCTGAACTCAGTTTGGAAAAGATCGGTCCTCTAAAACTGCAGACAGAAAACATTAATACTAATGAGACGAAAACAGCCCTTGCAACCTCTACCATCAATTCTTTTTGTAACAATTGTATCATTTTCTCTACTACAATCTCTTTGAAAAGAAAACATTTCAGCTCTGAAAGGCGCTCAGCACTAGCTGGAAATATTCGTCCTGGAATACTCAATATAGCCCAGAAGTGCAATTAATTATTTTAAAGTAGTATTTTTTCTTGGTTGTCACTGCAGGGCATATCCCTTCTTTGGGATGAGGTTACAAATAATGAAGATGACTACGAAAGGAAGTTTTGCTATCTAAGAAGTGACAAAAAACAAACAAACAAAATAACAAGAAACTACAGAAACACAACCAAAACACCAAACTCCATTACACTTGACTGCAGCCACACTTCTTAGTTCTCTACAAGGCACAGGACAGAGGAAGTTAATAGAACTGAAGTAGTTTCAATTAATTCAAAATAATTATAATTTACATATCCAGTCCTATTTTAGTCCAGCCATTAAAAACTACACATTCAATCAGTTTGCAGTATACACATCTCGCACAATGCCCTACAGGATCAGTAAAGGAGAATGACCCTTGTATCATTTACCATAAAATTCCCTTTACAAATAAAAATGTTCTTTTTTTCTGTGCTGCATATTAATTTATAACAGTGAGACAACAGTATCAGCTGTCCGTTTAAGTTATTTTAGGTTAGTTTACAGCCTGGTCCTTGAAACTCTATCTTTTAAATATCTCAAACATGTATATACTGTGTTCTGAAGAGCTTTCATGGAGAATGTTTATTAGTCACTTTGATCTAATTCATCACAAAAGAAACCGTCTTAAAGTACATAATGTTCTCTTAAGTGACACATGTTGAAGCTGTTAGTGTACTTTTAACCCATGCTTTCAAGGATTTGAACCCGTCCTTACATCGTCTAAAACTTAATTAAAAGAATGCTGTCAATATCAATGTCAAAGTAACTTGTCACCCTATGAATGAGAGCCTCAGTCGATTTTTCAAACTGTGCCAAACTTTCGAAGGGCTCTTTCACTTTATAAATCAACTAGCAGCTTAGAATATCCTGGCAGCACCTTCAAGGAACGAATCAAAATGACAGGAAAAGAGGGGATAACAATCAAAGCTTGACTGAATACAGGTGTTTGAGTTTACAGACGAACCACAAATGCCTGGATCTTTGACAGCTGTTGATGTTATCAGTTATGTGCAGCTATTATTGGCTCCGGTCTTAGGGGCTGTAAGGCCTTTCCCTTAGCAACATCTCTGTGGCTGATAACATTTGGCTGAACTTTCAGATCTTAACCTCCCTTCTGACTTTTTGCAGTCAAACCCGCCTAAACTGATCAGAGGAAGAGACACGCAGTGGGAAGACAAGTAAAATATTATTGACTGGACTGTTTCATGTCTATTAGGAAGAAAGAGCAAGGGAGGGGAGAGCTTTCCAACTTGACAGGCTTCAAGATAATCAGGGAAGGAATCAAGGCAACAGAGTAACCCTTAGAAAAGAAAGAAAGCAATGGCTTATGAGAGGTCATTGTTCTATATGAGGAACAAACACGGGGTGATATTTTATTAGGCTCCAATTTGAGTTCCCCCATTTTAGTGCTTGCATTTTTTAGTGCTGCCACTTACTAGACCTAGAGGAATTTTATGGCACACAATACACTATTACCACTACTGAAGTTTTCAGCTTTACTCAAAGCATACACAAATGAGTAAATCTCTGAGAGTCTCAGCAGATCAAACTGTGCTCCTGAGCATTTTCAGAAGAGCCACATTTTTAAGCAGTTTTTTAATTCTGATTCCACACTTGTTATCAGTGTTCTCCTGGGCAGACTCTCCCTCTTCCACAAGCATAAGCCAGGCAAAATGAAAATATGCTCACATACTGAAGTTGTTCCACTGGCAATAGCAATTTTTCTAAGTCAGTGCCATGGACTCTGAACCCCTGTCAGAGGTAGATTCAAAACTCCCTGTGTTACTCCACAATAAATGCTAGGAAGTTCTTTACACATTTATACACATGTTGTAAATCAAACATCAGTTTGATAACTAGATCAAGCTCATCACATTAAGATCAGTAAAATACTAGGCCAATCAGCAGCCTGACCCATTGGGTTCTCTGATCTCTCCAAGTGATATAAAAGCAACCCCAGAAACTTTCAGTGTCCCATGAAATCATGGTTTGGACCCAGTTCTCCAAATGATCTTGTTCATCAGCTGAGCAGCACTTGGGTGATGACCTGGGAGCTGTAGAACCTCATATGCATTCTTTACAATGCCCTTCCACTTTCTAAATTGTAGGTGGGTACAACTCATGACCAACTATTTTATTTTTTTCAAGACTTCCACAGTAAGTCTGTCTCGATAAGTGATTCACCTTTTTTATAGTAAAAATTTTGATTTTTTAACTGTGTAACATGCTTACTTTCTGCCAAATAACACTGTAAATCCCACAGGAAAACCGTGCTGAACACAATATGTTTTACTGTCATGCCACATCACACAGCAGAGATCAGTAAGTGACACAGATATGACAGTATCAGTAACTGTTAAACAATTACAAGGAAAAGACACAATTGAAGATATTGCAAAAATAAAGAGGGACTTAAAAATTATGCTGCATGATGGTTGGTGTTTTCAAAAATAAAACCCCTTTGATTAGTAGCTTTTGAAACAAATTTGTGATGTTATGCATGAATTTCGTTCCAAAATACAAACTCAGAGGTGTAGAGCACATCTATAGATCAGCCCAGTCACACAGAAATTATCAGATGTACAGTGACCTATATTAGAATACTGGCATTATACTTATTTTATGAATAAAAAAATCAAGATATAATAAGTCCAGTTTACCTTTTTAAAGTAATTTAAGAACTTACATATTATTGCAGTTAAAGTTTATAATTCTATTTTTAAAAATCGTGTTCAGCCATAAAGATGTCACCATTTTAACCATCAAGTAAAGGTCACATCGGCATTCAGGATACAACTTAACTATTCTTTTTCATGCTTTGACTCTGAATCTTTGCATCTGCACTTACTTGGAGGTAACTGCTAGAATCATAATCATATATTTAAATTAGTCACTAGGAGAAAATTAGAATGTTTTGGAAGAAAATTAGAATGGAATGTTACAAGAATTCCTAGTATTCCTTACACTTCTTTTTTTATATCTTCCTTGTGTTGCCTACACTGAGAAAGAATAAACCCTCAGGAAGCCATTCAATGTACACATATTTATAAATGCTGTAAGCACTCAGTCAGAAATCAAATTGGAATGGGTGACCAATCACACAAATTAATTATCAAATTGTGAATACCAGGCAAAAACTCCCAAACAATCCACATATGGAATCTAGACCAATGTTAATTAATGCAAATAGCCTATGTATTCATGAGGGGTTTACTGAAAATTCAAAGGGAAAGAAAAAAAGATTGCTTCCAAATCTCTCCATATATGTATCTGAGAATACATTATCTATATTAATCAAACTATATTATAACATTTGTAGGGAAAAAAATCAGTAAAGCCAAGGAATTTGTGGTAAGCAGCATCATAAATCAGCTCTAATTCCACACCTCTGTGGCACAGGAATTGACAAAGAAGTCTTAACCCACTTTTCTGCCTTTCCCAGCTCCTGAAATTAGCTAGCACCTGGATTTTCCAATTTACCCACTACATGCAACAGCCCTTTATAGGTCACCCACTAACAGTACAATACAATGTGCTGCTCAGAATATTGTCTTTGTCTTTCTCCAAATCCAATCCACATTAGGACCTTTCAGCAGCACCTTTTCCAACCCTTAAGAGATCTGAAACAGTGCACAAGGACTGTGGCAGGGGATGTTTTTGTCAAAAAATGAAGGCATATGGTTCACAGTAAATCACTGTCATTTTTTTCATTACTTCTGGTACCTTCATTTTAGTATTTGAAAGTTTCAGCATTACATTTAAACAGCTAATTCAGCTGAGAAGAGTGGATTTGGAAAAGGGATTCTATCTCAGGAAACAGAAATTGTAACACTTATCTATGGTTCACAAGAAATTACAGAATTATTACTATTAGTATTGTGTTATCATTATGATAAAGTTACACAAAAATAAGAGCTCATGCCTGAGAAACTGATATCAATATATCTTACAGTGTGTCTTTCTTATCAAGAAACCTTTAAAGAACAACTGCCAATGACAAAATTGAAGTTCTTTTTAAGTTGCAATTGTGATGCTGTGATGTACATACTTTTCTTGTTACTTGCAAAAAATAATCCATATTTATGTGAGTAGTGTGAAATTTATTATGTCCATTTTCCCAACATACTTTTGTATTACTGATTTTTTGAACGCTGAATTTCTCCTTCACTTCTTAAGAAAGGATTTATAACCCACCTGAATGTCTAAAATGTCTAAGGAAAACAAGGTTTTCAAGGGAAAGATGCACATACTTCTCTCTAGCTTCACCTGTATTGGTTTTTTTTCTCCAAATTCTCTAAAATCAACTATGTTCTTTCTGGATGCCTTCAATCCAACAGCTACAGCTTCACTGTCCACACCATCAGTTTTACTGATGATCAGCTACCCTGCTGGTACCTCAAAATTCATTTGACCATTTTTAAAATTTCTTACCTTAAATGTCAGTACAAACCTAACATATTTCACATATAGACAATTACCTCAGCCTAAATTATACCAGTTAAATTAGTATTTTATAAGAGGATTCTGGTTATAACTTTAACTGCAAAGAGGCTCTTCTCTCTTCCTAGTAGTTTTATCCTTAAGTCAGCAGCATTTAGGACAGCACTTCTGGTTAGAGCTCATTTGTACAATGCAACATCGTTATGAAAGCCTTTTATCCTCAATCATTCAACCAATCCAAAAGTGGAGAACCATCTTCAAGAAACAAGCACTAATAAATCTCTTTCATTTCCTTTTAATTTTAGGCAGATAAATGTTACACATCCTGAGTTGAAGGCTCTCTGGACATGAATGCACTTAGTAACAACTGGAATAAAATTTAACCCTGTGGTAGCTAAATCAAACTTCCTTCTGCATTCTTATGTTGATTTCAAAAGCTCATGACCTAAAAATTAAAATACACAGTACAATTAATGACAAGAGGGGCTTGCATATTTTAACAGAATTCATTTCATCCTCTTCTACCACACATCGGAGCCATCTGACCTCTGACAAAAGATCATCTTCCCAGTCATAATTTGCAAAAATCAATGATAAGGTCTGTAGATGTTACATTATTTTGGGAAGAATCTTGACTAGTGCAAGAAGAGATTACCTCTTGAAAAGCTAAGATCATAGTGTAATGTCAACAGTAATATCCTTAAGCAATTGGGTCTTTGACCATGAGAACTTTAGGGGACGGAGTCACCAAAGTGGATGCGAGTACTGAAGACACAATGCACAGTTCAAAGACACATGTTCAGTCCTGTCCCAGAAAATACAACCATGCAGCAGCAATATGACAGTGATCCTAGAGTGAAGTAATTTCCTTTTCCAATTTCTTTCACTTTTCACTGGAAAAACAATAAAGACTGTACTTTAAAAAGCTCTAATGAAGGAGCCAGGGAAACTAGTTTTTATGTTGCATTTTTCCTCCAGTTGTTGAAAAAGGTTCAGTAATGGAGGACAGCAGTACAGAAGTCTTACTTTCTGTTATTGTTTTCATCAATTTACTTTTTCCTAATGAAAAACAGCTGAAAATTAAAATTGAATCTGCAACATTATCACACTTTTCAAAATTAAATATTCCATCATTTCACATAGATAACAAAAACACCTTTTTTCCTTACAGAGGATAAGGTGACAAGCTATTGGTGCTGTCTTTGATGGTGTCTGTGATAGTAAACTAATCTCTACCATCAGTTAAAGTGATTGCCATTAAAATCTTTATTAGCAATTAGCATTACTGCTTGAGTTCCAGTATTGCCTCCACTTACTGCAGAAAGTAAGGAAAGGCAGCAGTCCAGTGACTGCTAGTGGATTTCAATGGAATATCAATTACAGAAAAAGGTAAACATTGCCATGGCACAACACTGTACATATGAGCATCACCAAGTTAATGGATAGGAAATCTGTACCAGGGAAAAAAATTGGCCTATTGTATTTTAGGGAGAAATTTTCTTCTACAACCCTATTATTCTTTTGACTTCTACAACAGACATTTTCTCTATTCGTTTTTCACACATCATGAAAGCTAGTGATGAATTCCCAAAGGTTTGATCATCAAATGTGGGCACAACACAGCCAAATAAATTCACCTTGTTACACATACCGACTAAGTCTTATGATTTTAAACCTTTGCAAAATACAGGTGTGGTCCTTATGTGCATGTGCAAAAGTGATGGATATTTCTTATGCTTGATGCAGAAGAAGTTACATCACATCTAAAGGAATAGTTTTCCATTTTTATGGATTAAAAACTCCTCTAGTAATATTATTGCAAGTTATTGGTATGTTACTTAAAGCTAACTTGGGCCAGTTTTAAATTGTGCTCCATTGTCAAAAACACACATTGATTGCAAGTTTGCCTTTCTCAAAGGAGGGTTTTCTTCTTTTTTCTATATTCTATCCCCTCTGCAAGACACGTACACACCCCCATTAGGATGCACCACGCAGTTATTCCTAGTTTTAGAATTCCAGTTAGCATTAAAGCATTGCATACTGCAATGGGAAAAATGAACTACAACATTCTTTGCTGATTTCACAGAGAAATCCAAGCTATAGAATGCAGTGCTGGAATGAGTGATAGAAAATAGGGCCCTGAGGATCAATTGCTTTATTCATACACACACATTGACCTTCACGTGCAAATTGGGATCTCACAAGTGCCCTGATGACCTGCACTCTGTGGCCCCCAGGTGTGCCAAAGTTCAGGTCACGTGCAACTGTACTTCAGAAGGAAACTCTAGATGTAACTTTGAAAATTTAACCGATAATAAACAATTTGGATTTACAAATGATTGCTTTTTATTCAGAAAAGCATGTTACTTTTTACATAAAGCTACAGTAGATACCTAATGCTGAAATAATATCCGCTTTTCTGGCCCCCAAACTTTGTTCATTCTTATATAGATCTTAACACAGTTATGCAATCATCTGGCTAACGTCACCCTCTGGGTAGTAACAAGGTCCTCTCGAACCCTTTAGCTGCTATAAAGTATGCAGAAGTTAAATGCACAGATGAAAAAAATTTGTCTCAATTTCATACTTCTGCAAAATGGTAATTTTGTACTTAAAATGTACAAGATGGATGTTCAGAAATATAGGCTGAAAGCCTAAATTATACTTGGTCATAATTTATGTAGTACAGTCCCAAAGAGATACAAAAAAGGCAGAGCATAATTTATCTGTTGGAATCAGAGATAGCTTTACTAAAACTCCCATTTATTCTATCCCCCATAGTCTTAACCAGCCTTTGTCCTTAGGGCGCATTCTATTTAAGCTTTCCATATTGCTGTTTGATCACATATTGTAGCCTATAATTTCTCTATCATCTGGAGCAAATTCAGCCCACAAAAAATTATGATCTCCATGATAGCAAACAGTGCATGTCTAAGATACAAAGTATTTATAGCAATACAAAATTATTTACATGTAAAATGCCTATCCAGGGAACACACACTTTAATTTTGAGCACAATACTATTACAATATAAGGTATCCAATACTTTGACAGTGGCTTCACTATAAAGTACCTAAACAGAGAAATAGGATGTGATGAATATAGTAGGCACAGTTCTCTCCATGGAAATCTCATGTAATCTCACTGAAATCAATGGGATTAACCAGGGTTTATACCGAGCCTGAATTTATATTCTTTTCTCTTTTTTTTTTTTTAAATAAAGTATTTAATTTATGGCAATAAAGAAGTTTAAAAACAAAAATGAAATGGAAGTCTGATTTGGCACGCATAGTCAAAGCCTGCAATAATTCTGTCTAGCAAGAGTTTTTCTAAATATCATAGACCATGCTGAGTTGGAAGGGACACACAGGGATCATCGAGTCCAACTCTTAGCCCTGCACAGGACCATCCCCAAGAGTCACACCACGTGCCTGAGAGTAATATGCTTCCACATAGCAAATTAGGTCAAAACTTACATCAGCAACATACATGTCAATTAAAAAAAATATCCTTAATACTGCAGTCTTGACCTCCCCTGTAGAACTGGTCAGGACTTCTTCGTATGAATGACATTTAAAAGACACCTTCACATTGCAGCAACACTATTTTTTCAATATATAGAAATAGTTTTTACCTTGTTTGCATCGAACCAATATCTCAGTATGTTAACAAACACAATCCTCTTACTAGGGCTGACAGTGCCAACCTTGCAGTGAGACATAAACTGTACTTGTGCTGACTTGGGCTCATTAAATATTTCCATGGTTCTTTTAATCATTGGCATTGCTATCATAAATATTCAAATGTTGACAATACATTGTTCACAATAAATACTGTTCTATTGTAGATTGGCTAAATTCCAATTAGAGTGTTTCCATTTTCCCTCCCAAATATCCCCTGAAGAATATGGTACTCCTCTCCCTTTTTCCTTTAATTGAGGGTCATTTTCTCCACTGCTTTATACTGGATTTATGGTTTACTACTGACAGGGTTGCACTTACACGGTCTTATTTGTCACAGATGAATTTAAAACACAAAGCTTAGATCTGCCTCTGAACTCTGGAAAACTTCTGCTGAGTCAGAAAGCACATTGAACATAAACCAGCAGCTCACAGGCACCCCGAGTTCAGTTCAGTCACTAAACAAGACATCTCCACTCAATACTTACCAGCCATATTCTCTGCAACATTTGATGGAGGGCATTTGGTATCTATAAGCAAAACAATGAAAGTAAACTAGGCCATTTCAAATTTGTGTTTAAACAGTTGCAAAACACTCAAAATATTTTTCTGGGCCTTTATTCAGCCAAGAACGGGAAGTCAATTAAATATATTGCTCTATTCATAAGTACCTAGCACTATTCTTGATGAAAAAGTTGACAGTACCTCAATTTTTCCATCATTCCTGGTTAGTTGGGAGTTCCACCCATCCTAATACAAGATGAGTTGGCCTCAGTTCTTCCCATCTCCCATATTTCTGAGCTGAAAAACAGAAGTGTGCCTTGTGTGAAACAAATTCTTCAGTGACCATAAAACCCCACCTACTGCAACAAAAACGCAGCATCTTGATTTTTTGCAAATATTTGAGGAAAAGATAAAAAGACCATAAACAAAGTGATCCTGTGCTTAGTTTATCCACCCAGACTCCACCTGGAAGGGATGGTTTGCCTTCATAAGAATATCAAGACTTTCTAACCCTCGTTTCACTGAATTCATCTAAAACTTAACCTTATTTAGGCCAACTAAAAACTGCCATTCATACACACAAGAAGCTCATTCAGTCTGATAATAACACCTAAATTAGTCCAGCCATGTTCCCCTAAAACTTCTTGATACTTCAGCTGTACAGCATAAGGACAATACACACTCTGAGCAGCCACTGCACCTGAAGATTTTCAGTTCTGAGTCTTACTAAAAGCTAAATAAAATTTAAAGTATCAGTTACCTGCTGGTAAGTCTGCTGCCCATAGCTGTCTGAAACACTCATGGTGAAGCTGCTGCTCTTAGCAATCCAGGGCATTTAGAAAAGGAAAGGCAGCTTAGGCTAAGCAAGACTATGTAGAGTCATCCTTACAGGTGCATTGGAAAAAATATGACTGCAGTTTTTCTTGAGTGTTTAAAAATCACAGGATTGTTTACAGATGGTTTCTGATCATAAAATCCTATGCTTATGGAAAACTCCAATAAAGCCATAAATGCACAATAAAACTACAATTCATAGGAACAAGGCAGTGATGTCAACAATTGTCACATATACAGGAATATGAAGAACAGCAGTATCACAAAGTGGGTTGTACAGTAGTTTCTTCTTAAGTATTTTAAATGGAAAAAATTCACTGCAAAGTAATTTAGCTGCAATCAGAACTACAAATTTGAGGACTGTAACAGATAGAATTGGATTGTGAATCATTTGACTTTCCTTACAAACTGTGTTACACACAAGGCCATCTGTTTGTATACATTAATATCTGAATAGGAAAGGTAAATGCCACATTGGTCTGATAGTTCTACATTCATATCTGCCACTGAAATATTAAACTCCCCTTTGTTATCTTACTGGTGTTTCTGACATAACCAAAAATGAACAACTGCAGAATATAAACAATACTAAGATGCTGTTTTCCTGCTGAAGAAACATGTTTTAGGTTTTAGTAATTTTCTCTTTTTATGGTAAAAATTTGGGGATACAAAATGAAGCTCAGGTTGTGAGGGCTGTTCTTAGAGTGATCACCTATATTGGAGTTCAGCCATTTTTCAGGGTGCAAAAGTGTCTCTGGAAAGCATTTATGGATTTTCAGAGTCAGACAAAATGTCACCAATGTGCTTTAAGAAAGAAAATCTTGAGTTTCAAAACTTTAATGCCTTGGTCATTGAGAACTGCTACACACACTAATTGTCTATTTTGGCAACCCACAGAAAAAAATATAAAGACTTAGTAACTCAGTTTCTGAAAGTGAATTCCAAGTTTCATGACAGAATCAGAAAAAGATAAATTAAAAGACATGGACAACCTTTAACATGAGAATTTGGGCATGTTGGATCCTCCTAGATCTAAAGAATTTTGTAAAAAATTACAGAAGTAACGTCCACAGAATCACACACATTTCAGATTATGAAATTTCTCATTTTGAACCAGCTGTAAAGAAGTTTAGACTAGACAAAAGTTCACGCCTACTATATGGTAGGACAGTGATTACAACTTTCTCAATCTGAATGCAAGAAATTATCCAAGTCAGTTTGGTTTTCTGACTCAGCTTCTTCTCTTTATAAATGGGCATAATACACATTTCTTTGGAATAACATTGTACTTGCCTTTCACAAACTTAGTGGGGCTGATCGAGTGTCCATTTTAAATAATTTTTCATTTAAAAGTTCTCTTGCAAAAATTGCCCTTTAGCATTAAACACCCCACCAAAAGACTAACAGGCAAAGCATTTCACATTTCCACCTCTGATACACTGAGGAAAGAAAACGTTGACAAGGAAGTCTCTGAAACATGGAAAAGGTACCTATTTCAATCCATCAAGGAGACTCAGAAGTATAAAAAGTGTTATTGAGAACGCTCAGAATACCAAGATAAATGGGAGAGCAAGACCTCAAAAAGAGAGCTGAAGCACAGCAAAGATGGGAGTCTTGCAAAATACAAAATTATACGACAAGTAACATTATACAATGTAGGAATAGGCAACATAATAATATGAGCAGCTGGGGACTTGCCAGTGCACAGCAAACACAGACCACTCCACTGGAGGCAGCACAAATAACACACCACCCAAGGCAGTCAGAGCAGCACAGAACACACCTGGGAAGCCACAGACATTGCCAGGCTCATCTCATTTGGGCTTTACCTCACAACCCATGTCCTAGTGAATAAAATTTTAAAAAAAATGTTATGGACATCCAACTGATCCCAAATCTCTCAAAGAACATTTACCTGCTCAGTACTGTGTCCCCTTTACAAAGTAGGACTTAGGTAAGTAGGGAAGTCTCCAGATTATGCTGTCAAAAACCTAATTTTATTGACTTAAACACCTTTTTATTTCCATATTTAAAAGCTATTTTCTAAACATGCCAGCTTCTTTTGACTCAAGAAACAATACAAATAAATCAATGAGTAAGCTATGTCCACCCTTAAGACCTTCTACTGCTCATTCATTTTAATCAAATTTTCCATATTCTTTGACTTTCTATCCTTCATTGCCTTGAGCTATGCATCGCGGCTACTCATGACACACAAATGTTAATTTTCTTCAAATTCAAGCACAATACAGAAGAGCCCATTTTAAAGACTACTTTGCAAACATCACACTTAAAAGAACTGAATTAAACAGACCACAAAAAGGAAAAAAACTAAATTCGTTCAAGTGGATCCCTATGTTAGCTCTGTCAAATGATTTTCAGGCTCCTCAAGACTAAAACAGTGATTTCTTTCCTTGAAACTTTAACAGCTGCATATTCTATTAAAACATACATAGAAAGAAGAACTCCTTTAAAAATAAACCAATTGTGAGGCATCCAAAGAACCAATGATAGCAAACTTCATCCATAGTAATTAAGGGTAATCCCCGTGACAGCAGACACACAGCAGCTGTGCAGCAGTTAATGATGCTTTTTGTTCTTCTTTTGTCATTTTTAATATTTATTTTATTCCATTTCCCTTCCATGTATTTTTTTTTTTAATGACAAGTGTAAATAGCTATTCTGCTGTAGAAAAGAGTGAGAAGTACTGCACTTATGTTCTGCCTCAGCACTAAGATAAACTGTGTTCCACACTGAGTTTGCAATAAAATGCTCGGGTGTTACTTTCACTTAGATATGTGACCACTAATATTTCCCAGTCACTAATCCAAATACAGCACCATTGTGGTCATCATTTAACCAGAGATCTCCTGCTGGGTCTTGCTGCTTATGTCAGATTTGCAGCTACGTAAAAACTCTTGGAAATCATATGGCAAGAACTTAAAAGAACATAAAAAATTTGGTAGCTACAGTAAGGCTTAGCTTTTAAACAAGGTCTCCTCTACCTCACACCTCAGGAGTGTGACAAAAATTCATGAGACAAACAAGGTCTAATGCAACCACTTCCACCTGAGATGAAACAAAGCTCCCCCACGGTTCCTCCCACAAATTGCTATAGCTTAATCCCATCAAATAAAAGGTTCTGCATTAAAAAAAAAAAAAAGCTTAAAGTCAAATTCATTGAATCATTCATCATCACCTCCATGGAACGCCTCTAACACTCACCACAGGCAAGTGTGTTATTCTGAGAAGTCTCTTGTCACCTAATATCTTCTATGCTGCTGACTAATTGCACTTATTTACTTTATAACTGATTTACTAAACTTCCTCTGTTCCTTTTTCTTCTGTACTCTTCAACTTCATGCTAAAAATGTTGGCTTTTTCTGACAAAGTGATTCACAGAGAACATACCTGTTCTTTCAAAATATATGTGCAGGCCCCCAAGTGTGTTTCTAACAATATTAAAAGGGTATTGTCAGACCAATAAATTCTGTCAAAGTGTGCATTACTTTCATATTTGTGCATTCTTGATGCCTCAAGGCACAAAATCTTCAGTCTTTTCTTTTCAAATAGCAAAGCAATAGCAACTTCCACCAGTGACCACTAAAGTGACTCTACTGTGGTTTACTGTCAATCCACCTTTTCAAGCAGGTAAAACAAAGATCAAAGAAGTCCCCAAATTAATTCATTTCAAACCCACTCTCTAACATTGTCACTGGGCATCAGGGCATTATCAAGACGAGAAAGCTTTCTTGCAAGTCACAGAGGTATTGTACATTTATTATAACTAGGAATGTGATCATCATGAATTAAGTATCAGTAATCATAACTTTCTTTTTAATCACTTTTGACTAATGCCCCTTTCAAAGACATTCTTCATGCACATCCAGTGGGTGACTGCACTGTGGGATACACGAGGAGAAAACCCAGAACTATGGTTGCAAGGGGGGGAAATTACATGAATATTTAGAACTGATCTCAAAACACTGGACCTGTTTCTTATGGCTTACACAGCCTATCTTTTAACCCTGAACATGTTAAGTATCAGTTCTTTCTCTGGAGACTTGAAGATCTAGGGTTAACAGCCTTCTGTTTTAAAAATTCATTGAGGTACAAACAAATGGTATTGCTTCCAATGCATATGCATCGCAACAAGCCAAGGGAAAAAAAAACCCACGTTACCCCCTACAGGATACTTGGCAATTAACTCCAGCTATGTCAGCAATTTTTTGAAAAATTTCCTAAACATGAGGAAATCTCATCTTCACCGTATGAAAGACAAAGCTACTGCAGTGACTCTTCCATGCATTACAATGTGTGTGTCTTACTTCTTAACCAAGCCGCTAATCACGCAAATTATTGCAACTAATTACATCTGAAGGTCTAATTAATTCTTTCAGTACCACA